>NC_139220.1:141140311-141482811 GCF_055691185.1 Crinia signifera
GTTCCTGGCAATGCTAATTTAAAGTTATCTTATAACATATGCCATCTGATTGGTGAAAAACATTTGAATCTGTAGCAAATAATGTGTTCTGGTCACCCAATATCAATTATAAAAATTTTTTTTTTTCATTTTAAAATCAGGAATAATCATTATGAGGCATTGGATCCCTTACATGGTTTGCCATTACGTTTGCTCCGATACAATGTGGAAAATAGGTACTATTGTTGAAATCTTCACTTATAGCTCTCCATATCATGACCCTCAACATCAAGATCTCTCAAATACTGAGGTGGTTTCTCACTATTCTGCATATGGTCATAGCTCCAGCAAGAAATAGAAGTGTAGAGATGAAAAACTTGCTCCAGTTGTCACAAATCTGTAATAAATAAAGACATTTATTTATTACAGATTAAAATATAATATGTTAATGTCCATTATAGGACGTTTACATATGTATATACATAATATAATTATATACACTGTATGACTGCATGTACATACGCATACTGTATGCTGCTTTGAATGGTTTGTACTGCCCCGTCGTACAAGGTTACAGGTAAGCTTGCGGAGGAGTGGTGGTGCAGTACAAATCATTTTAAGTAACACGTAGGTATGCTCAATGACACTGGGAGTGGGTTGAGGGAAGCACTGCTCAGTAAATAAATGAATGAGGCATGCTTCAAATTTTACCAGAGGAGGTGGTTGGCCTTATGTCAGTCTCAGAAGCTGACCTATGGGCCTAATTCAGACTTGTACACAATACTGATATTCACAGAGTTAATATCATTGGCAAACTGTATACGTTTCTAAGTCTCACTGCATAGGCTCCATTTACAGTACCTCTCAGTGATAATGTACACACTGATCATTTGTTTGCTGAGTGACAGCTGAGAAGCATCTGGGAGAGGCAAAAGGAAATGGTGGCAAAAACACAGGTGTGTTGAGACCATTTTGAAAGTGCGTCTCAAATCCCATACGCAGTAAGAGCGCTTTTGCATCTCACCTTCTGTGGTCATGCTGAATGACCATAACCTGTATATGTAAGTGTGCCCCGAAAAATAGGTTCATATTTTTCTTTTTGCTCTCATGAAAAAAAAAAAAAAAGAATGTTAATTTGACCATACTACGTCTTTGTATGCAGCTGCTATTATCTGATGCATGCAGGCATCTCAATACAAATCCAGGCACCTGCGCCATTTGCGGTTTTTTTGCACAGTAGCTGCTTATGAAGATGATGCTGTGGCAGAATTGGCGTTTGTCTATGAATCAGACCATATAATTCCTCAGAACCACGTGGACAGGTTTCAAGTGGACTTTTGTAAGTTGATGAGAAAGTGAACAGTGTACCATTATTAGCTCCACCTTGGTCAACTGTACCTAACTTATGTGATCAGTAGAGATGCCTCAACTGCAGCATGAGAGTAATCAGGAACATGAGACATCTGGTCTCACTTGTAATCAGAACTAGACATATAAAAAAAACAATAAAAGATATTGCATTGTATAGACATGCATTTTTTACTAAATAGAGAAAAGGGGGGATACACTGCGCTGTACAATATATAGATGAATTAAACACAATATAAAAAATTATATGAATTAAGCTAAATTAAATTTCATTGTAGTAATTGGGTATAAAGTACAATGACATTTATTAAAAACATGTAAACACTCAAATGTAACATAACATAATTAAAAAAGAGCTCAGCAATGTGACAGAGGGGATTTGTAAATCTCAACCAGTCAATACGGTACCGTATTTATAAAGTCCTGAATCCAATGGGTCCGTTCCTATTAAGCCTCCTTATTGGGAACCAGCGAGGTTTTATACAGCAGTTGATGCCAAATGTTATTCAATGTGCAATGTATCCAAATAGCCCGCAGTAGGATCTTTTCGTGGGATAGATAGCACTCCCTGGCTTGTTCGAGACCCCCGTTCGGGGTGGGACACAATGGGTGCTGGTCGGTCGGCACACTGGAGGAGGAGGAGGCTGGTCCGAAACCTGGTAGGGATAGTAGCAGCGGAGTAGATGTGACTGGTTTAGGAATTCCCTCTGATCCTCCAACGCATTTTGCTGGTATCACGGCTTTATCAAGGTGTAAAGAGCACTGGTACTGGGGGGTTTATATAACCATCTATCTATGCTGATTACAGACCAAATTGGCACATGTGTGAACACATAATTAAAGCAAATATGTTTAAAAACAGCCTATGGCATATATTGAACGTATTTGCTTTAATTATGTGTTCACACATGTGCCACCTTGATAAAGCCGTGATACCGGCGAAACACATGGGTAATCAGAGGGAATTCCTAAACCAGTCACATCTACTCCGATGCTACGATCCATACCAGGTTCTGGACCAGCCTCCTCCTCCAGTGCGCCGACCGACCAGCACCCATTGTTTTTTTCCACTTAAAAGGGCAACCTGTGCCCCAACCCGAACGGAGGTCTCAAACAAGCCAGGGAGTGCTATCCCACGAAAAGATCCTACCGCGGGCTATTTGGATACATTGCACATTGAATAACATTTGGCGTCAACTGCTGGATAAAACCTCGCTGGTTCCCAATTTTTTGTCCAATAAGCAAGCTGTTACTTGTTTCCTAGCACGGCGCCCGTCAGGGGTTGATCGCATGCCTTAAGTTAAGGTACTTAAGGCATGCGATCGATGCGATTTTCTGTCAATTACCAGCTTTAATTGCCGTAAAGACAAAATTGCGTTGGTCGAGTCCATCGCGGCACATTATAATGGTCCGCGATGCGACCGACACGATCAACGTGATTTTCCCATAGAGAACAATGTTAAATTAATTTTAAAGTTAAAATCGCGTTGATGCGATCAACGCGATTTTACATAGGGAACAATGGGAAAAGGGCCAATATGGCCAATTTCTCATTGTATATGCCCCCTCATGGGTATTAAGTAGGGTTAATGGCCCCCCATTGTTAACGCCACCCCACTATTGACGCCAACCCAAAGCATGGCGAGCGCAGCGAGCCCGCGAGGGGTGGCAGTACGCGTCCTCCGACCTTTTCTTACCCCCACTATCCACGTCGGCGTGGAGTTGATTTTATATAGTGTGGCGAGCGCAGCGAGCCCCGCGAGGGGACGCGTATACCTGTGAAGTTATGCGCGGGGTAACTTATGAAGTTATGCTGCGCTCGCCACGCTTCCGGCTCGGTGGCTCGCTGCGCTCGCCACACTATATAAAAATCGGCTCCACGCCGACGTGGATAGTGGGGGTACGAAAAGGTCAGAGGAAGTGTACCACTGCACTCACCACGCTTCGGGTTGGTGTCAATAGTGGGGTGGCGTTACCAATGGAGGGCCATTTCACACATTAGGGGGGGGGGTTGCTATCAAATGGTGGGTTTCGGGGCTTTTTACATTGAAATCAATGTAAAATTGGGTCTCAGGGACCATTTTACATTGATTCCAATGTAAAAATCGCGTAGATCAAATCGCATGCGATTTGCTTGGCATGCGATGGACGCGATTTTTGCGGCCCCGATCAATACAATTAAAATCGGTGGCACCGTGCTAGGAAACAAGTACCAGCAAGCTTAATAGGAACGGACCCATTGGATACAGTACTTTATAAATACGGTACCGTATTGACTGGTTGAGATTAACAAATCCCCTCTGTCACATTGCTGAGCTATTTTAATTAGGTTATGTTACATTTGAGTGTTTCCATGTTTTTAATAAATGTCATTGTACTTTCTACCCAATTGCCACAATGAAATTAAAATTTAGCTTAATTCATTTAATTTCATTTTATTATATTGTGTTTAATTAATTTATGTATTGTACAGAACAGTGTATTCCCCCCCCCCCCCCCCCCACACTTTTATCTCTTTTGTACTCCATAAGGGGCCGACTACCCCTTATCCACACTGCAGCTTGACAAAGCACTCCATATTTTTCTGTGCCCCCCCAACATCTGTTGATAACTTATCAACTACCATGCATATTTTACTGGCTGTTTCTAATGCAACACAAAGGGATGTATTAAATGCGGCTGGCGAAGGGGTTTTTATGGTGAGGATGGCCTGTTTTCGGTGAGAATCTAACATTACAATTTACAGGCCTGTGCACTCCGTGTGGTGAACGGTTATTCTGCGGGTGCTGCTTGTCTCATGCTCTAAATATTATTTAGATTTAAAAAAATCACATTATTTGTCATGTATATTTGTCACAATGTGGTTTAATGTTATATTATGTGGACTGTTTTTAGAGGTATCTAGATTACAGATAGACCGTGTCTAGGTTGACAGTCAATAGTTTGGCATTAGGTTGACAGGTATAAGCGGTTGACATGGTCGTAGTAAATTTTTTTCTCTTATTTACATTTTTTCCAAACTTGTGCATAATTTACCATCCCCATAAACTATGACTGGGAATAGTAACCACATTATCTATAGCAGTGTAAACGAAAGATACATACAAAATGACACCACACACACAAAAAAAAAACCCTGTTGACCCTGCCCACTTGTCTAACTTTAACCTAATGATTATCGACCATATGGATTTGTCATAAAAGACTGTTTACCTAGACCAGGGGTGGTCAAACCTGTCCTCAGTGATACACAGGGGGGGTATTCAATCCCGTTTGTAATAAAACGAATTGTCAGCGTTAGTGTTTTGCACAACTGTCGAGCAACAGTGTGTAGTGCGACAGCCTCTTGCCATGCCTATTCAAGTGTCATACTAGCGATATACATCTCCTGTCAATATTTGGCCTATGAGGAGTGATGTAGGCATTGCCAAATCGCCTTCCCCCTTTGAATGCTACTATATAAATGCCTGCATCATGTGGGATGCAATGTGCGAGATTGGAGGAGGTGGTTTAAATTTGGCTGGGAGTGCACCGGAGATGAACACACTCGGAGTGTTGTGCAGTCATTTTTTGGAAAGTAGAAGCAGAGGAGGACCGTTATCAGGACCAGGGACAGCATGCAAATCAAGTGGAGGAGAACCGGACTTTGCAATTTTTGGAACTTTTACTTACTGTAGGTAAGGTTTTTGGTGGATTTTTTATTATTTACTTCATTTGTTTTTCTGCATTTTTAGATTAGGTTTTTTTATTTTTAAATTTAGGAGCTCAGGTGTGTACTTTTTATGGGAGTTTTTTGTTGTGGTAGAAGTAATTTTGTTGGGCTACTTGAATAGTAAGTATATCTTTCAAAAGGCTGTTGAACTCAATTTTTTCCTATCCAGGCTATGATATTTGATGTACAGTATGCTGAGTCGATGCTTACTGTCTTGCCTCGGGTTTTGGCGAATGTACAGTAATCAATACCCTTTTAATTAGACACATGACATATTTATCTACATTTGTAGACCCACATGCTGACAGTTCTTCATCAGAGGATCTTTCAAGAAGTATGGAAGATTAAACACAAAGTTCACAATTAAGCCGGCAAGTCTAAAAAGAAAACTGTACAAAAGATGGTAGGTACACTATGTATTAAGGCAACTTGAAGAATAACTGTTACATTTTAAGTATGTATGTCAATTCTTCATGGTTTATAAATCATTTTACTCTACTGTACGTTTAGAAACCTGAAGATTGTAGACTTTCAAGCTCCTCATAGGCCAATAGAGAGGAAGGTGTGCATCGAATAAGAGCAACTACCAGAAAGGTATTTCTTGTAATGGAAATGTATTTGACAAATGTAGCATCTAATTGTAGTGTTCATTCTAGCACCCGCCATATTTGAAAACCCATGCAGTTCCTCTTCCCTGCCTGGGGTATCGCTGTCTGCTGTAGTATTTCTAGCACAGTGTGGTCTGAATATCAGCACTGATATGCAAACAGACCTGTACTAGAAACACCAAAGCAGGCCGCGACACCCCAGGCAGGTAAGAGGAACTGCATGGGTTTTCAAATATGGTGGGTGCTAGAATGTACACTCTAATTGTATGTCAATTTCTGATTTTTAAAGCATATTTGGATACGAACTTGTTTATGGTCAATTGAACAGATTCGACATTAACCACAAACTACAGACATTCCCAGCATTTCAACATCCACTGGTGAATCTGACGAAGGTGGTGAAGACTAGACGCAAAAGCAAACATTTCAAAGAAAGGCAGAAACAGCAGCTTGCTAAGAAACACAGTAAAGCAATCCACAAAGTAAAAATACTACATTAAGGAAAAAACTCTTGACAAATTAATTTTCACATAACTAATTGTAATCTCTTCTTTTGACTCTATGCATAAAATGTAGGCTCAAGAAAGACAATTGCAAACACTCCAAGATCTAGGAACTGGTGGCGGCCCTGAAATAAATGTGATGGGGCAATCTTTAGTAGAAGTAATTAGAAGTTGCATGAATCCAGTAATGATACAAGGAGTCCCAGGAATTTTGGATGCCCGTTCACTCACTAAACCAGGCACCACAGATGATGACTCAACGTTAAAGGTGCAGCGAATGAACACTGCAGATGAAGCTAGGCAATGAAGAGATACTGACAATTTCCGGGCGCTGACAGAGTTCACTCTTTTCCTTAAACTCTTGGTTTTACCCCAAAAAAAAGAAAGGAAAGAAAAATACACAATGGTGCAGAACAGTATAAAACACTGGGGTGGTTTAACTGATTCTATCCGGGGTAGATGAAAGCTGGACTCGTACCCGTTAAGATGGTCTACTTTTTTTTTCACTTGCAAGGGGGGCGTGACCACGGCGTACGTGAGGGAGTGAGCGTGTCCCTGCTTTCCCTGTGCCGCTGGCTGCCTGAAAATTATCCCCCTCCGCCTCGTGGAAACGCCAAGCTTGCCCGGACGCCAGTGAGAGAGGCTACCCGGGCATAGCGATTGTACCTGCAAGCCGGCCCTTGGTTGCGGAGGTCCTCGGCGGGCGCTGTCGGTGAGCGCTGGAAGGACTGGTGCCCTGACGCGGCTGGTGAGAGCAGCTGACGTCATTAGACGGGGACACTATGGGCTGGACAGCGGTACGCTGTGTGTAGCAGCGGCCGGTCAGCAGAGGAGACCGCAGAGACCCCGCACAGCGTATCCACACAGTGATCCCCCACAGTGTAACAGTGCGCCCGTGGCTCTCGGTGGCAGCTTGAGCCCGGGCAGACAAGAGGAGGGGGAGTCGCGGTGGGGAGGAAGCTGCTGCTTGGTGACCTGGGTGAGAGACAGGCACCAAGTACTGGACTGGCTCTAAATAACAGCGACTGAGCAACCCGGTGGCCCTGGTGATTTGAGGGCAAATAAAGTGCCTGTGTGGATTGGTGGAGGTGCTCTGGTCCCAGGGTGTGAGCTTGGGCCAGGAGCTGGAGGTGAGCACAGGTGGCAATATCGGGTTTGAGAACAAGTCAAAAGACTCCGGTGGACTGAAAGTTGCATCTGCCTGGAAGGAGATTTGCTGAGTACAAGCTGCAGGAGACTGAGACCTATTACTGGTGCAGCCGTGAGTACTTCCATCTTAAACATTGACTGTATTATAAAGCAGGGTGCTATAAAACAAATAGTATGAGGAAAACTGGTCAAACAGCTGCGGCAGCGAGACTGGAGAAATACGCCCGGGCACAGTCCCAGGTAGGAACTAGTTCTCAACCTAGCACCCCCATGACAACCCCGGTAAAAAGTAGCAGTACGCCGCAACTCCCTGAAGTCACATTACAACAAGTGCTAGATGCTGTTAATAACTGTGAGATTCGTCTTAGGGATCAATTGAGTCAAGTCCAATCCGACATGACATTATTGAGAAATGATGTGCAAAAAACATGCGAAAGAGTGACTGAAGCGGAGAACCGTGTGTCGACATTAGAGGACACAGTCACACCTCTACATTCTCAGGTTAAAATTATGTCGGGTCAAATCACGGATATTCGTCAGAAATTATCTGACATGGAGGGCAGACTTCGACGGAATAATGTGCGATTTATTGGTTTCGAGGAGAAGGCGGAGGGAAATGAACCAGAAAAATTTCTGGAAGGCTGGTTAACTCAAATGTTTGGGAAAAATGCATTCTCTGCCCAGTTCGCGGTGGAACGAGCCCATAGAATTCCGGGCCGCCCCCCGGTTCCAGGGGGTCCACCCCGTACCCTGATTGCCAAAATTCTCCATTTTAAGGATCGGAACAATATTCTGCGGATGGCCAGGGAAAAACCCGATTGTATGTATAATGGGAAAAAAAAAAAAATCGCCACATTCCCGGACTTTCCCATTGATGTCCAGAAAGAACGGGCGAAATATAAGGACATAAAATCAAGACTGAGAGAGTTGGGATTGAATTATTCAATGTTTTATCCATCTAAATTGCGAGTTGTGGTGGATGGTAGCACCAAATTCTTTGCATCCCCAGGTGAAGCGGCCAGTTGGCTGGATGAGTATCACCCAGGGAGAAAACAAGTGCTGGCCAAATAAATAGTGGAATGTGACACTGTTGTACGATGTCAAAAATAATATAGTACTATGGTCGGTTGGGCGTCTTTCAGGGAGGGGGGGGGGGGGGAGAGTTATTTCACTGTGAGTAATGTGATAGGTATTAAGAAATAAAAAAAGGGATTTTTGTAAGAACTTACCGTTCGAATCCCTTTCTCTGATATGGTCCTGGTGACACAGCTTCACATTGGGATGTAGGAGGGTCCGCAGGAGCCAGGCACCTATCCTAAAGCTTTTGGAGGGTAGGCTCCTCCCCTACTGCATCCCAGATTCCTCAGTTCAATCTTTCAAAGCCACTGGAATACATTAACTCAGTACAACGCCTGCACATATTATATGCACAATTTTAAATTTAACTTTTCAACCAATTATAACATGAAACATCATGAACACTGGCATACTTACTGAGCGTAAGGGAGGGATCGCTGTGTCACCAGGACCATATCAGAGAAAGGGATTCGAACGGTAAGTTCTTACAAAAATCCCTTTTTCTCTTTCAATGGTCCTGGTGACACAGCTTCACATTGGGACGTTCCAGAGCCGGTCCTTTTGGGTGGGTACGCTCAGGTCTGCAGTATTCATCACTGCTCGCCCGAATGATGCGTCCACCGACGCGAACTCATGGAACCTATCGAATTTGGCAAAATTATGAACAGATGACCAAGTGGCAGCGCTGCAAACCTGCTCAGCTGTTGCCCCATGTCGACCCGCCCAAGAGGTGGCAACCGACCTGGTGGTATGCGCATTAATCCTGGCCAGTACAGGCCTACCAACTTTAGTATATGCAAACGCAATAACAGAGCGCAACCACCTAGCAATGGTCTGCTTAGAAGCAGGCCAACTAAGTTTGTGTATGTCATACAAACCCAATAAAGTATCAGTCTTTCTGACACTCTTAAATCTGTCCACATAAACGCGCAAGACGCGCACAACATCCAAATTCCTCAATTTGTCCCTTTTCCTAACAACCCTCTGGGGGTTGAAACACAGGCAGAACAATCTCCTGATTTAGAAGAAAAGCAGAGACTACTTTTGGTACAAATCTAGGGGTACTGTCCGAAAGGCAGCCCTATCATCATGACATATAAGGGAGGAAGCTTTGTAGAACAAAGCAATCAACTCCGATATTTTTTTTTTTTTTTTTTTTTTTGACGCCACCGCCAACAAAAATACCAGCTTCCCTGAAAGGAAACTAAGGTCAACCGACCTTAACGGCTCAAAATGCGCCTCTTTAAGGTACTCCAGAGCCAGAAATAATTCCCCTGGCGCTACTGGTTGGTTGTAGGGAGGTTTCAATAGATAAACCCCCTGCAGGAAGGTCTGTACTTCTGGTTCTAACGCAATCCTTCTTTGGAAAGAAAAATTGACACGGTCGAGATATGTACTCTGAGTGACTGAAGGCCTAACCCAGAGGAAAGGCCCTCCTGTAAAAAACTCCAACAATTTAGCCATTTTAAATCTCGATGTGCGTGACCTCTGTCTTACACACCACCAAATATAGGTCTTCCAGGCCCCAAAATAAATTACCGAAGACACTGACTTTCTGGCTTTCCTCATTGCGTTAACCCCCGCCTCTGAGAATCCTATATTCCTCAAAATGGCGTTTTCAACAGCCAGACCGTCAAAATTAATCGAGCTGAATCCAGCTGGTTGAACGGTCCTTGTTTTAGAAGGTCTGACCTCAGAGGTAGACGCCACGAGTCCACAGAGAATCTCTGAAGCCTCGAGTACCAGGATCTCCCTGGCCAATCTGGGGCCACTAAAATTACTGGAATTGTCTGGGCCTGTATTGTTTTCAACTCTCTTGCCAGCATTGGAACTGGCGGAAAATCATAAAGAAGATTCCCCTCCCAGGGGATAGTCATGGCATCCACTGCTTCTGCCAGTGGATCCCACGTCCTGTCATACAACCTGGGTACCTGATGGATGAACCTTCAGGTCCCTATCCGGGGTTTCCCCCTTATTGTAATCTAGTGGAATACTTGTGGATTCAGCCTCCATTTTCCTTCCATCAGTTTCTCCCTGCTCAGGAAGTCGGCCTCTATATTCTCCACTCCTGGTATGAAGATTGCTGATAATGCTAGAACATTCTGTTCCGCCCACAAGAAGATTCGGGACACCTCCCACATGGCCAGATTGCTGTGTGTGCCTCCCTGGTGATTCAGATACGCCACAGCTGTGACGTTGTCGGTCTGAATGCCTAAAAGGGAGCTCTTGTAATCTTTTCTCCCGCCAGAGAAAACCTCTTCCACACAGCCCTCAGTTCCAAGATGTTGATCAGTAAGGCAGACTGTAAAGTATCAGTCCTTCTGCTCTAAAGTCCACAAGCCCTGCAGGCGCAGGTCCACGACTACTGCCCCTCAGCCTCTGAGACTGGCGTCGGTAGTGACTACCAACCAGCTCCAGGACTGCAGGGACCGACTCCCCCGAAGGGAATCCACCTCCATCCACCATTTTAGGAAGGATCGAGTTTCTGAAAACAACACCATTTGTTCTGACCTCATGGTCTGAGTGTTCCCTGTCCACTGGGACACTCTAGAGTGGAACCTGGCGAACTGTAACGTCTCGAAAGACGCCATCATCTTCCCCAGCAGTTTGAGGCACCTCCATACTGCTGTGCTCTGAGACCCTAGGATCTCTTGTACCAATGCAGCCAGATCCCTGGCCTATGCCTCTGGTAGAAACACCCAATGCAACTGGGTATCCAGACCAATCCCCAAGAATTGGACCAAAAACCCAACGGCTTTTGCCAAGTGACTCTTCAACATGTCTGCTGACTCCGCTCTGAACAGCAGGTCGTCCAAATATGGGATCACAGTGTTTCCCCTCAGTCGAAGCACAGCCGCCATTACAGACATTATCTTGGTGAATACCCTTGGCGCTGTGGCCAGGCCGAAGTGCAACACCTGGAATTGCAAGTGCATGGTCTCCTATCTCAATAGAGCCTGATGTCCTGGGTGAACAGGAACATGAAGGTATGCGTCCTGGACATCCATGAACGCCAAAAATTCTCCCTGGTCCAGGCTTCACAGCACTGACCGTAGAGACTCCATTTTGAAATGGTCTACCCACAAATGGATAATTAACGACTTTAAATTGAGAATCGGTCTGAAAGACCCGTCTGGTTTGGACACACGACACAGAGTGGAATAAAAGCCTTTTTTCCCTTCCGCTCTGGGGACCGGGATCACCACACCCTTCTCTAAAGGAGAATGAGCCGCTCCCAAGGGAGCTGTACGGAGCCGAGCCCCTTTTGGTATTGGCGTGGGAATGAATCTTCTTGGAAGAAGACCCTTGAAGGGAATTCTGTAACCCTGGGTTATAATTTCTAACACCCAAGAATCCCGGTCTAACAATGCCCATGCGTCTTTGAACAGTGTCAGATGTCCCCCCATCTAGACCACCGCCGGGCAAAACCCTTGGCAGTCATGCAGATGGTTTGTCCTCTCCTTTGTGTTTGGTTTCTTATGAAAAGAACCAAATTTAGACTTTAGGACCTTTCCCCTGAAGGGCTGCCCTCGGAAAGACGCACCTCCTCTAAGGGAGGGCCGCAAGGCTGGCCTAAAAGCAGAAAACCTTGATGTCTGCTTGGCTGCAGGGACTGGCAGGAAAGTACTTTTGCCACCTGTGGCCTGCTTAATAATCTCTTCCAGTTCAGAAGCAAATAACAGCTTTCCTTTAGAAGCTATTGTCTCTAAGGCTTTCTTAGACACATTATCTGCCTCCCAAGCCTTAAGCCAGAGCACTCGCCTGGCATTTACAGACACTGTGGAAACTCTGGCAGCCATTTTGAGAGCTTCCTCTCATACTCCAATACATGCTCTGCAGCCGTTTTTAAGCTTCTCTGCAAGCAATAAACACAAGGGTCAGCGTGTAAAATAGTGCACAAATTTCTGGCCCACACGATCATGGCCTTAGAGACCCAGGCT
Organism: Crinia signifera; assembly: GCF_055691185.1. Lineage (NCBI taxonomy): Eukaryota > Metazoa > Chordata > Amphibia > Anura > Myobatrachidae > Crinia > Crinia signifera. The sequence continues at coordinate 141,152,649 of NC_139220.1, forward strand.
GAAACCATCAGAGGGCGTAGGGTGTATCCCACCCCTTAAAATAATGCTTTGAGGTTACCCTCCAGCTTTTTGTCTGCGGGGTCCTTAAACGCTGCTCCCCCTTGTACTGGTAGCACAGTGGCTCCACCTGAGGTCTTGATACACGTGCCACAGAAACATTTACCACTGGGACTTTTTTCCAGAGGTCAGCATGCGCCTCAGGCATGGGGTACAGGCTTAGAAATCTTTTAAGTATCTGAAGCCTTTTATCGGGGTTTTTCAGGCCCCTTTGCAGGGAGATATCAGATTCTTTACGCTGTCTCATAAAAAAAACAACCTTTGCAGGAGTTTATCCTTCACAGACAAATTTAATGCCTGTTTAACAGCAGTAATAAAATCCTCTACCCCTGAGGCTGAGGACTCTTCAGAAATATCACCCTGGTTTGTTCTGTGTACTCTCCTACCTCATCAGCAGCTAATAATGGCCCTGAATAAGACCCTTTTTGGGGGTCCCCACAGAATAACCATAAAACTTGTGCAACAAGTAACTTAAACCTGCTGATTCCCATAGCAGTATCCTGCATGACCTGTAATCAGTCAGGATCTGTCTGGGCCGAGGCAAAGAGCTAAAAGACTGCTGAGAGAATGGCAATGGTCTAGGGAGGTTACCAGCCATCACTCTGCCTGTCCAGTAATGCACCAAAGCATTTCTTTTTGACCTGCCTAGGGCTTGGCCCATGCAAGTTCCGATGTACTACCCTCTGGAGTTCACTCCCCATGGGTTTCACAGCAGCGCATATAAATACATAAGCCCCCCAAAGGGACAAATCTCAGTGTACAACCACTGCAAGCGCTCAATGCATTTAAGGCTCCCTCCCCCAAGACCACAGGCTGTTGCTTAGACCTGATGTTCTCAATTAACACAGTCCCAGCATTAAATGTACAAACATTATATACAGAACCAATATACACAGTTCACTTAGCTTTCTGTAGTCTTCAGAATGGGGAAAACGATGCCCAGGAAATCCAATCACTCTGTCAGGATCTGTAAGCCAGCTCAGCTCCGCTGCAAGCGTTCTGAATGGCGCCAAAACAGAGTGAGGGAAGGGACCAAGTCCCTGCTGCTGCGGGGTCTGTGACTTTTGGCGCCAACTACCCCCAGACAGCCGCTCCCATTGTAGGATCTCCTTGTTCCAGTATCTCCCCCTCAGCTGGGGACCACTCGGAACATGCCTGTAACAACACTGCTGTCCTCTCATATCAGGAGCTCAGTGTGTAAGCTCCGCATAAAATGGCCGCCGCCATCACGGAGTGCCTGTCCCCCATGATCCTCACCTAGCGTGAAGCCGGTTTCAGAGCGCTCCGGAGCCCAGGCAGCTTCTTAAAAGAAGCTGTAAGCGCTGCACAGGGAGGCCAGACAGCGTCTCCCTCGTGCACAGTGAGCTGACAGGACTCGCTTCTGTCAGCTCCTGCTGCGCTAGCAGTGTGAGGATTCACTAATGAGAATCCTCACACTGTGCCTACCTAGCTAGTGTAAAAGTTAATAAAATAATAAAAACCCTAACTAGCTCTACTCCTTCGGCTGCTCCGGCAGCCCTTTAGAATAGCACCCACTCCAGTGGGCACCTAACACGAACTGAGGAATCTGGGATGCAGTAGGGGAGGAGCCTACCCTCCAAAAGCTTTAGGATAGGTGCCTGGCTCCTGCGGACCCTCCTACATCCCAATGTGAAGCTGTGTCACCAGGACCATTGAAAGAGAAATAAATGGATAAATAAATAAAAAGGCAGCAATGGTACGGGGAAGGGGACGAGGCTCACTCTAGTGGTCATTAGTTAATTGCCTCCTGGGAGTAAACTATTAGGGGGAATAATATATAGTGGGATTTATTTTGGGTAATAGGTATGCCTAACGGGGTAGGTCATACAGGGAGGGGGAGGGGGGTGGGGTGTGTTGTGGGTTTATGTTATCTATGTGGGGGGAAGGATACAGATATGCCTAGGGGTGGGTGGCATATAGGGAGGGGGGAAGGGGGTAAATGTTGTAAATGTTGTAATGTGCATGTAGAAATATTGAAGAGGACAATGGGGTACCGTGATGTGATGGATGGAGTATTGATCCCTGTGGGGTATGGTGGGGGAGCATGGTATGCATTAGAAATCACTTAAGTATTAAATGGTTCGTATATTAACTTGGAATACGCGAGGTATGAATGACAAAATAAAGCGCTCCTTGGTTATGCGTCAGGTTAGACAAAGTAAAGCAGACATTGTATGTCTGACAGAAACCCACTTGACAGGAGTAAAACTGCTCACATTAAAAAGAGCCTGGGTGAGTCAGGCATACCATGCTCCCTTTACATCCTCTGCACGAGGTATATCCGTCCTAATTAAAAAATCTGTAACATTTGTTTGTAATAGAGTTAAGGTTGACCCAGGTGGTCGATATATTTTTTTGGACTGTGTGATTAACACTAAGCATATGCAACTACTTGCGGTCTACATACCACCTCCTTTTAACTTTGACGTATTGATAAGAGCTGCTGATTTTGTGGCTAATGCACCTGAGGCCCCAATAATATGCTTAGGGGATTTCAACAATGTGCTTGACCCTAAACTCGATAGATGGAAGAAATCCCAGATAGGAAACAACATCAATAGTAGTTCTAGAAATTTTTCCAATCTGATCGACGAGTTAGGATGGGTGGATCCATGGAGAGCTAAAAATCCAGATGCAATCCAATATTCGTGCTTCTCTGCTTCCTATTTGGCCTTCTCTAGAATAGATTTGGTCTTGATATCCAGAGAACTATTACCACTTGTGGCAGAAGTGGGATATAAAACTAGGGGCATTTCAGACCACTCTCCCCTGGAAATAGAAATAGAGGAGCATAATGATAGAGGATGTGTTTTCTTGAAGAGGAAAGAACAATTGCAGTGATTGGATGCGTTTTGAGCTTCTACGGTGTTATTGCCGCCCAATAAGGATGCTTGATATGTCTACCCTGAGAAAGTAGACCACCTTAAAGGGTACGAGTCTAGTCAATATTATCCTGGATAAAAGTGTATCTGGTGTTAAAAACTGTGCTGCACTATTTTGTGTATCTTTTGTTTTCATATACCATCTGGATAAAAGCACTGGAATTCCACCGGTGACGTCACCGCCCCTTAAGAATGTGCGATCTGTCTACCCTGAAAAAGTAGACCATCTTAACGGGTACGAGTCCAGCTTTCATCTACCCCGGATAGAATCAGTTAAACCACCCCAGTGTTTTATACTGTTCTGCACCATTGTGTATTTTTCTTTCCTTTCTTTTTTTTGGGGTAAAACCAAGAGTTTAAGGAAAAGAGTGAACTCTGTCAGCGCCCGGAAATTGTCAGTATCTCTTCTTTGTATATTGTTTTTGTATGATTGGTGTTTTCCTACCACTGTACAACTTCATAGGCTGCGACAAGCGCAAAGGTTTTCTTCAAATTTGTTTTTGAAGCTAGGCAATGGCCAGGTAATTGATTGCACAAAGTGGAAATTATAAGAGATCTCATATTGCCATCTATGTGTAGTTTGTTAAAATATATCAACATTTTTAAGGCAATAATAATAATAGTACAAAATACTTAGCAACAGCTTAAATTGATTTGATTTCACAGGGGTAACATTTGTAAAGTCTTTTTTTTTTACTATACTGTATGTTGAAATTGTAAAAGTAATTATTTTTTAATTTCCTAAACAATGGATTACATTTCACTGACAATATTACATGAATTACTAACTTCTATCTATTACCTTACACATCTGAAAAGGGGACGCAAGCAAAAAAACACAAAACTCATTCCACAGTTAATGAACAGGATTACCAAATGCAAGTTGTAGTGGACATCACTGACATTCCAACTACAGAACATTTGTGTTAATAGAAACTTATTTGGAGATTGTGAGATTACCAAATCTACATTTATTGGGTTTGAAAGCACGGATTCGGCATGAAAAGCCGGCGGTCGGGATCCCGGCGTTCAAAATCCCGACGCCGGAATCCCGAACGCCGAAATCCCGACAAGGGGGGGACGTGGATCGCCCCCCCCTTGCGGGCTCGCTGCGCTCGCCACGCAGCGGGCCCGGTGCCTCGCTACGCTCGGCACACTAATTTATTCTCCCTTCGAGGGTGTCGTGGACACCCACGGGGGGAGTAAGTGTCGGGATTCCGGCGTCGGGATTTTGAACGCCAGGATCCCGACCGCCGGGATTTAAACTGCATCCCGAAAGCACACCTTTCTGAAACTTCCATGCAGACACCCAAGACTTCAACCATAAGACAACGGAGCAATAATAATTTATCTCAAAAAAGATCTCTACATGAACAAGGTGAGACATCAAGAATTCTAAAAAATTCACCATTACCTATGCCTACTTTTAGAAAAGTCATGCATTAGTAAAGCTTCACATTTGTTCGCAATAAATAGCACAAACAAGCACAGGTCTCTCAGGAATGCCACCATTCTTCCGTCCTGATTTGCCATTCTTCCGTCCTGATTTGCAAAACGAAAGTGATGACAGGGATGCTAACATTGAAAGTCCTATTCGTACGTATTCGTTACTTTGCCTCTATGACTACATTTTTCATTTTAAAATCCAGTAAATGTGACCCTAAATTTGTTATGGTTTCACGCAGGGTCAGAGCAGCCTCAAAGGGATCGTGATTTACAACCTCAAACAACCTCTGAAATACAAACATTGGGAATGTTGTGTCAAGCTTCTGCTGCGGCCAACAAAGATTCCGTGAAGCATTGACCTTCGACTTGAAAACAATGAGCAGTACAATGGAAACAGCAAACAAGAGTGCACTGACTCACCCAATCTCTGTGCACAAGCCCTTCGTCCACCATCCTGCTGTTGCTGATGGCGACGTCTCACCAAAAGTGCATCAATGAGGAAGACCGTCATTTTGTCAAAGAAAGGCTCCATTATTGTAGTCAATAATAAAGTTTTGATGCAGTAAAAAATGCAAATTCTCTACAAAAAAAAACAAACGCTTCCAAAGCGGCACACTGCAATATGCGGTTATCTCCCTGAAGTCTCCAAACAGGAGTGAGAGCTCTTAGGTAGAGGATTGTGGGAAAGGTAAGCATGACATGTCAACAACAAACAATGCATCATGGCATAATCTGCCCCATCATGGAAACAAGAAAGAAATGCTAATATTATTGGACAAGGCATAAAACACCTCCAAAAACGATTTTGGATGCATACAGTAGGTGAAGCATCAAAACATGATTTAAAAACATGAACATCAATATTTTCAGTTAAATTTCTCAAAGAACCCTTAGCACGACAATCAAAATGGTCTAGATGAATGGAAGTAAAAGGGATTGTAAGCGGATGTAAACAACTCGAATATTGGACATTAAATAGGTTTGAGAAGATCTCTCAACAGTTCGAGCATAACACATCTCGTTTTGTCGCAAAAGGCAAATTTCGACGTGAGAGAAACGAAAACAAAAAATATGTGATGTCAAAAAGACTGTTGCGAAAACATTACAATAAATATGCAAAAGAAAAAACGACAACATTTTTCAGACAAAAAACTCGCCCCCCCAAAAAAAAACCGACTGACCTGGATGGCATACCCTCCAGTGTTCATGCAACAGGGTTGCAAACATGACAAATTGTAGAATGCATGCTTGCAATGTCAACTGAAAAAAAAATCATAACTGTGCTTCTAATTGTGGTAGACTTCATGTTGTTCCTTTTTTGAAGCTAAAGGGCCATCATTTTCAAAAATCTTTTAGGTTTAAATAATGACTTAACATTTCAAGGTCACTGGATGTGACCTTTGAACCTGAATATCTAACATAAGTGTACATTAATTTTTTTTTACATAAAGTATGTTATACAGTTAAATACAATCTCTCTTTGTTAAATTGTTTCATTTTGGGATGCCTTTGGGAACAGGAGTAAAAAGTCTTATGGTCCATACACACTGGGCGACTATGCTTAGCGTGTATGGACAGCAGGCTTTCCCCCTGCCTGGTGATGACAGAGGGGAGAGGACCGCTTTGCATAGCGCAGAGCTATGCAAAGCCGTCCTCAAAGCCGCTCATCTACTGGTATTACCAGCAGACGAGCAGCTTTCCCGGCAATGTTGCAGGAGCGCGCAGCAACGCTCACCGCTGGGGCATACACACTGGGCGGCTTTGAGCTGAAAGCTGCTCAAACAGGCTGTTTGAGCAGCTTTCAGCTCAAAGTCCCCCAGTGTGTGGAATGGAATGACCATATTACTGAACATTTATATTATCTTGAAAATCTTTTTAAACTTTCTAACCTATTATTCACTGACCCTTTGGAACAGTTACAATAGAAATATAAAACATGCAGGTTAGTAACAAATATATTTTATTTGCATTTAAAGGGCCAGTTTCACCATCAAAAATATACAGCACACTTTTCACTTGTAGACTTCTCTGTATTCTTAAAATAGCCTTTCCTACAGAATGCACAATATTTTTTTTACTCTTTACTAGGATTTCCCTTTCAATATGTATGTGGCCCGCTGTCATTGCGGGGTGGCGATCGGGGAGCAGCTTTGCTAAGATGTGAGGCCAGATGGATTTCTAGATTGGGGACGCTATTGGACGTCTATACGGCAATTGCCACTGACGTCATTGGTAAGCACTGTACAGACGGCACCTGCCTTCCCACCGGCGTTTTTCACTCTGGGTGTCTATTTAGGGTATGTTTGTACTATTATTCTGTATATATATGTATATATATTCATCTCTTTCTCATTGATGCACACACACAGATGGGTGCATGATGCCTTAAAGCTAGTCTGCTACCATCTGCAGCCTCATTCCTCCTAGATCTCACAAAGCCAGGTTGTCCCGAATAACAGTTTGTATTTTTAGAACATAAAAGTGTGAAAAACTTTGAAAGGATTTATTATTCTTTAAAGCGATTAAGAAATCTATGGTCTATAAGCCAATAATTACATAGTGCATATTAGCTAAGGGATAGTAAGTGCCAAAAAAAAAAAAAAAAAAGAGAAGAATATTTGCAAGAGGAAATTGGGCAGACAAAAAAAAAAAAAAAAAGAAAAAAACAATGATCAATACTGAATAATCCAGTTCCACGCAAACACCAAACCCAATCAAAGGATGACAGTGGGTTAATACACACACTTCAGGACATGGTGCTTACTTTCGGTTGTTGAAGTTGCTATAAATATTTGACAGAGATGGAGGAGAAACCTTTGATAATGCTGAAAAATGTGGTGCACCTGGTGACCTTCAAAATATGAAAATGTGCAGTTAGGAAAGATGGTTTACGATGGTAAAAAATAGTAAAAGAAAAACGGACTTACAAATGAATCAAATAATCACTTAAAAATTGTAGTATCATTCGTTCTTAAAATAGAATTTTTTAAGATGTTTCTCACCTGACAAAAACCCACGTCACGTTGGCTGGAAACAAACCCCACCAACCCATCACAATACAGCACATGCCAAGACTTTGTAAGACCAGACAATCGCACTCTCTTACAATGAGAAAAATTGCATCTCATTAATATGATGCCACAGAAGAAATTGAACTAAACATAGAACAGAATTATGGCTTATACAGCTAACAAATAGGAGCAGCGAGAAAATGCCAGAAAAAGAAAACCCTAAAAGCACAAACAATACAAAATCAAAGCTTAGACTACAGATATGCGTAAAAAAAATAAATGCATAAAAATAAATAAATGCCTCAAAATCATAGAAGGCATTTCAATATTAGTAGCTTAGGGGCTGATTCAATTAGACACGAGCTGACAATTGTAGTTTGAGCTATGTTTAGAAGCAGAATTATGGCAGGTGAACTCTGCTTTGTGGCAATTGCGAGTAAGTGAAATGGCAGACAAATTAATACGTATGCGGGGGGGGGGTCACCACAAAACATCCATATTGAAAATATATTGTATGGAACAATACTACACCAAAAAATATATATACAATCCTTTGGAAAGATGCACTAAAATCTTTAAGAAAGATGTCAAGAACACAGAAATAAAATTTCAGTAAATTTCAAGTACAACGAAGCCTCAAATTTGAAATTTTTAGAATGCAAACAGGATTATAAAAAATTATAATTCAATGTACATTATGAAACTCAACTGTACTCTGTTATAATGTAAGTAGTAGCGAACCATTAAATTAAGTAATGCATTCTGCAGAGAAAACCAAACGCATAGAAAGTAGTGACATCTACAGACCTACACATACTATCAGTAGTAATAGGTTTGCCTATCTAATACCGACCCAGGTTCTTGCCTGGTTAACCCAGGTCACTCACTGTGTGGTGTGAAATGGCTTTATGGAAAATATCGGGTCCAGCAACCCAGCAATCCAACCCGGGTAAAAAGAAGGATTCTACCTGGGTCGGATCCGGGTTGCTGGGCTATGTGAATGAGTAATCTGAGTCGAGTGACCCAGGTCCTGTTCACACCTATGGAGGCAGCAGCGTCACTTCATCTACCCCATGATGCGCTGCCGCCGCTCCACCCCGCCCCCGGATAATGTCAGCATATAGCCGCAAGCCTCACCGTTTCCACAGCCGCACACGCTGTTTCCATCTCACTTTTTAGAAATAGCAAGGTGGAAACGGCGAGTGCAGGTGGAGTTGACTACTGAGGGCAGGCTATGATGGCGAGCAATAGGCACTGCTCGCCATCATAGCTCGCCTGATCAGCATTGAATATACCCCATAGTGTTTGCGAGAAATATAGTTGACATTTTTCAATACAAGTCCACCCCACAAGTAATGTCTTATAAAGTTAGTATGCATTCTACATAAATATAATCACATAGCTAAAGTGAAAACTATAGTCATATTATGGCTGTCCACCTACTTCTTTATCCAAAAAAAATCAAACTTACTTCGGCATTGAACCTCTTGGCCACTGTCCATCTTGGTTTTTCTGTTCTATTACTAACATCTGTTAAAATACAGAAGGAAAAATAACACTTGAATATAAAACCAGAACACACTTGAGAGGATTCAACCTCTTATAACAAAATAAAGATCTCTTTAATTTATAGCTCAGTGTAAGGAAGCATTTAGATCTTACATTCTCATTTAAGATCTTCGTACTGTAGGTATTGCTTCCTAAAAACTGTTAATGCAGATGTGTCCACATATATCTATCCTCCATGCGCTACAAGCCGACAATGAAAAACCCATGTCGACCTTTTCATCTATTTTTTCTAAACATTCTTGTTCTGAATGCTCCAACCATGTAAGGATAGAGTGAGATTATAATAGTGTGCTGATGGTAAGTGGACGCGCTACACTAAGTGGGCACCCATTTTGACAGACACAAAAAAAGTGAAAGACTCATGTAGACCTTTTCATGCTTCGAACTTTCCAAGTCAACCATTTTGATGTGTCCACCTTTTGCCTGTTGACCAATAGTGGTCGACCTATTGACTGTGGACCTAACGATTCACACTCACAGATATAGTTGCTGTGTGTCCTATTAACTCCATTTGTGAATAACATACATTTTAATGGAAATTGCCAAAAAAATTAAATAAACAAGGGACACTACGAAATAACTAGTAGGGCTATTTAAAGCAAAACTATGCAAAATGTATACGTACATTGTCCTCTTTACTAATGAAACAAGGGTTACCTGTCCTTGATACAAGCCAGCATCCTGTATAGTGCTTTCAGGTTTATTCAAAGGTTCGAATGTATTGCTCATGTATTTGTTCCACAGTCTGGTCTCTTTTTCATCTGGAATATTGAAGATTTTCCTCATTTCTTTTTCAATCATATCTGAATTAGGCATAAAACAACAGGCATTCAACAAACAGTTGAAATAACAACACATTGCTTAAGGAAACCTCTACAGGATAAAAAAAAAACATTGTCAAGACCAAGTATTCAAAATCGGCCATGATAACTTGGCTATTGAGTGTAACGCTCCTACTTGAACCTGAGCCAAGATGGAGTGCCTCACCATGACAGAGCAAAACACATGGCTATTCCTATGCATATAAAAAAATTATTTCACAATCAGGTACAGATACTTTTCTATAAAAAAGATCAAATAAAACCTTCTTAGAAAATAAAATAACTGCCCTCTTTAGAATAAAAGAGAAAAGAAGCAGAGTTAAGGAAGGCTGTAACACTCTGCATGCTCACATTTTTTTAGGTCAAATTTCAATACAACCCATTCAATTGTTTTTGCCCATTTTCACGTGAAATTGGTGGGCATTCTCATCAAGTTTTTAAATAGGTATTTTATATATTCTGTTTTCAGGAGGTAATATATATATATATATATATATAAAATGTATTTATTAATCCCCCCCCCCCCCCCCCCCCCGCATTTACCCATTGACCAAGTTTATACTACACAGTTTAACACTGTGTTTTGACAGTGTAATATTCTCCCGTGTAGTTTGTGGCCATTAATGACAAGTGGGAGGGGCCCCCCTGTCCAAAGGGCCTGAAGGCTTAATACGGCCCTGGTTATCAGCGAGGTGAAAAAACGGTATCAATGGTATACCCCCTGATACAGCTTTCAAATTGCAAAATGCAGGGTCGCACCGGGACTTTGAAAAGGTTCAGTCCCTGTGCGACCATGCATTTCGCTCACTACATCCTCTTCAGCGACCTGGCACTATTGCTAGTTGCGGGCGGGGTTGGCGCTTCCTCCTCTCCAAGCACTGCCTCCTCCATCGGTGTGAATGGGTACCGGGTCGCTCGACCCGATTAACCCGTTAACACTACTCAGCAACGAATCGGTAAGAACCCTTCTTTTTTACCGGTTTGTAATGCTGGGTTGCTGGACCCGGTAAGCCCTTTCAGATCGCACCTATTACAAGTTCGAACAGGCAACAAACCGGCATGAACCCAGGACAGGTTGAGTATCCCTTATCCGAAATGCTCAGGACCACGAGCATTTTGGATAAGGGATTTTTTTGGAATAGTTTTTTTCCCCCATACTTACCTAGTCCCCTGATGTCCTTCAGATCCTCTTCAGCGGCATCTCTGGTCCCAGGGGTGCATTGCGCGAGTGTGCTATCACACCGGTGAAGCAACCCCTAAAGAGGATCCCAGAGGCCACCGTGGACATCGGGGGACAAGGTAAGTATGAAAAGAAGGTGGTGGTGGGGGGGGGGGGGGGGGGGGGGGTTGAACATAAGAAAAAAAACAAAATATCTTGAAAACCATGGTGTTCGGAATTTCAGTTTTGGAACACATGGATAAAGGAGACCCGACCTGTACTTAGGTGTGATCTGAAAAGGGTATTATACTTCATTCCCTCCAACGATTCCGCCATATTTTCATAAGTTTCTTTCATGTCCACAGCATGTCCAGAGGCACTGGGCGTTACTGTGGTTGTATGTTTTGAAAAATTTCAAATTAACGCCTCGCAAAAACCTTATAGGATATTCTATACATGAAATTTCAGAAGGTATATTTGGATTCTTAACACAAACTTACATGGAAATTAAAATAAGTCATTTCCGATGCAAAATTATTGTTTTAGAGTAATCTAATCTTGAATTGAAAATGACAGTGACACAAACATACCTATTGTGTCAGCTTTGCTAAATCGTCTGGTTACAACGTTGTTCATATTGCCATTTTCACATAGCTTTAATTCAGTTAGGTAAACTTCGACTTTGCAGTGCTTTACAAACATACCCTGTTCAACTACCTGGAACATAAAATGCACAGCAAATGTCAGTAAATGCATTCATACATACACGTGTTTTAAAAATGCAGTTTCCCTTCAGGTCAGGCGCAGCAGCATGAATCATGTTAAGGTGACAAAGGAGAGACACAAACTAACACTAACATATAATCTGTTAACAATGTTACAAATGCGAGCACACTATATATTTAAAATGTTTCCGGGACACATGCAAGAACAAATATAAAGCAGAAACACTTTAATTTATTAATGTGCTGTTTTATCACATTACTTAAATGTATTAACTTAAATTAAATACCCTATTTTCAATGAGAATGGATACAAATTCTACAAAAGAGGCTCTGCATCTCTGTTAAGGCCATACACCAAAGGTTCAAAAACTTTTTTGAATCATGGCACCCTAGAGTATCAGAATTTCTTTCACGGTGCCCCTAGGCCAAATATTTCTTAATGAGATACATATAAACTAATTTTACGTATTTAAATATTTTTTTCTAGGTCATCTGCAGGTTCAGTTATGTGGTGAGGGACACTTCTATTTGTCCATATAGGTTATGATTAGCAGCAACAAGCCCTGGTTTTGCCTGTAATATTGACAATAAATAAATGGTTTGGTCCTGAACCACTAACCCAGGGCACCCCTGCAAGTATCCCGAGGCACCCCAGGGTGCCACAGCACACACAGTTTGGGAACCACTGCCATACAAACTGGGCGCCTGAGCTGAAAGCAGCTCAGTTTGGTTTTTGTGCTGCTTTCAGCTTAAAAGAGAGAGTAGGGACGAAACACGTTGACGATATCGCCCATCAAAGTACAGACACGCTGACTTACAGAAACTGTGAACTATTATATGCTAATCCTGGCTAAAAACATCAACACACCACCCAGCGGACCGCTCCACCAACCGGCCACTCATGGGTTTCCTCGTGGACACAAACTCTGCTTGCCTGTATTAGCTCTCCCGGCATTGCCCGGTCTGCGTCTAGAGGATCCTTCCCGCAGGCCACACACTGTCTGCTACGGCGCCATACCCACTAGATGCTTCCTCTGCTTTGAACACACTTGTGAGTAATTCTTTATGGAACATTTTCCCCCCTTTTCTTTATGTGCACATCATCTTACATCTATAATATGCTGACAATCAGCGTTATACTCACTGACTTAACATTATGGTAACCATATTGTCTTGCTATTACTGGGACGCCAGTAGGGAAACAAATACTGTGTATAAATCAGCCTGCCCTCATTCATGGGGAGTATTTGGATGAGATCTCTGAACCTGGATTAATACATCACAACCAGATAACCACCTGAAATTATATGCAGTTTACTACTGTGAAGCACTTAAATATAAAGAGAAACTGTAATATACTGTATTAACTATTCATTATTGCTAAGTGATTTCTTTTAGGTGTCGAATTGTGTGAACTGATACCATTATAAAAAGGTAACTTATATTTAAAGCCAACTGCTTTTAGTATAAATAAATAGTGACTAAGGGATGTATCCATTTTCATTCTTGAAAGAACACGCTGCTTCAAATCAGATATTTTAATCAGAGGAATTCTCTAAATCAATTAACTAATTATATATCTCTTCTCTGGTCTGATGAGACAAGATTGAAGGCTTTGGTGTGAATGCCAGGTTTCACGTTTGAAGGAAACCAGGCACCAGTTTGCACCAGGCCAATACCATCCCTACAGAGAAGCATGGTGGTGGCAGCATCATGCAGTGGGGAGGTTTTTCAGTTGCAGGAACTCGAAGACTAGTCAGGATAGAGGCAAAGATGAATGCAGCAATATGTACCGGGATATCCTGGATGAAAACCTATTCATCTTTCAGCAGGACAACGACTCTAAGCACACACCCAATATATCAAAGGAGTGGCTTTCGGGACAACTGTAAATAGCCTTGAATGGCCCAGCTAGAGCCCAGACTTGAATCTGATTGAACATCTCTGGAGAGATCTGAAAAAGGCTGTGCACCGACGCTTCCCATCCAATCTTATGGAGCGTGAGAGGTGCGCCATAGAGGAATGGGTGAAACTGGCCAAAGGTAGGTGTGCCAAGCTTGTGGCATCATATTCAGAAATAATTGAAGCTGTATTTACTGCCAAAGTTGCATCAACAAAGTATTGCACAAACGCTGTGAATACTTATGTACATGTAATTTCGTAGTTGTTTTGTTTTTAATAAATTTGCAGAAATCTCCCAAAAGCTTTTTTCATGTTATTATGGGTTATCGTGTGTAGAGTTTTGAGGGAAAAAAATAAACGTATTGCATTTTGGAATAAGGACATAACATAACAAAATGTGGAAAAATCAAAGCGCTGTGAATACTTTCCTGATGCACTGCATACATATATTTTTTTATAAAGTATATACCTTTCACAACACACAAATTTGTTTTCAACCGTTAATGAAAAAAGTTCCATATTGAAATAATATTAAATATTTTTAAAGTGATAAGAGACGACATTGTTTAATACATGTACTAGTATAGTGTTGTGTCCTGATTTTTGGCGCTGATGAAGAATCAAACAATTGCAGCAATGCTCTTATTAATGCTACACCTCTCAAAGTAGCTAAATAAAGAACAAAATATTCAGAAGATAAAATAGGGACTTTGCACTATTGATTCAAGGCCGGTTGGTGATCACACAGTAAATACTTATGCAGTGTGGTCTATAAAAAGCTGATGTGGTGAATCATGCAAAATAATACAAAAGGTACTTCACTTGTTAAACTTTTCTTCACCTATGGGGCTTTTGTAATGAAAATACATCAACATATAAAACAAAGAAATAAGGAGAAAATTGTGTAATGCATCCAAAATACACAAATGTTGTTTTTCGCACAATAATTAAAAAGGGATTTTTGTAAGAACTTACCGTTCGAATCCCTTTCTCTGATATGGTCCTGGTGACACAGCTCAACACTGGGATGTAGGAGGGTCCGAAGGAGCCAGGCACCTATCCTAAAGTTTTAGAGGGTAGGCTCCTCCCCTACTGCATCCCTGGACTCTTCAGTTCAATCTTTCAAAGCCACTGGAATACATTAACTCAGTACAAACGCCTGCACATATTATATGCACATTTTATAACAGAAAACTGTTAACTTTTAACCATTTTAACATGAACATCATGAAACTTCTGGCATACTTACTGAGCGTAAGGGAGGGATCGCTGTGTCACCAGGACCATATCAGAGAAAGGGATTCGAACAGTAAGTTCTTACAAAAATACCTTTTTCTCTTTCAATGGTCCTGGTGACACAGCTCAACACTGGGACGTTCCAGAGCCGGTCCTTTGGGAGGGTACGCTCAGGTCTGCAGCTCTCAGCACTGCTCGCCCGAATGATGCGTCCTCCGACGCGAACTCATGGAATCTATAGAATTTGGCAAATGTGTGAACAGATGACCAAGTGGCAGCTCTGCAAACCTGCTCAGCTGTGGCCCCATGTCGAACCGCCCAAGAGGTGGCAACTGACCTGGTGGTATGCGCATTTATCTTGGCCGGTACTGGTCTACCCACTTTGGTGTATGCAAAGGCTATCACAGACCGCAACCACCTAGCAATAGTCTGCTTAGATGCAGGCCAACCAATTTTGTGTACGTCATACAATACCAACAATGTGTCAGTCTTCCTGACACTCTTCACTCTGTCTACATATATGCGTAAGGCACGCACAACATCCAAAGTTCTCAACTTGTCCCTTTTCTTAGAACCCTCTGGGGGTTGAAACACAGGTAGAACTATCTCCTGATTTAAATGGAAGGTAGATACCACCTTCGGTAAAAACTGAGGCACTGTTCTTAAAACAGCCCTGTCATCATGAAAAATTAAGAAGGGAGATTTACATGACAAAGCTCCCAATTCTGAAACTCTTTTAGCAGATGCTACTGCTAACAAAAACACTAGCTTCCACGTGAGAAACTTAAAGTCAGCCGACCTTAAAGGTTCAAAAGGTGCCTTTTGAAGGCATTCCAAAACCAGTGATAGATCCCAGGGTGCTACTGGTTGCTTGTATGGAGGTTTCAACCTGGATACTCCTTGTAAAAAGGTTTGAATTTCCGGCAAAATGGCTATCTTTTTCTGGAAATAGATGGACAAGGCCGAAATCTGCACCTTCAGTGACTGAAGGCTTAGGCCCGATGAAAAACCATCTTGTAAGAATTCCATCATTCTTGATAGCTTAAAATGAGATGTATGAGCCTTTCTTCTCTCACACCATCGAATGTAAGTCTTCCAGACTCTATAATAATTTGCCGAAGATACAGCTTTTCTGGCTTTTATCATCGTCTGTACTACTGCCTCAGAAAACCCTTTTCTTTTCAAAATGGTGGTTTCAATAGCCAGGCCGTCAAAATCAATCGATCTGAATCCAGGTGATTGAATGGGCCTTGTCTTAGAAGGTCTGGTCTCAGAGGTAGACGCCATGAATCCACAGACAACCTCTGAAGCCTCGAGTACCAGGACCTCCTTGGCCAATCTGGGGCCACTAAGATCACTGGAACCTTCTGCCCCTGTATTTTCTTCAGAAGTCTCGGTAACATTGGGACTGGTGGGAATGCATAAAGGAGATCTCCCTGCCAGTGAATAGTCATGGCATCCACTGCCTCCGCTAGTGGATCCCTTGTTCTGGCATAGAACCTGGGCACTTGACGGTTGACCCTGGATGCCATCAGGTCCACATCCGGAGTTCCCCACATCGAAGTGATTTGGTGAAACACTTGAGGGTGTAAGCTCCATTCCCCTTCCTTGAGCTCCTCCCTGCTCAGGAAGTCGGCTTCTATATTCTCTATTCCTGGAATGAATATAGCCGATACAGCTGGAACATTCTGTTCCGCCCATAGGAAGATTCTGGACACCTCCCACATGGCCAATCTGCTGCGTGTACCTCCCTGGTGATTCAGATACGCCACAGCTGTGGCATTGTCGGTCTGAATCCTCAAAGGGAGGTTCTGTAACCTGTCTCCCTCCAAGGAAATCACTTTCCAGACAGCTCTCAGCTCCAAGATGTTGATTGGTAACGCTGATTCCTCTGCCGTCCACAGGCCCTGAAGCCTGAGATCCAGGACTATTGCCCCCCAGCCCCTGAGACTGGCGTCGGTAGTTACTATCAACCAGTCCCAGGTCTGTAATGACCGACCCCACTGAAGGGAATCTACTTCTGTCCACCATTTCAAGGATTCTCGGGTGTCCGAAGACAGCACTATCATCTCGGATTTCATGGTCAAAGTGTTTCCTGACCAGGCTGACAAAATGTTCCATTGGAACCTCCGAGAGTGGAACCTGGCAAATTGAAGCGTCTCGAATGACGCCACCATCTTCCCCAGGAGCTTGAGGCACCTCCATACTGAAATGCTCTGAGCCCTGAGAATCTCCTGGACTAGGGTGACCAGATCCCTGGCCTTTACCTCCGGGAGGAATACCCGATGAAGATGGGTGTCCAGTATGACTCCCAAGAATTGGAGCCTTTGTGACGGTACCAACTGAGATTTTTGCAAATTTAAAATCCAGCCGTGAGCCTGCAAAAAACTGATTGCCTCTGCCAAGTGACTCTGCAGTATGGCTGCCGACTCTGCTTTGAACAGGAGATCGTCCAAATAGGGTATTACTGTGATTCCCCTGAGCCTCAGCACCGCCGCCATTACTGACATTATCTTTGTGAATACCCTTGGCGCGGTTGCTAGCCCAAAGGGTAACGCCCGGAATTGTAAATGCAGGTCTCCTATGGCAAACCTCAACAAGGTCTGATGCTCCGGGTGTATAGGAACGTGCAAATATGCGTCCTGGACATCCATGGACGCCAAAAATTCTCCCTGGTCCAGACTCAGGAGTACTGACCGTAGGGACTCCATTTTGAAATGGTCTACCCATAAATGAGCATTTAGGGACTTCAAATTTAGTATTGGTCTGAAAGACCCGTCTGGTTTGGGCACCAGGAACAGCGTGGAGTAAAAGCCTTTCTTCCACTCTGCCCTGGGGACTGGTGTAACCACCCCTTTTTCCAAAAGGGAGTGAGCTGCTCTCACAAGAGCTGTACGAAGCCGTGCCTCCTTTGGTAAGGATGTGGGGATGAACCTCTTCGGAGGCGGCCCTCTGCAAGGGATTTTGTAACCCTGTGTTATAATATCTAACACCCAGGCATCCTGGCCTAGAGAAGCCCAAGCGTCACAAGAGTGTGAGACGCCCCCCCACTTTTGTCACTGTCGGGCGAAGCCCCTGACAGTCATGCAGAGGGTTTATCCTCTCCCTTTGTGGCAGGCTTCTTGTGAAAAGAGCCAAATTTTGACTTTTGTGTCTTGCCTCTAGAGGACTGAAACCTTCCCCTGAAAGACTGTCCTCGAAAGGACGCACCACCTCTAGGGGAGGGCCGAAAGGACGGCTTAAAAGCAGAAAATCTGGACGTCTGCTTTGCTGAGGAGGCCGGCAGGAATGTACTTTTGCCGCCCGTGGCCTGCTTTATAATCTCCTCTAATTCGATACCAAAAAGCACCTTTCCTTTGAAGGCTAATGTTTCCAGAGCCTTCTTGGACTCATTGTCTGCTTCCCAGGCTTTAAGCCAAAGCACTCTCCTGGCATTAATGGAGACTGTGGACACTCTGGTTGCCATTTTAATAGCTTCCTCCTCTGCTTCCACTGCATATTCCGCAGCTGCCTTAATCTTTTCTGCAAGCAGTAACGCACCAGGGTCAGCCTGCAGCATGGTGCATAATTCACCAGCCCACTCTATCATGGCCTTAGAGACCCAGGCTGAAGCAATAAGGGGCCGTAAGGTAAACCCCACCCCTTCAAAGATAGCCTTGAGGTTACCCTCCAGCTTTTTATCCACAGAATCTTTGAAAGCTGCACCGCCCTGTACTGGTAATACAGTAGCCTTGGACAAACGTGCCACTGAAGCGTCCACAACTGGGACCTTTTCCCAGAGCTCCGCATGAGACTCTGGCATGGGGTACAGACTAAGGAATCGCTTAGGCATCTGTAGCCTCTTATCAGGAGTTTTCCAAGCCCCTTCTAACAATTCCTGTAACCCCTCATCTGAAGGAAAAGTAACAGCCTCCTTCCGCTGTCGCTTAAAAACACCTTTAACAGGAGTCTTATCCTCCACAGACAGCTTTAAAGCCTGCTTCACAGCTACAATGAGATCCTCTATACCAGCAGCAGAGTTCTCTTCCACATCATCACCCTGATCCCAGGGGATGTCAGTATACTCTCCTTCCTCCTCATCTACCACAGTAGTTAAAGCATAAGACCTTCTAGGGGTCCCTGCCACATCATCCATTTTGTCCAGCATTTCACTGAACCTGTTGATCCCTTTAGCAGTATCCTGCATCACCTGAATCAGCGCAGGATCTGCCTGGGTAAGAGGCAAGGAGCCAGACGACTGCTGAGATGATGGCATAGGTCTCTGTGATTCTACCAGCCCATCACTCTGCCTGTCCAAAAGCTGCACCAAAGCCTTAACTGACCTGCCTAGGGCCCTGGCCCACGCAGGTTCCATCTGCTCTGCCCTATGGGGTTCACTGCCCATGGGTCTCACATCAGCGCAAGTAATACATAAGCCCCCCTTGGCCATCTGCTCAGGGACAAACTTTTGTGTGCAAACATTGCACGCGCTCAGTGCACTAAGGGCTCCCTCCCCCAAAACCACAGCCTGATGCTCAGACATGATGCAAGTGATAAATGTATATCTATCAGTATACACAGTGCAAACAATGTACAAGCGTTTATACAGAGGCAATGCACCCAATCACTTATCTGTCTGTTGGTTTCAACTGCGGGGAAGCGATGCCCAGGAAATCCAAGTCACTCTGCCAGGATCAGTAAGCCAGCTCAGCTCCGCTGCAAGCGTTCTGAAAGGCGCCAAAGTCAGAGTGAAGGAAGAGACCACAGGTCCCTGCTGCTGCGGGGTCCGTGACCTTTTGGCGCCAACCACCCCCAGCCAGCCGCTCCTCAGGTAGGATTTCCTAGTTCCAGTGTCTCCCCCTCAACTGGGGATCACTTGGAACATGCCTGTCACGACGCTGCTGTCCTCTCATCTAGGAGCTCAGCGTGTAAGCTCCGCATAAAATGGCCGCCGCCATCACGGAGCGCCTGTCCCCCATGATCCCCACCTAAATGTGGAGCCGGTTTCAGGGTACTCCGGAGCCC
The DNA here is from genome assembly GCF_055691185.1 of Crinia signifera. Lineage (NCBI taxonomy): Eukaryota > Metazoa > Chordata > Amphibia > Anura > Myobatrachidae > Crinia > Crinia signifera. The sequence continues at coordinate 141,172,482 of NC_139220.1, forward strand.
AGGCAGCCTTTTAGAAAAGGCTATAAGCGCTGCACAGGGAGACCAGACAGTGTCTCCCCTGTGCACAGTGAGCTGACAGGACGCGCTTCTGTCAGCTCCTGCTGCGCTAGCAGTGTGAGGAATCACTATTTGAATCCTCACACTGTGCCTACCTAGCTAGGGTAAAAGTTAATAAAACAATAAAAATCCCCTAACTACTCTAATTCTTCGGCTGCTCCTGCAGCCCTTTAGAATAGCACCCACTCCAGTGGGCACCTAACACGAACTGAAGAGTCCAGGGATGCAGTAGGGGAGGAGCCTACCCTCTAAAACTTTAGGATAGGTGCCTGGCTCCTTCGGACCCTCCTACATCCCAGTGTTGAGCTGTGTCACCAGGACCATTGAAAGAGAAAAATTATGGTTCCCCATATTTTAATAAATTAAAATGTATTCTGAACATTTTGGACATGTTTATATAGAGGAGTATTCAGTGCTCAGACGGCGAGCTATGAAAGCGAGCAGGGCTGATCGCTCACATCAGAGTACTTAACTGCCTCCCCTTTCTTCGCCGTTTCCATCTTGCTGATTCCTTTCACCGAGGTGGAAACAGCGAGTGTTGTCATCAAAACGGCGGGGCTCGCCACAAATTGCAGCAGACTTGCTGCATTTGCAAAGATCCTTGCCAGCCTCTGACAAAACATTGAATATGGTGAGAGGGTTGGATGGAGAGGATGGCTTTTCCGTGGCATTGAATACACCTCCTAATCTTAAAGTGGTTTTGGAAATACATATATTTAAATGGACGACCCGGAAGTGATTGAGGTTACTATTATACAGATGGCGCCATATGACAAAATGGGGTGAACTCGCATGCCCCATTCTCGGCAATGGGTCTCGCAAAGGTGTGAGATGCTCGCCGGCCGCCAGCTCTTGCGATATGTTGAGTTGGTGGCAAAAATAAGAGCGACTATCTGTACATACCAGGTCAGCATGCCTACTGTGTCACTCCAGACACAGAGGAGTCCCAATACACAAAGCGATACAGGTGCGTGATTTGGAACTGGTGGTCACTTTGCCATGTGGGACGTAGATATAGGAGCCTGTTTTTTTCCGGAGAACCAGCATTGCCATAAGATGGGCCCAATATCTTCGTTTCTCTAATAAAGCCTCCACCCATAATTTTATATATGGGAAACCAGAATTTTAAATTATTGTCAGATAAATAAAATTATGTATTTTTGGATGAATTACACTATTTTCTGTATATTTCTTTGTTTTTTATGTTGTTGACATCATTTTCATCACAAAAGCCAATAGGTGAAGAGAAGGTTAACAAGGGAAGTACCTACAAGTATTATAGGAAGGACCTTGTATAATTCTGCATGTTTCCACACATCTCCTTTTTATAGGCCACACCAGATAAGTATTCACTGTGTGTTTTCACGAACCTGTCTTGAATCAATAGCACAAAGTCCCTATTTTCTTCAGTATATTTTGTTATTAATACATATTTAAAATAAATCAGATTAGTTTTGTTTCTTGATTCCATAGTAGAATTTAAAAAAAAATAATGAAATAAAAATAACATAGAAAATTGTTTGGACTCATACTAATATTCCAAAGCATAACTTTTAGAGATTGGCACACCAGCTCTTTCCATAGATATTTGAATCAGAACACATCCAATAGAAGGCCACTTATCCAACATGGGATGCTTTAAACTGTTTGAACCCTGTTGAAGGATCCTTGATCTGCATTTATGACAAGGGGCACTGTTTCTCTACAGAATGCTTTAATAGTCTTGAGATTTCCTTGTGCTGGGAACCTGTGAGACACAGCAAAGCAGCTCCAATGAGGTCTCCATGTTTCACAGTAGGTATGGTGTGTGTGTTTTTATTATTATTATTATTATTATTATTATTATTATTATTATTATTATTATTATTATAATGCTTCATGTAAAAATGTTGTGGCATGCAAATATGCATTCTCAAAAAAATTGTCAGGATTTAAAAAAGGAAATACTCCTGTGTATTTTTCCATGGAGATCACTTTTGCTCAAAAATCACTAAATGTTGCTATCAGACACTTACATACCTATATTTTGATGTTTAGCTTGCATCTTGTTGAAATTTTCCTTTGCTCAAAGTACCACTCTCACTATTGTTGTGTTTACAATTGGGTCGAGACTACTTTTGTAGCTGCTTTCAGGAAAGTTGGCTACAGTATCATAAAATAGCCTTTACCATGCTGGTCTCTAATTTTCTTTCAAATCTCCTCAGACAACGCTCTCCTTTGATTTCTATAGACCAGGGCTGGGCAATTGCAGCCCTCCAGATGTTGATGAACTACACATCCCAGCATGCCTTGCATCAGTTTCAGCATGGCCACATAGCAAAACTAATGCAAAGCATCCTGGGATGTGTAGTTCATCAACATCTGGAGGGCCGCAATTGGCCAGACCTGCTCTAGACCATGTTCAGTGTGGTGCACCTAATGATACCAAACAGCATAGTAAGTACTTTCCCCCCACTTCGATAGAATAATAGGCTGCCTATGCAATTTTTCAATATTTATCCATGCATTTTAGGATATCTTCTGAGAAAGTATCTTTTTCACAGATTCTTTGCTTAATTGATACAGTATAGACATGAAGATATATGTTGCATACAAGGTTTTCATTTTACAGGTTTTCAGAATTAATGAAGCAATATTTCAATTAACTGTAAGGGTGCAAACAAATCTGATTTCTTTTCTATTTTTAGAAGAAAATTAACCCACCAGTATGTATTTGGATTGGATGTTTTGAATATGAAACTAAACAACCCATGCAAACAAAGTTAAAACATACATACTCAAAACAGGCAGGAAAATAGAAATAGTCCTATTAATTAACAATGCCTGAAAATTATAAAATCAAGAATTATTGTATATTTTAAAGAAGTTAATAACTGTGTTTTTATGTTTCTATAGTTATTTCCCTATTGTATCAAATACCCCATCATTAATAGAAAAATAATTTCAAAACACATTAGGTACTACAGCATTTAACTATATGCGATCTAAATGAATGTAATGTATGTATGGAAACAAAACAATATATAAATGTGTGACGATCATAATAGGTAAGAAAGAAACTTCTGAATACTGAACATCTACTGAAGCAATGTTCTAAAAACAAACAGTACCTTGCGAGATATAGGTTCCTGATTCTCCATAACTGTGTACCAGCTAACAAGCTTGTTCCAACCTTCGGTAGGCAACAGAATGTAATCAAGTTCATCAATAAGATGCTCCTTGAGAGACTGTGTGTCAGTATCTGCAAAACAGACTGTCAGTATTTAAAAATGAGAAATTTAACCAATAATAAACAAACACAATTTAAGTTACACAAAGATTGTGATATTTCACTATAGAGCAGTGGTTCCCAACATCGGGTACAAGTACCCCTGGGTGCACACAGCGGACCAGTTGGGGTACTTAAAAATATATTGCCATTGGCGGCCAAGACAGAGAGCACAGATTCCTGACTACACACCACCACTCCACGCAAACTTTTTTTGCATGGAGGGATGGGAGAAGGGGGTAAAAATCTAATCACGGGAGAGGAAAAAAAAAAAACGTACATACATACTATTATTGTTACATTTTATTTATAAGATGCCACAAGTGCTACGCAGCACCCTACATATAGAACAATACAGGTAAACAGAACTAAACATAACATTAACTGAAGAACAAAAATAGAACACGTGTAACAATTCAGCAGCACAAATGTTAGTACACAATACAGCTGAGATATGGGGTAGCAGAGAAGCAGTCTGCATGTTACCAGGGGCAAGTTGTAAGTGGGTAAAAATGAATGAACGGGGGGTTTTGTTTGCTCAAAAGAAAGCAAACAGAAGACAGAAAAAAGGCTTTGTGGGCACACTTCTTATGTATGTGAGATTAGTTAAAACGTAAATTTTATTTTGATCTTTTAAGATAGGGTAACAAGAGCTGTTAACAATAGGGAGAGATTTAAGAAAAGAAAATTAGATAAAATGTAGTGTGATGGCTGGCTTTTAATGCTATTCACACCTTGATCTCCATTCTGCGCATCACGTCCTTGTCATCATTGACATAGATACAATGTGATTATGGGGGAAAATGAATGTTTTTTGGTCCTTTATAGAATATTGGTTTAAATAACCTGTAGGGATTTGTTGCCCCAGCAACAGTAATATTGGTATTGATAGCTTGTATTGCTCATGCAGTAGGCGTGTCCAGTACAATTTATTAGGGATAGATAAACAAACAAGTTGTTCTTCAGGGGTCTCCCACCTGAATACTATTCTGGCCCATCATTGCTTAGCTTTCAAGTTCGGGAAGTTTTTGGGCAGTGCAGTGAGGTATGGTGGTATTTTCGGGCTTAGTTTCCACCGTTATAATTGTCTGGTTAACTGCAATTAGAGCATTTATAGCTTACTGGATACCTGATAAGCATAATCACTCGGAGGCAATGTTCCCTCTAATTTTACGAAGGCTGTGTGCGGCAAAAGATTTTGGCTGTGCAACTTTGGAAGGAAATTGAAACTTTTGTGCGTCACTTATATATAACTGGAAAAAGACATTCAGCATTTGTGTTAACTTTACTTCAAAATGATACTTTACTTCAAAATGATATTAAACATTTAAACATTCAAAACATAGCACACAATGTAGTTAATGGGTGAAACACACATTAATTGAGTCCACTACTGCAAAAACGGACCACTGCTGCTTTGTGCGCTCTGTTGTAATGTCTGTGCGCACACTCGACGAGTTGTGTGCACGCGCACGCGTGCACAGCTTAGAGGGAACACTGCTCGGAGGTAAAGTGTTTTGTTCAGTAAATTACAGCTGTAGGCTTAGACAGAGAATTTGCTGTGGTTAGACAACGGTAACCATACAACACTGGGGGGGGGGGGGTGTGTTTGGGATGGGAAGGTGAAAGGAAAAAGACAAATAGACAGGATAGCCAATATTAAGTTAGAACTTAATAATTGCTCTTTAGGCTATTCGCAGATCAAATGGCTTTTGGCATAGGATAAGTCTCTGAAGGAGTAGGAATATGGTTTGTATACCATAAATCTGGATACAACAAAGAAAAGAGACCTCCCTCTGCTACAATGTAGGCAAATTTGTTGCAGTTCAGGGAAGTGTCACTCAGCTGCTGCCCACAGGCCGAGGACACTTGTACCTTGGACGCCCCTGCCGGGCGTTGGTGAGCGGGGTCCAGTGAGGTCTTAGTGCTGCTGACACGAATGTTCAAGCCGTACAGATAGCTACTAGTGTGGGCACGCCGGTACTGCTGTTGCTGGGGTATCCGGTTTTACACGTGTTTCGCCGGGATCAGCTTCCTCAGTATGCGCCATGGCTGATTCCGGCGAAACACATGTATAGACACCCACTCAGTACTTGTGTATTATCCCGGCGCCCACGATGTACATCGATATAACCGCATGCGATGAGATCTGATTTTTCATTGTACAAGCACCCTGATGGGTGCTTTCAATGTTAAATGCACCCCCATTGTCAATGCCACCCCCACTATCAACGCGAACCCGAAGTGTGGCGAGCGCAGCGAGCCCGCAAGGGGTCGGTGGTATGCGTCCTCCGACCTTTCATACCCCCACTATCCACGTCAGCGTGGAGTTTATTTTAGATTGTGTGGCGAGCCCGAAGTGAGGCAACGCGGATGACTTCACATGTATTCTACAAGAAATACAATAGTTGGTGTACACTACATGACATACAGATACTACTTGCCAACCCTCTCAGAAAGGCTGGGAGGTCCCCGATAATTGGGTGGCACTCCAGCAAAGGCCGGCAGTGCTGCCTCAATTTATTTGCAGAAGGTCCCCATTTATTACTATATTAAAAAAATGTATTCCCCTTAATGTGTGCATTATATGCACAATAGTGGTTTTGGTTAATTATTTAATTTTTCCCCTTTATCTACAGTAGCTGCTGAATAGTAAGTATAAGGTAAGCATTTTCCCTCTCCCTGTAATACCTCTAAGAGCCCAGAGGGAAGGGTGATTCTGAAGCCATGGCTGCTCTAAAGTTTCTCCCACAAGGTTTTTTTTCTCTCCTGAGAGCTGAAGGATGACTCTCTGTGAGGTTGCCCCAGTATGTAGATGTTATGCTGTTTTGAGTTTGAATATTTGTATTTCAAAGAACTCTTAATTGCAAATGTATCAACCTCTCCAACATACTTAAACAACTTGAAATCACTATATGGTAATACTTATCTGCTTAATTTAACAAACAGCACTAGATAACTTCTATTTTAGGATGTAAATGTCAAACCACAACCCAATGGCCATTTTGATGAAAAATTTAAGAGCTATTTGAATGGGCAGATTTTTACGAAGATTGGTTGCCCTTCCATTTATAAATTCATCAAGCAAAGAAACTATCTACTGTATTCATTTTGAAAAAATGTGTAGAGCCCTCTGCTCTCCCTTAGAAGCTCTAGCAGCAGGTTGTCAGTTTGTCCCTATGGCATAGTAAGGAGAGGATTCATGCTGTTTTCATTCTGTTATCCACTGAGTGGTTTGCGAAATTAGGTTGAAAAATGTTTAATATTTGGTGTGACTGCCCTAAATGATAACATGGGGCAAATATAGGCTTATAACCAAACTCTAAAAATAGGAGCAATATGATATGACAAGAAGGGTTGCTCTAATATTAATGAAAGGAAATGATTCCATCTAAATACAGTATTTTGTCCTATATTACAGGTGTACAAAAGATCTCAATATTACAGAAAACAGAAGAAATTATTTAGAAAGGTACTGTGTACATCAAGATGACCTGGGGTAAGGATGCCAACTGTCATAATACTGCATCTCGATAGAGGGAATCCCTACAGGTCAGGTAAGTATATTTATCCTCCCTCATGCCCCACCTAAATCCTCACCTCTAGCAGCCTAATCCTAACCCCCCCCCCCCCCCCCCCAACAGCCTCACCCCGCTAGCGCCTAAACCCAACCACCTTTATTTTTGGTGCCTAAACCTCTCCCTTCTGTTCGCAGCTTAACGCTGACATTCCCTCTCCTCCCCCCCATCCGCATAACCCTAAGTCCCCTCAATAGTGCCTAAACCCCCACTTTCACCGGCCACACTCTAGCTAGCCCCACAAATTTACCATTGGGACCCCGGGTATTCAAGCATCGGGATCCTGATCTATTCTGAATTCCAGCGACGGTGTTGTGAGGGCATCCTGGCTGCTAGGATGTTAACCGCATCCCATGTAGGAACTACAAACTGTGGGACTAATAGGTATCTTTCCTTCTTCCTATGTATTTGTTCAAAGTAAATATGGCTTGGACTTGCAGTGTTGTCCAGCCAGCAAGAGACTGAGGAAGTACTGAATTTTAGAGAATTTCAAGGGCAAGAAACACTGCAAGAAACACCACCTTATTATGTGAGGCTTCATTTTTAAATTTAGGATGAGAGCATCTTTGAATAACATGAATTCTCTGAGAAAAACAAACTTAAAAAAAAAAAAAAATAGGGTCCTACCACGATTTTAATGTTATGACATTGTTTTGATCGCATCGCATGCGATGCGATCAAAACGATGATTTAATTATACATTCACCCTGATGGGTGATTAGTATGTTATATACACCCCCATTGTTAACGCCACCGCCATTATTAACGCCAACCCGAAGCCTGGGTGGTACACGTCCTCCGACCTTTTCATACCCCTACTATCCACGTCGGCGTGGAGTTGATATTATATAGTGTGGCGAGCGCGGCGAGCCCCGCGAGGGGACGCGGATAACTTCACATGTATTCCGCGTCCCCTCGCCACACTATATAAAATCAACTCCATGAGCGGGACATACATACTCGCAGTGAATATTTACCAAAATAGGTAGGTGTGCGCCATAATAGGTAGGGGGGGGGAGGAGTCAGACTGGCTTCTGCCCTTGAGTGGCGAGTATTGCTGGGGCAGGACAAACCACCATTCGGAGGGTTAATGAGCGGGTCCCAGCTCTAGCACTGCTGGGGATAGCTAGTGTTCATTCTAGTACCCACCATCCGCATGCAGTTCCTCTAACCTGCCTGGGGTGTTGCTGTCTGCTGTAGTGCTTCTAGCACATTGTGGTCTGTATATCAGCACTAATATGCAAACCAGACCTGTCCTACAAACACCACAACAGGCAGCGACACCCCAGACAGGGAACAGGAACTACATGGGTTTTTAAAGATGGCAGGTGCTAGAATGAACACTAAAGAGCAGTGCTGACAGCCGCATAAGTAATGAGCGGGGGACTCGTCATTAATATTCAGTGCGAGACGGTCCCCACTCCTGCGCTGCTGGCAACCGCATAAGTAATGAGCGGGGCTCATTAATATTCACTGCGAGCCGGGTCCCCGCTAATTACTTATGAGGCTGTCAGCACCGCTATCTCCAGCAGAGCCGGATTGAGGACCAGTAACGGATACAGAGGGGGCAATCAGCTACTGTTACCCCTGCCACTACTCCCTGCAGCCGGATTCTCCCTTCCCCTCTCCTCCTGGTGTCTGCTTCTCCCCACGTAGATGTGCCCCTCCCCGGCTAATGCTGCTGACCTCACTCCTCGAACACAGCACCGCTCTGCCTGCAACCTGGCACCACTAATCCCCATATGCATCACCACATTGTGCCGCTCCTCCCTGTACACGGCACCGATGCTGCTGTGACCTGGGGCTCATCCTCCTGTGTCCCCTGTGACTTGGCGATGCTCCTTCTGTAACCTGGTGCCACTCCTACCATGACCTGGCTGGCTGCACTGAGCGACTGAGACGACGGGAGACACAGAGGGACTGTGCGTCTCTCACAGTCTGGACTCAAGAGATCAATTCTAGCTACAGCACTGGTAAGAGATGTCATAGGCTATAGCAACACTACAAGGAGTTCAAGCCCTATAGGGGTAAGGGATTACGGCAGAGGTTCCCAAACTTTTTTGAATCACGGCCCCCTAGAGTATCAGAATATTTTTCAGGGCACCCCTAGGCCAAAGTTTGTTACCAAGAATAATAATTTAAAAAAATGAATGAAATAAGTTGTGCTTAAATGTCATCCTTAGGTCCAGTTATGTGGTGAGGAACACAATTCACTTTTGTTTCCCCACATATTTTATAATTGGAAGCCCCAAGCACTGATTTTGCCTGTTTCATTGGCCATAAATAATTTGAATTGGTTCTGGACCACCAACCTGAGGCACCCCTGCAAGTGCTCCGAGGCACCCCAGGGAGCCTAGGCGCACAGTTTGGGAACCACTGGATTACGGGTAGGTGCTGGGAGGGGTGATATGCATTGCAGGTATAGAACATTTAATTTGATAGCACTGAAGTCACATCTACTTTATCTATCATAGACAATATTACGCTATCTTCCCATTATCTTGCTCTATTGTGTAGTAATGTCTTTATGACAGATTACACCTCCAGTGCTACCAATATAACTACATTTTATGTATGCATTGTACCCAGCACTCCTCCTCAAGTGAGTCACTGCTCATGGGGGATGCAGGCAGCATCCCGGCGATCAGGAGACCAGCATTGACTATACCGGCGCCGGCATCCTGATTGCCGTCTAAACACCTGCACCAGATCTATGTTAAGGCAAATGTCAGAATAACGACAGCAGGCATTCCGATCTGTAAGTACTGTAACGGTATCGTGCTAGTGGGTGGATGGGGAAGGAGGGCTAGGTTTAGGCACTAGTGGGGGGATTTAGGGGTATATTCACTTTCTGGTGGAACATATTCCACCAGTTTGACATTCCATCTATTCATATTGCTTTTTTCTAGCAGAAAGCATCCTGGTGGAATATCAAACAGGCGTACATTTGGCATGAGAGCACCCTGCCTGCTGTCCAGCACTCTGATAGCAGTAGTCAAAGTGGGGACCTAGCTCACAGTGAAGATTAATGAGCGGGTCCCCACTTCAGCGCTGCTGGGGATAGCGGCACTGACAGCCGCATAAGTAATGAGCGGGCACCCTCTCTGCTTCATGTGTCCCCAGCTACAGTATAGGTGGCAGCACTGACAGGCTGTCAGCCTGCAGCCTCATATATGCAATAGTTCTAACAAAAAATATTCTAAATGAGGCCCTGGTGCCATCTAAATCTGACACTGTGTATGGGGGGGGGGGGGGGGGGGGGGGGCATTATGTATGTGGCTCTACAGGGGCAAAAATGTATTTAGCACTATAGGGGCATTTTGTGTGTAAATGGCACTACTGGGGGCATTCTGTGTGTACATGGCATTAATATGCCATGAAAGGGGCAGGTGCAATGGCGACAGAGAGGGGGCAAGTGCGATGGGAACAAAGAGGGGCAGGTGCAATGGTGAAAGGGAAGGGTAGGTGCGATGGGGGACAAAGTAAAAAAAAAAAAAAGAATGAAAAAAATCTAAATATATTCATATGGCCAATAATAAACATAAAATATTTTACAAACAAAATGACATTAAATTACATTGATTCATTAAAAAAAAAAAAAAAAAAAAAAAAAAAAAATAATATATATATATATATATATAGGCGGGGGGTATAGCGCGGCACTCAGGGCGGAATGAAATCAAACAACAGGAGCCATACCTTGCGGTTGACGTTTCAGCCTTTCGGCTTTTATCAAAACAGCTAACATAACAAATACTGTGTACTCACCTCTATAAGAAGAGCAGAATCACCTGTTTGTGCATGCACGGCGGCCATCTTCTTCCGCCCACAATAGGGCAGTTCCGGATGACATCACTGTGGGGGAAACTGTTGTCGTAGCAACGAGACAACAGTGTGTGTCCTGGTTGGACAATAAAGTTTTTGTTAAAAGTGAAAAAGAAAAAAAACCTTTTAAAGGTACATTTGAAAAAGTGCAGCAATTGCTGCAGTGTGTTTTGGGCTTAATAAAGACAATGTGTGCCTATTATATATTTAGTGTGACCGCTATCCAAGCAACAAACGGTGATTCATACTTCAAATAGCACGGCAAATACTAACATCAATATAGTGAAAAAAAACCTTTGATAGCGGATACATTTTTTCAAACTTACAGTGTATACAACATATACAACCAATTAGAAATTAACATAACGGAGCATCTGGATTTCTTAAAAGATACAGTTGGTGGCTTAAAAAAGCTACATTTCATCAGGGGTGTTGTAAGCTAGAACTACCCTGCTCATTGGCTGGGTATCCATTGATCTGTCTAATTGACTTACAACTCTGTGTCTTAGACAGCTAAAAAAAGCTGTCATAGAAAGCTGTGAAGGCTCAGTATTTCATTTAAGCCTTTAGGAGCCAGGGTCTCTAACTTAAAGATCCATCTGGCTTCTAATTGCAGTAATTTTTTTCCCCGATCTCCGCCTCTGGCGAGGGGGGGGACTTGGTCAATAATCATGTATTTGACCGTTGCAATGGAGTGCTTCGCTTGGGCATAGTGGCGAGCGAGTGGCTGGTCACTAGTGCCTTTTTTGATGGCCGCCCGGATTGCCGAGCGGTGATTTGCCATCCGCTCTTTAAAGGGCCTTTCAGTTTTGCCCACGTATACCAACGAACAAGGGCAAGTAATGGTGTATACCACGAATTTAGATGTACAAGAGAGGTGGTATCTAATTGGGAATCTTTTTCCCGTGTGGGGATGGGGGAAAGATGTGCCTACTTGCAAAAACCCGCAGGTTGTGCAGTTGGGACATCGAAAGCATCCCTTCTTGCTGGATCCTAGAAACGTTGTTGGTGTATTTTTTCCCAAACCCGTGATGTCTGTACGAACCAAGTGATCTTTTAGATTGCGCCCTCGGCGGTAAGCTGGCATGAGGGCAGTATTTTGTAGATTCAGGTCCCGGTCTGATCTAACGATGGGCCACAGTTTTTTGGCCTTCCTGACCCTATCTGGTGTCTCGGGGTTATATGAATTAACCCATACTAATTTTTTGTTTATGTCTCTTTGATCATTTGGTTTTTTTGGTGTTAATAAGGTTGTTCTGGATTTGGTTAGGGCTTTTGTTCTTTGTTGGGCTAACAGGTCCCTGTCATACCCCCGTGCCAAGAACTTATCCCGCATGGTGTCAAGCTCCTGTGTGGCTTCATGTGGGTCACTCACTATCCGCCGAACCCTTAGAAATTGACTATAGGGGAGCGAACTTTTACTATGAATGGGGTGTGCGCTGCTGGCCAGGACGAAATTATTTCTGTCCGTAGCTTTTCTGAACAGGCCAGTTTGGATCACTCCGTCCTTTTTGGAGATTTTTACATCTAGGAAATTGATAGTTTCCTGTTCTATGTTAAATGTGAATTTGACCGGACTTATAGTGGCATTATGGTTGTTAATCAAGTTTACAAAGGTGTCTTCCGGGCCTGTCCACAAGATGAGAATATCATCTATATATCTGTGGTAACTTATAATGTGCCGTTCGATGGCCTGATCCGAAAAGAAAAGGTCCCTTTCGACCTCATACATGAAGGCGTTGGCCACTGATGGGGCCACACTTGACCCCATGGCCACGCCCTCTGTCTGCAGGTAGTGGGCACCATCACAAAAGAAGTAATTTCTACTCAAAACTTGTTCCAGTAACTCAAGGTAAAAATCAAGGTCTGGACCGGCATAATTGATGTTGTTGGTGAGGAGTCTCCTCACAGCCTGCAGACCTGCCTGGTGAGGTATGCAGGTGTACAGATTACACACATCAATGGTTATGAACAGACATGGTTCTGGTAATGTGCCCAGTTGTACTAGGGCATTGAGTAGGGTTGAAGTGTCCTTAAGGAACGTAGGGAGGGCTTGGATGGCTGGTTGTAAAAACCCATCCAGGTAGACCGATATCGGCTGGAAGAGGGAACCTCTTGCCGAAATTATCGGCCTACCTGGTGGCCTCGTTGGGTGCTTGTGTATTTTTGGGATCAGATATAAAATGGGCTTAATCGGGAAAGTCACTGTTAGGTGGTCTCGGCATGTTTCAGAGATAAGTCCTTCTTCCACTGCTGTCTTAAGAACAGAATCAAGCTGTTTCTTGAATGCTGGTAACGGGTCACTTTGTAACTTGGTATATGTCCGTGTGTCAGACAGTTGGCGGTGGATCTCTTCCCGGTAGGCCGATAGATTTTGCACCACTATCGACCCTCCCTTGTCAGACTGGCGGATGACTATATCCTATCCCCGGCAGAAATTAAAGTTCTTCAGAAAGGCCTAGCATTCATCCCCACCCCCTCTGCCGACCCCCTACAACACCAAGTGGAAACCTTCCAACTAAATCGCAAACTTAGATTGAAGGAACATTTTAAAGACGACACGTCAGTTTCCATCACGTCGACAGTTCCAAAACACATGAGCCGATTCAAGCCTCGCTCTGTGTTTGATCCACCGAGTACAAATCCCTCTTTGAAAACCTTTTCACGGATGCTCTGTGAGGGGCTCCAAGAGGTAAAGCTTAACCAGAAAGCTACTAAGTGGAACATGTCCCACGATGAGAGACAGGCATTAAAAAATCTGGCTTCTTATGAAGATATAGTCATCCGCCAGTCTGACAAGGGAGGGTCGATAGTGGTGCAAAATCTATCGGCCTACCGGGAAGAGATCCACCGCCAACTGTCTGACACACGGACATATACCAAGTTACAAAGTGACCCGTTACCAGCATTCAAGAAACAGCTTGATTCTGTTCTTAAGACAGCAGTGGAAGAAGGACTTATCTCTGAAACATGCCGAGACCACCTAACAGTGACTTTCCCGATTAAGCCCATTTTATATCTGATCCCAAAAATACACAAGCACCCAACGAGGCCACCAGGTAGGCCGATAATTTCGGCAAGAGGTTCCCTCTTCCAGCCGATATCGGTCTACCTGGATGGGTTTTTACAACCAGCCATCCAAGCCCTCCCTACGTTCCTTAAGGACACTTCAACCCTACTCAATGCCCTAGTACAACTGGGCACATTACCAGAACCATGTCTGTTCATAACCATTGATGTGTGTAATCTGTACACCTGCATACCTCACCAGGCAGGTCTGCAGGCTGTGAGGAGACTCCTCACCAACAACATCAATTATGCCGGTCCAGACCTTGATTTTTACCTTGAGTTACTGGAACAAGTTTTGAGTAGAAATTACTTCTTTTGTGATGGTGCCCACTACCTGCAGACAGAGGGCGTGGCCATGGGGTCAAGTGTGGCCCCATCAGTGGCCAACGCCTTCATGTATGAGGTCGAAAGGGACCTTTTCTTTTCGGATCAGGCCATCGAACGGCACATTATAAGTTACCACAGATATATAGATGATATTCTCATCTTGTGGACAGGCCCGGAAGACACCTTTGTAAACTTGATTAACAACCATAATGCCACTATAAGTCCGGTCAAATTCACATTTAACATAGAACAGGAAACTATCAATTTCCTAGATGTAAAAATCTCCAAAAAGGACGGAGTGATCCAAACTGGCCTGTTCAGAAAAGCTACGGACAGAAATAATTTCGTCCTGGCCAGCAGCGCACACCCCATTCATAGTAAAAGTTCGCTCCCCTATAGTCAATTTCTAAGGGTTCGGCGGATAGTGAGTGACCCACATGAAGCCACACAGGAGCTTGACACCATGCGGGATAAGTTCTTGGCACGGGGGTATGACAGGGACCTGTTAGCCCAACAAAGAACAAAAGCCCTAACCAAATCCAGAACAACCTTATTAACACCAAAAAAACCAAATGATCAAAGAGACATAAACAAAAAATTAGTATGGGTTAATTCATATAACCCCGAGACACCAGATAGGGTCAGGAAGGCCAAAAAACTGTGGCCCATCGTTAGATCAGACCGGGACCTGAATCTACAAAATACTGCCCTCATGCCAGCTTACCGCCGAGGGCGCAATCTAAAAGATCACTTGGTTCGTACAGACATCACGGGTTTGGGAAAAAATACACCAACAACGTTTCTAGGATCCAGCAAGAAGGGATGCTTTCGATGTCCCAACTGCACAACCTGCGGGTTTTTGCAAGTAGGCACATCTTTCCCCCATCCCCACACGGGAAAAAGATTCCCAATTAGATACCACCTCTCTTGTACATCTAAATTCGTGGTATACACCATTACTTGCCCTTGTTCGTTGGTATACGTGGGCAAAACTGAAAGGCCCTTTAAAGAGCGGATGGCAAATCACCGCTCGGCAATCCGGGCGGCCATCAAAAAAGGCACTAGTGACCAGCCACTCGCTCGCCACTATGCCCAAGCGAAGCACTCCATTGCAACGGTCAAATACATGATTATTGACCAAGTCCCCCCCCTCGCCAGAGGCGGAGATCGGGGAAAAAAATTACTGCAATTAGAAGCCAGATGGATCTTTAAGTTAGAGACCCTGGCTCCTAAAGGCTTAAATGAAATACTGAGCCTTCACAGCTTTCTATGACAGCTTTTTTTAGCTGTCTAAGACACAGAGTTGTAAGTCAATTAGACAGATCAATGGATACCCAGCCAATGAGCAGGGTAGTTCTAGCTTACAACACCCCTGATGAAATGTAGCTTTTTTAAGCCACCAACTGTATCTTTTAAGAAATCCAGATGCTCCGTTATGTTAATTTCTAATTGGTTGTATATGTTGTATACACTGTAAGTTTGAAAAAATGTATCCGCTATCAAAGGTTTTTTTTCACTATATTGATGTTAGTATTTGCCGTGCTATTTGAAGTATGAATCACCGTTTGTTGCTTGGATAGCGGTCACACTAAATATATAATAGGCACACATTGTCTTTATTAAGCCCAAAACACACTGCAGCAATTGCTGCACTTTTTCAAATGTACCTTTAAAAGGTTTTTTTTCTTTTTCACTTTTAACAAAAACTTTATTGTCCAACCAGGACACACACTGTTGTCTCGTTGCTACGACAACAGTTTCCCCCACAGTGATGTCATCCGGAACTGCCCTATTGTGGGCGGAAGAAGATGGCCGCCGTGCATGCACAAACAGGTGATTCTGCTCTTCTTATAGAGGTGAGTACACAGTATTTGTTATGTTAGCTGTTTTGATAAAAGCCGAAAGGCTGAAACGTCAACCGCAAGGTATGGCTCCTGTTGTTTGATTTCATTCCGCCCTGAGTGCCGCGCTATACCCCCCGCCTGTATCCAGCGTCCAGCGCAGCTGCCCGCTCAGCGAAGGCACCAGGCACCTAAGACGCAAGAGGACTGGAGTGCCGGCATCGCCCTGTACATATATATATATATATATATATATATATATATATATATATATATATATATATATATATATATATATATATATATATATATATATATATATATATATATATATATATATTTTATGTTATGTAGACTAGTCCGAACGGAAGAAATTTTATAATTCACATTGTCTAAAGCCTGACTTAAAACTGTAGAATCCATTTAGACAATCTGACACTGAATAGACTAAATCAGATTAACATGACGGAGTTCAGACAATTTGCAACAAAAGTCTAAATGACTTATTTAGACAGGCAAGGCAAGCGAAAGTAGTTGACAGGCGGAATGCTTTTGACCAGTGGTTCTCAACCTCAGTCCTCAAGACCACCACACAGTCCACATTTTCTAGGTCACCCAGCATGTGCACAAGTGCACTTATTACTCACTGACACATTTTAAAAGTTCCACAGGTGGAGCTAATTATTTCACTTGCGATTCAGTGTGGAGACATGGAAAACGTGCACTGTGTGGGGTCCTGAGGACCGAGATTGAGAACCACTGCTTTGGACTGTCTAAAAAAAAAAAAAGACCTTGAATAATCTAAGTCAACTAGACTATGCGGAAAATATGCTGTTTCTGACATAATGGACCTTACGATCAACACTGAATACATACCGTAGTCTTTTATTGTCCAAACTACAACACAATTCATTATAGTCAGTTTTCTGTTCAAAGCTGAATAGTAAATTTAGCGCAAAAGAGACCTTAAGCCTAAAATTACACAAATCTTGTATAAACATCTATTCCAAGCATGTAATAAGAGGCCAATGTCACAAACGCAGACTGCGCAGGTTATTTTAAACAAAATAAAAATATAAGGGAATGACCTTTAAGGAGTCCGGAATTATCAATAGGACCTGGATACACATTCTGATCTCCCATCTGGTACTTGTCCCAGCTGTCAAAGCCCACATATTTCTTCCACTGCTTGAACCAGCGACTATCGATCAAGTACCTTAAAAACAAGTTTGCAATGAAAGAATGGTAAACAGAAGTACACATCAATAAGTGAAAATAGTAATAGTATCACACAAAAAAAAAGACCAATTACATAAGATCCAATATAATAAATAAATTAATTCCTCTATTGGGATCAGTACATGAGATGCAAACTCCCAAACTCAACCATTGCAAGAGCTTTCTAAAGCTGGGTACAAATTAGCTGATAGTGCAAACAATCTGATATCACTAATGATTTCCTGTGAACTGCCACGAACTCCTTGACAAACTATATAGTGCATACAGATGGGAGTGCGTCTCACATGCACATGCGTCCCCATCAACACAGCGATGTTCTGGCAATGTTCATGACCGCAGCCAGTGACGGTATAATGGATGCCGGCATCCTGTCCGCCGGGATACTGACCTGGTGTCAAAGGGTTGTTTAATTGTAGATATAGAACACTTTCATTTTATGTGAACTGTGTAGAGGTGAATTAATCAATAGAATAGCTCACTGAGGTTATATGGTTTAAGGAATTTGATACATTCAAATGAAGCAGAAAGTTTTCAGTAAATGCGCTTACGTTTTACGAAAGCCGTTGCTGCAGAGAAACGCGTTAGCTTTACTGCTGGGGATCCATTTTACTCTGCTGGCGATATGTGTATATACTTCTACCACTTATAAACTGGACCTAAGATATGTACATGAGCGCTGACCAACCGGAAATTGATTAGAGTACGAACTTAAGAATTGGATCCATTATCCTTCATTTATTGCATGCAATAGTGGCTGAATATTAACAGAATTATTGAATTAACCTGCATTTATATGTTACGTCTGTGATTGTTTTGTGTGTTGTATAATAATGTAGACATTAGTCATATGTTTAGTTATGTTTTATTGTAGATTTTAGCCATTTGAAAAACAAAAAAAGCAGTTTTTCAATTCAAGTGCAGGCTCTTCTGCCTCTTTTCCTTATAGGTTTACAGCAGGTATGTCCAGACTGTGGCCCTCCAACTGTTGTGAAACTACACATCCCAGCATGCCTTGCCATAGTTTCAGCATTCACTAATAGCACAACTGTGGGAAGGCATGATGAGACTTGTAGTTTCACAACAACTGGAGGGCCATAGTCTGGACATGCCTGGTTTAGAGGTTAGAAGAGTGTATGGTTGTGTGAGTAAGGACCTTCCCAGTGCTGCCTAAAAAAAATTCTGTAATGATGAATAAGAGCAAGTAATTACGGTGAATGACAGACCTTGCACAGAGCAGAGGAGTCAAGTTGGGATAGATCTTGTAATAAGCTAAAAAAAAATATGTTTGGATAGTTTTGTGGACACCTATTTGATCGAATACAGGCAAACCATTTTAGTGAAAGAGCAGAGTAGCAGAAGAATATTTTGTGGGAAACATCAGTTGAGCCTATGCATTGCATGGGTAAAAGTCTATTGCAATAATGAATGAGGAAAATAAGTGAATGATCGGAACTTTTGCAATGTTTTGTGCATGTTCTGTGATGTTCTCCTCATGCTATTTCTTGGGCAGTTTGTCAGAATTATACAATGGAAATATATTTACAAGCCTTAAGCTAAGTAAATATAACAGGCTCCTACAGGGGTGTGCTGCCTAGCTGCTCACACAGGGGAGTGTCAAATCCCCTTAGATAGACACACCAAAAAAAATAAAAAATAATAGAGAAAAGAGTAGTGGAGCGCTAAAAAATTGCGAAGAATTGGGTATCACAATTATACATTCTTTATTATATTAAAATATTTATCTAATAATCACTATAAAAATACATAAAAAGAAAACCATTTGACAATAGCAAGTGTACTGATTGAAATAACCAATTAATTTGCCTTATGGCTCACTTGTCCACTGGATTTCCTTATTTGGCAGTAGGAAATTTCTCAAAAGGGTCCATAAACCTTGCAGGATTGGCCACTGGAGGGAAATGGCAGTCCTCAGATGTTATGAAGAGGCATCCTCACTATGGTGTGGTATTTGTATCCAAATTGTGCAGGTGGTGAAGTCCCAGTAAAGTGATTGTTGTGCAAAGTCAAGTGTAGACTGTAGCCAAAGTGGCGAACTAAAGTAGCTGTTGTAATCTGGGTACAACCTTTAGGAGTCCCAATGGAGGTATTTCAAAAAGTGCTGGTGCTTCCTGACATGTTTCGTCGTGCCAGATGACTTTATTAAAAGGTAAGGTTTTAATATACCTAAACTTGGTTATTTCAATCAGTACACTTGCTATTGTCAAATGATTTTCTTTTTATGTATGTTTAAAGTGATTAGATAAATATTTTAATATAATATATGAAAAAAACTTATCATTGTGATACCCAATTCATCGCAATTTGTTAGCGCTCCACTACTCTTTTCTCTATCAGTTTGTCAGAATTCTCCAGCTGTCAGGCACTGTTACACAGCCAAAAGTTGCAAAGTACTGATGTTTTAGAAACGTCAAAGCAGTGCAACTTATTGGTTGTGTCAAAGTGCCGGGTAGTGTCAGAATAGAAGGCAGTATAATATCCCTTTCACACCCAGGATTTGGACAATGGTCTGTCCCAACATATGCTATCATTAGCCGCCACAGGAAACTGGCAATAAGCCGGATCGCTAACGTCAGAAAGGGTGTGGGGAGGAGATAGCGATTGGAGCGGATGCTGCCTCCTTCCTATAGTGTGAATAGGACCCGGGTTGCTCGACCTGGGTTACCAGTTTACACTGCCAAGCTACCTGGGTCCGACTTGGTATTAACCCGGGTCGGAATGCCAGGTTGCTGGACCCAGTTTTTTTCAAATGGTCCTTTCACACAGCAAAGAGACCCGGGTAGTCTCGGCAACAACCCGGGTCGGACCCAGGTTATTTGTGCAGTGTGAAAGGGGTATAAAAGGACTGCTCAAAAAGCTCTAACAATGGGCCAGATGTATCAAGCTTCAAAAGTGATAAAATGGAGAGTGATAAACATCCAGCCAATCAGCTTCTACCTGTTATGTTACAGGCTAGGTTTGAAAAATAATAGGTAGGAGCTGATTGGCTGGCTGTTTATCACTCTCCATTTTATCACTTTTGAAGCTTGATACATCTGGCCCAATGTGTAAAGCTGGCCATACTGTACATCAGAACAAGGTCAGGCCTGAGTGCACGATTTCAATGAGTGGTGCGACGCATTGTATGTGTTTTTTTTTTGTGCGCATCATGAGGTGTTTAGGTAAAGGTCGTGAGGTCGATACTGTTATCTTATATGTGCTGCACATAGGGTCTGAAGATGCTGTCAACAACCAGTTTGCAGGGAGCTACAGATCTTTCGATAGATCTTATGTTAACACACATATCACTATTGTGTGTCTGGAAAGCTGCTGGAGAAATCATGAGGCGATCCGGATCGCAAGCTGGTCGTTCTGATGTATGGCCAGCTTAAGTCAGGGGTTGCAAATACATGCTACAGCGCATATTTTACCCTAAAGTACCTTCCAGGGACTAACTTTTTTTTTAGAGTGGTCGGGTCCCATGGGACCCGCTCCGCTTGGATTGGACAGGCAGCGTCTGACAGCAGGTGCCTGGGCCAGTGTACGGATGGTACGGAAGCATACATTCTCTTTAGAAAATGTGTTGGCTGACTGGATACACCATATGACCCGGGAGTGCAGGGGGAGTATAAAAGTAAGGGGGGGATTCTGTTTTTTTTTTTTTTTTCCTGTGCAGAGTAAATACGAAATGCTTTATTCTTACATTGCAATTTAAACTTCAGTTTGAACACACCCCAACCAAATGTAACTCTCTCTGCACATGTTACATCTACCCCATCTGCAGTGCACATGTTTTTTTCCATTAAAGAAGGAGTTTTCTTTTGCAAACCAACCAGAATTACCCCCCTAAGTGTACTTTTGCCTCGTTATAATCGCAACCTGGTTACTAAAGGCAGTTACCGGTGGTGGCAAGGATAGTGAAATTGGTGTTCCACCGACCTTGCTGTGGCAGGTCACATGGAATGTTCCATTGGTCACGTGGTCCAAACTACAGTCACAGCCTGGTAACTACCTGCTACCATCTGAAAGCTCAAATGAAGACCCCAGTAAGGAAAGTGGCATTGTTAATAAGAGGCTGGTCTTGATTCAATCAGCATCTATAGGGCATAGCATTTCCCTTTACTCACTTCAGCACCCATGTGCTGTGTAATGCGGCCTGTTGATATAAGATGGATTACCCAGATAATTGTAAAGTAAAATGTATGCCCAGCATTAGAAGCACACACAAGCACGCACAATATGGACAATATAGTGCTGCTGTAAAAAATACGCTGCATACACACTGACCAATATTGTTCATGCTGAAATTCATAGCAGTTAAAAGCCCTCTACCTAGTGTTCTTTCTACAGTAGCATCCGCTATCTTTGAAAACCCATGCAGTTCCTGTTCCCTGCCTGGGGTGTCACTGTCTGCTGTGGTGTTTCTAGCACAGGTCTGGTTTGCATATCAGTGCTGATGTACAGACCACACTGTGCTAGAAGCACTTTAGCAGACAGCAACACCCCAGGCAGGAAAGAAGAACTGCATGGGTTTTCAAAGATAGGGGGTGCTAGAATGAACACTACTCTACCGATAACCTGACAATACAATAAAAACAAATCAAAAGTATAATTTTTTTAGAAATACTTTACCAATCCTTCCCCACTACTTCAGAGACCAATTATATTTATTATTCCACTTCAGTTTAAAAAATATATATTATAATATGAATTGTGCTCCTAAAACATGTTATTTATAGATTACTTCTAGGTATTCAGATTTTACATGACATACGTACTCTAGAGAAGGAAACATAGTTCTAAAACTAGATGAAGTTTATATATAGTAACTATACTTCTGAAGCACTGATAAGAACATATTTCTCCAGTGAGTAGAGGTTAACTCATTAAGCACAAGCAACCTCAGAACTAGCATTATATATATTAGACAACAGGGAAGGAATTGACAAACACAAATGTTTTGTTTTATTAAACATTAGGTACACTCTACAGAGCGAAAATACGTTAGACCATCTCCGATACATTTTAAAATGTAAATGAAGTTTAATGTGAGTATTTGAAAGGTTGTTGTTCACTTTGAAACAGTCATCTCTATAGCTTCCTCCCCAATGTGTAGTGCATGTATTATGATATTAATCAAAACAGAGGCACATCAGCACTAAAAGCATCATATTGTACTTTATCAGTTTTACTGGGAGATGCTCTTAAGAGATCCCACCATTATCAGATTGAACTACCTTGACTTGTTGCAGATATTTATTATCCGAATGATTAGTGAACAGAAAACAGATACATAATCAATAAGTATAGTTTTATTATTAATTTTAAACCATTGACCAGTTATTAAACACTGTGGTATACCCAACGCAGAAAGCCTATTTCAGTGAAACTAAACAACCAAATTGTATAACGCCTTTTATTTTTCACATGACCAAGTATCTTAATGTGAATGTGACATACATAATTTGACCACACACATTGCATTTTATATTGCTGAGCAATTTGATCACACAAACTTATAGTAAAATTGGACCGGACCAGTAACAAGGCAAGAGAGACGAATAAGCTAAGCCTTTGTAAAACAACTACAGTAATTCTAGCACATAAAGGCTGATGTGATCAGAGATCAACAGTATATTAGGAAGTACAATGGAAATGTCATTACAATAAAAACCGAGTCCGGAAAATAGTCATACAACTATAGCATTTATATCTACAGTATGGTGTATATATGCTAGAACATACCGGGCTGTTCTACTAGTCCAGAGCCAAATGTCCATGTATGGCTGTATTACATAGTGACTGACTACTCACACAGATATATAGAAATAACGTAGTACAGTATAGGACCCCAATTGCCATATTTAGGACATGATACACACACACACTTGCCTGAGTGCTGCCCAGAGAGCAGTGTCACAGGTGACAAGTGCAGCAGGCCCCGGATCAGTGTCACTCAGTCACAGAGCGATGGCGGAGGAGTACACCGGGGAGATACCGGCTGTCCCCTCACGCACATGCAGCGGTACATTCGGAATAATGGGCAGGTGACAGCGGGCAGTGCGCCCGTGTGTCCGCCGCCGCCGCCGGGCCAGTGATACAGATTTTCTCCTGTAACGAGCCGTCTCCCACTCGCACACCTTCTGCATCCGGCACCTCCATTCCCATCTTTCTCGCCAGGCCCGATTCCACTCTCACTAGCACTTACCAGGTGTCCCCTCTCCGAAGCGGGGTCTTCAGCAGCGCCGACACTTCGGTTCTCTGGGTCTCCAGATCAACCACTCCGCCCTCCGCCATCTTCCTGCACTGACAGCTGCGCCGCGCGGAGCATGCTGGGCGTGACGTCACTGCTGGGAGAGCCGGGAAGTCGCGTGAGCTGTGGTGTTTGTGTGTGCCGGGAATCCCCGCTGCCGGAGCCGACAACTGCTGACAGTGCACTGCACATTACTCATACAGTGCTCACTCACTACTATCTATACACCCTACTCATATACACTGTTCGCTCAGTGCTATCTGCACCCTACTCTCATACACTGCCCAATTACTTACTGCGCCAGTGCATCGCACACGGATTCCGCTGCCTGCACCCTGCTCATACACTGCAGTGCTCACTCACTGCTATCTGCAACATTAACATACTTGCCTACCTGACCCTCTCCATGAGGAAGAAATTGCTCTGTTCCTGGACTTCCCTGGGAAAGTATGATTGCCATCACCTGTGGGGATCTAGTTAATTGATAAGAAAGGTGTTTCACCACAGGTGATGGCAATCATACATTACCAGGGAAGTCCAGGAACAGAGCATTTTCTCCCTCATGGAGAGGGTCAATGACACTGCAACCACTTACTGCTATTTGCACCCTACTCATACACTGCTCACTCACTGCACCTTATGCTGCTCACTCACTGTTATCTGCACCCTACTCATACACTGTCCATTCACTGCTATATGTACCCTACTCATACACTGCTAATTCACTACTATCAGCACCCTACTTCTACACCGCTCACTCACTGCACCTTACACTGACGCTGCTCATTTACTGCTATCTGCACCCTACTAATACACTGTCCACTAGTACTTACTGCTATCTGCACCCTACTCATACACTGTTCACGCACTGCTATCTGCACTCTATTCTTCATACACTGCTCGGCCACTGCAACTGACACTGCTCACTCACTGCTATCTGCATCGTACTTATACACTGCTCACTCCATGTGCCTTACACTGATGCTGCTCACTCACTGCTATCTGCACCCTACTCATAGTTAGGCAAGTCAAACTGATCTTTTAATGGCTGGCTGGCTGGCTGTGCTATTGCAAAAGTTTAAGATTAGGAAGTGACATCCTACTGTCAGTCCTAGGTCTAGTGAGGACATCCAGCCAGATTCTGGGGCACTTATTGGATAATATCAGGGATAATAGCATACAATTAACTTTCCTAAAAAAGTATGTGGGGATGTATACTGGGTTATTGCTGGAGAATATATAAAATATTTGGCTATACTACCATATTGATAAGATTAATCCTGCCAGAAACCATGAGTGGGAGTTTACACAAAGATTTTTTGTTCTTACGAATATACTGAAGTATCGAGAGAAGATTTATAGGGATAAAATCAAAGAATGCATTGGTAATCATTATCCCAAGGAATTTAAAAGGAAGGAAAAATGCCCTCTTCAAACGTTAAATAAAGTAAGTAACCTCCGGGCAAATGT
Organism: Crinia signifera; assembly: GCF_055691185.1. Taxonomy (NCBI): domain Eukaryota; kingdom Metazoa; phylum Chordata; class Amphibia; order Anura; family Myobatrachidae; genus Crinia; species Crinia signifera. The sequence continues at coordinate 141,197,406 of NC_139220.1, forward strand.
TATAACAAGTTTTCTCCCACATCCAGCAGGGGACACTGCCTGTAAACCATGGGGGGATGTGGTCTGGAGGAGCCAAATATTTGACCCGCTGGCTACTTCCTGTTAAAGCTGATATTGATATAACCAAAGAACAATAAGTGAAATGTGCAGTTTACGTACTTATTCCGTAACTTGCGTAAACCTTTATTCCTAGCTACGTGCGAACAAAACGTAGCGTACCTTTTCCGTGTTATTGTACACGCTGAATCAATAACAGTAATGAGAAATCCCTTCGCAGTACTTAGTCTCTAATCTGCGAATACCTTTTCAGGACAATGTCCGTAATATACGTTGTCGCTAAATGCGAATAATAGACGAGACCACGATATAACAAGTGAGGAGATAGATTCTCCAAAAATAGTGTATTTAGTCCCTAGCGGACAAAAGGGGATTACAGAAAGGAGAAAATACAGGATAACACTGTAACGTGCGTGGGTGGATGCAAGGATGGTGGTGGGCTGAGCCCTCAGCCGGGACCGCTGTTTAGAACGGCCACGGCAAAGCCCTACGCTGACTCTGTTGGCCGTCCCGGACCAGTGACCGCAGGCTGCAAGGTGCTAGGCTTCACCTGTAGCCGCCGCGTTCGAAAGAGCCAGTTAAGCCTGCTCTAACCCCGATGCAGCCAGGTGTTATGTTGGGACAAACCCACGGCGACTGTCAGGGACTTGGACCAAGAGGAGATTCTAACTACTAGGGCCTAGCTACAGGGAACACCCTATCTCACGGCACCAGACCAAGGACGGGGGGTGTGACCAAGTCACAGGCACCAGTGCTAAAAGTAACAGGGTATCACCAAACCAAAACACCCCTACAATAAACGGTACTAATAACGATACCCCAAAACGGGCGAGTAACCCCTAGCATGCGCCTTTCCTAACTCCGGAAAGGCCAGGTATAACGAGGAAAGAACAACTAAGGAATAAGGGCTGCTTGCCCACAAAGAATAGAATAATGAACCAGGCTCCACTGGAGCACTTACATAAATGGACCGGAAACACCAGCGGCAATGGATGAAGAAGTGCACGTCTGGAGACTCTCGGCCGGACCAGAAGACACAGCAGCTGACCACGGAACAACCGCAGGACCGGCGGTATAATGCAGCTGAACAAGCGGCACAGGACCGGTGCAGGATGGCTCAAGAGCAGGGACCAGGACACCAGAGGGTAACAGACTCTCTGTGAGAAACAATATCACCGGCGGGGCTGAGTTGGGCCAGCCCCCTTAAAAGGGTGCTGCTGGCCAATCAGCCTCCGCCGTGGAAGCAGGCCCTCGCCCTGTGTTGATTGCCCCAGCTGTCTGGGCGCGCGCCACCCGGCGTCCCCTGGTTGCCTGGCAACCACCGGGTGACGCGGCCAGACTTCCTGTACTGTCCCCCGGTTGGGCGAAAGTGATGCGCCGCAGCCGGGCGGACTTCACCACCTTCCCCCTGGACTCGCCGGGCAGAAGTACCCGGACCGCCCTTCTAAGGGTGCCCGGATGCTGCTGCGGCGGCGCCGCAGCAGCGCGCTTGTCAGCGCCGCTGACAAACGTGATACAATTATCTAACAATAATAAGTATACTTTAAAACACTAACAGAGGAACAGAAACAGTTACAACTATAATCAACCACATTACACAGAACAGGAATACAAATGTTACCGTCATGGAATAGCGCAGCGCAGTCCGGTCGGAGCTCGCTATATTCAAATAGAACTATAGCCCGGGTCAATGGTGAAGGGATAACAGCAGTGCCAAAGTGACCGAGCCAGCTCAGGGACAACTATTTTATAGGGTCCAAGAAGGGGGGTCAAAGGCCGTTGCAATTGGTCAGGGGTTCGAATGTCCAGTCCTCAGTGATTGGAGCAAAGTATTACACTTGATTTGGATTGGTGCAGGGGGAGTGTCCTTTGTGTGTTGGCATCGTCGTCGGGGGTCGTAAACAACAACAAGAACCGGTTATAACTGGATTCCTTTGTCTCACACAGTTTAGCAGAAATAGTCCTTGAAATATGGATTTTGTCCGTAATTATCGGACCATATGAGTTGCGAAGTTTTCGCAATGACCCGGAGTGCTGCGCATAAGAAACGGAACATAACGATACTAAACATTATACAGACATAGTGTGTGTTGCTGATTAAACTATGTGTAGTGCTCTAAACCTTTAATTAACTATATTTTATTTGGTGTAAGTATGGTATTATGAATTTATGTGTATTAGTATGGCTGCGCTTATGATCCACTTTGTTACACAGACTCGGGTATTTATACTTTATTTGCACAACTCTGCGAACCAAAATGGCGGCCATACTATCCTAAAATGGCGTGTGTGCAACTCAACTTTAACATTCCCCTCCAGACTGCAGTCTTTGGAAAAAAGTGTCCAGAGGAGTCGGACCCCGGTCTCTCTGGAGACTGAAGATTATTTTTTTTTAATTATTTTTATTTGTCGCAGTGTTTTTGGCTGCACAGGTCTCTGGGGAGAGCCAGGTTGTCCTTTCATGCATTGAACCTCCTGGGCTCAGCCATCGGGGGAAGAACTGCTCCCGGGGAGCCGCTGCATGCAGCATGCGTTATGGGTCCATGGCATACCACACTTCCCCAGGGGCACAAGGGCGGTATAGGCGTCTGTGTGGTGTCTGGCAGCCTTGCTAGCTGCCAGAATGGAAACAGGCAGGCCGGGAGACGCGCGCAGCGTGTTCTCCGGCAGTTAACTTACCCTGCTCAGTCGGGCGATGACCTCACAGGAAGTGACGGACTACAGGCCGGAGAGGGTAACAGGAAGCCGGAAGGGCAGTTTTCTGAATTGGATCTGTCAGCTGATAGAGGCGTCCTGTATAATACAGGGCGCAGAAAGTCCACACATTGCCTGTTTCTCAGTAGTGTTGGCAGCAGAAGTTCCAGTATCCATTTTTGGAAGGACCCCTAAACAACAGGGGCGAAATGTAATAGGGTGCGATTTTTGGACGAGTTCCAAACTCGGCAGAAATCGCACCTTTAAAAATCGCGGTTTTTGCAGCGAATTCGCATATGTAATGAGATGCGAATTAGCGGCAAAAAATGCGATTTGCCGCGATTTCGGACGATTTTCAGTCATGAAAATGTGCGCATTTTCATATATGCGAGTTTGGGTAAAAAAAAAAAAAAAACGGCGTGGGGTCCCCCCTCCTGAGCATAACCAGCTCCGGGCTGAAAGAGCCGGTCCTGGTTTCATAAAATCAAAGGAACAATCAAGTTGGGGTTTCCATGATTTTATAAAACCAGCACCAGGCTCAAGGGCCGGTCCTGGTTCCCAAAATACGGGGGACAAAATGACTGGGGGTCCCCCGTATTTCAAGAACCAGCACCGGGCCCAACCAGCCAGCAGGGTAATGCCACAGCCAGGGGGAGACTTTTTATACAAGTCCCCCCGGCCAAAGCATTCAGCCCTCTGACTGGTCAGCATGGGCAGGGGCCCTGGGGGAGTGGGGACCCCCCCAAAGAAGGGTTTTCCCCCCTCCAGAACTTACCTGCCCATGCTGAAGCCCGGGGCTGTCCTCGATGCCCCTGGGCTGTGGGCATCGAGCTGATTAATGGTGTAAAAAAATAGATAAAATCCTATTGTGTATTGCTGTGGAACTATGAGTCCCAGCAAGCCTGCACCACATGCAGGGACTTGGAGAACCACAAGTCCCAGCATGTGGGGCAATAAAGGGCCCGCTGGGACTAGTAGTCCCACAGTACTACAAATAGTTAAATAAAAACACACACACACAGACAGTACAACTTTAATACACACCAAGCCCATTCATCCATAATCACCTATGTTGACACGAAGCTTCGGTCCCCTTGTCCAGTAGAATCCAGAGGGGAGGCTGTGGAGAGAAATCATACTCACCACAGACGTCTTCAGCGCTTCTCCGGGAGCCCTGCAGCATTTTCCCCACGATCACCGTCCTCCGGTGTTCTGTTTACATCTGGGGCTCCGCCCCCAGACCGGGACTTAGCCCCGCCTACCAGCCAATGATGGCCAGGGAAAACCCCCATGCTGGACCATCATTGGCTGGTAGGCGGGGCTAAGTCCCGGTCTGGGGGACTCAGTGCTACAGAGGCTGAGAGCGCGTTTGGCTGAGCTATGCGTCTCCATGGAGACGCATAGCTCAGCCAATCAGGACTGAGCTATGCGTCTCCATGGAGATATATCGGCCAATCGCGCTCTCAGCCTCTGTAGCGCTGGAACAGTGCTACAGAAGCTGTTAGAGGCAACGGAGAAAGCCGGTTCTCCCCGCTGCCTGTCAGTGCGGGGGGAGCCGGCTGTGAAGCAGCCAGACCAGCGCTGGATCCAGGAATGGTAAGTAACGCTGGTGTAAAAGTGAGGTGTGTGTGTGTGTGTGTAATAAACTTTTACTTCTCTGTGTGTGTTTTTTATAAACATTCTTTTTACAGGTGGACTACAAGTCCCAGCGGGCCCATTAATGCTCCGCATGCTGGGACTTGTGGTTCTCCAAGTCCCAGCATGCGGGGGAGGTCTGCTGGCACTTGTAGTTCTCCGGTATAAAGCAATGTAACGTATGATCGATTTAACCCTATCAGGCCGGCGTCCACTGGCCACGGACGCCGGTGACAGCCCCGGGCTTCAGCCCTGGACGGGTGAAGCCTGGGGGATGGGGGGAACCCTTTATTGGGGGGGTCCCCACTCCTCCAGGTACCCCGTCCAAGGCTGACCAGCCACGGTGCTCATGTTTTGGCCGGGGGACCTTGTATAAAAAGTGTCCCCCGGCTGTGGCATGACACCGTGGGCTGTTGGAGCCCGGTGCTGGTTTCAAAATATGGGGGACCCCCAGATTTTTTGTCCCCCGTATTTTTGGAACCAGGACCGGTCCAAGAGTCCGGGGCTGGTTTCAGAAATACGGGGGACCCCTATGCTTTTTGTCCCCCCGTATTTTTGGAACCAGGTCCGGCTTAATGAGCCCGGGGCTAATTATGCTTAGGAGGGGGGACCCCACGCCGTTTTTTTTTTAATAAAAACACTTTTACACATTTTTATTAACAGGACCATGCACAGATCTCAATGATCTGTGCATGGTTCTGTGAAATTCGCCTGTCAGAACCTGGTCTATTTTTTTTGCGATTTTTGGTAACATTTACCAAAAATCGCACCCTATTACATTTGCGAGTTGTATACTTTATAATGGGAAAACATCTGGATGCGATTTGAAATGTGACTAAAAATCGCACTTCTAAAAGTGCGATTTCGCGGTAAAAAGTGCGATTTTTTTACCGCGATTTTCAACCTATTAAATGTGCGATTTTCGGAAAATGTGCGATTTCGGCCGTTTTTGACCAAAAATCGCACATGTCTAAAAATCGCACCCTATTACATTTCGCCCCAGGTGTGTTTTCCGGAGTCTCCATAACTGGATAAGTTGTTTGTTAGAGGCCTGGCCGACACCAGATAAAAAATTCCAGGTGTCCAAAAGGTTTAAGGTTTTATATCCTTTTTTACAGGAGGCAAGGAACAAATGGGAGTCTCCTCCTCCAGCAGACACTTCTGTGTCTAGGTTATGCAAGCGTACAACTCTTTCTATTCCAGGAGCAGTGGTGCTTAAGGAGGCTCCAGACCGCACATTGGAAGCCACTCTTAAATCCATTTATTGCTTTAGCAGGGGCCTGGGTAAGCAAGGCCGTTGAAAGATGGGTGGCCGAGCTGGCAGCCGGTCTAAAAGGTAATAGGCCGAGAGCTGAATTAGTGCCCTTGGCTGAATATATCCAGGATGCGGCCAGATATCTGGTGGAGGCTGCTACTGATATGGCGGCATTAGGGGTCAGGATTTCGGCATCTGCTGTTTTGGCTAGGCATTCGCTTCAGTCCTGGCAGGCAGAGGCAGAACTCAAGAAGGCAGTGGAGGCCTTACCGTTCAATGGAGATGTACTGTTTGGGCCTGAATTGGATAAATTAATTTCTCAGAAGCCCCCTGAAAAGCCAGTTTCATGACGGGATCCCCGACCACCTGGGAAGTCCTCAGGTGGGTGCAAGATTGTTAGATTTTACAGAGGAATGGAGACAGACTTGCACGTATTGGTGGGCTTAACAGGTGGTGTCAAAAGGGTACCAGCTGGAGTTCACAGTATTTCCTCCAGAAATTATTTTTTTTCAACAGGGCTCCCATTGTTGAAATCAAAAAGGGAAGCTCTCAAGTCAGCGATACAAAAACTGTTACAATCGGGAGTAATTGTAAGAGTTCCGGTGGAACAAAAAGGAAAAGGATTTTATTGATATCTTTTTTTTGGTGCCAAAACCAAATGGCACATTTCATCGAATTCTAAATCTCAAGAGATTCAATCTCTTTATTGTTTACAAGAAATTCAAGATGGAGTCAGTGCATTCAGTAGTAGCAGGACTCGAACCAGGGGGATTTCTTATGTCTCTAGACATACCAGATGAGTATATTCATGTGCCCATTTGGGGAACCACATCAGCAATTTCTTCGGTTGGCAATACAAAGGAACCATTTTCAATTCCGAGCACTTCCTGTCGGCCTGTCATCGGCACTTCAAATTTTTATCAAAATAATAGCGTGCATGGTGGCAGACTTGCGTCGACAAGGGATCACCATCATCCCATATTTGGACAATCTCCTTCTAAAAGCCCCATCCAGGGACAGGTTGGTAGCAGATGCTTACCGTACATATCAATTCCTGATCCAACATGGCTGGATAATCAATTTTCCAAAATCCCACTTACAGCCTTCCCAGAGGCTCTTGTTCCTAGGACTTCTGTTCGACACGATCCAACAGCGAATATTTCTTCCTTCGGACAAGATTTCATCCCTCCAAGCCTTGGTGAGACAGGTGTTGGACGCAAAACATCTCACAGTTCACCTCTGTATAAGGTTACTGGGGAAGATGGTGGGCACTTTCGAGGCCCTTCAGTATGGGAGGTTCCGATCCAGGACTTTTCAATTGTATGTTCTTTCCCAATGGTCGGAATCTCACCTTCAAATGCGGAAACGCATATTTCTGAAACCCTAAACAAGAATCTCTCTGCTGTGGTGGCTTTGCACGGACCATCTTTTGAAGGGTCATCCATTTGGTCTCCTAGACTGGACATTAGTGACGACCGATGCCAGCACTCGAGGTTGGGGAGCAGTGACTCAGGGCCAGTCATTTCAGGGTTGGTGGTCCCAACAAGAGTCTCAGCTTCATATCAATCTCCTCGAGATGAGAGCCATTCGGTTGGTATTACGTCAAGCCTCTCACCTACTTCAAGGGAGAGCAATTCAGGTGCAGTCGGACAATCCCACCGCAGTGGCATATCTCAACAGGCAAGGGGGCACGAAGAGTCAGACTGCAATGAGAGAGGTTTGTCCGATTTTTCTCTGGGCAGAGCACAATGAGCTAAGTCTGCCAGCAGTGTTTCTGCCTGGGGTAGACAATTGGGAGGCAGACTACTTGAGTCGACAGGACCTCCACCCAGGGGAGTGTGCTCTGAATCCAGAAGTATTCCACCAGTTGACACTCAGGTGGGGCATGCCTCAAGTGGATTTGATGGCATCCAGAAGGAACAACAAGCTCCCCCTATACTTTGCAAGATCAAGAGACCCAGTGGCAGCGCCGACAGATGTTTTCTCCATTCAGTGGGGGTTAAGTCTAGTGTATGCCTTCCCACCATTTCCACTCCTGCCTCGGCTTCTTAAGAAAATCAAGAGAGAATCATCCATGGTGATCCTTATTGCTCCTGATTGGCCGAGGAGGTCTTGGTACACGAGCCTCAGATGCTCGCTAGTGGACAATCTATGGAGATTGCCACTCAGGGAAGATCTTTTTCTGCAAGGACCATGCATTTACCCAGACTTACCTTGTCTTCATTTGACGGCATGGTGGTTAAAGCCGAATTGTTAAAAAGACGCTGTATTCCACAGGTGGCTATCCCTACCATGGTTAGAGCGAGGAAGGAGGTCACATCAGCTCACTATCATCGGGCCTGGAAGACGTATATCATATGGTGTGAAAGCCGTCAGTTGCCAAAGGCAGTTTTTTCTTTGGCTCATCTTCGTTTTTTACAATCCAGTTTCACAAAGGGCTTAAGTCTAATCATATTGAAGGTCCAAATTTCGGCCTTGTCAGTGTTCTTTCACAGAAGGTTAGCCCTAATCTCAGAGGTTCAAACCTTTTTAAAAGGGGTTCTTTGTTTAAGGCCACCCTTTATGGCTCCGGCAGAACCCTGGGACCTGCCCTTAGTTCTAAATTTTTTACATTCCTGTCATTTTGAGCCATTGGAAACAGTCGATTTGCGTTACCTATCTTGGATAACGCTTATGTTGTTGACATGGTCTTCGGCCCGCCGAGTCTCGGACCTCAGTGCCTTGTCCTGTCGTTCGCCATTTTTCATTTGGACAGAGCAGAACTGAGGACGCGTCAGGATTACCTGCCGAAAGTGGTGTCAGCATTTCATATAAATAAGCCTATTGTGGTTCCAGTTTTGTCAGGAGATTTATCATCCCTTAATGTGGTTCGCGCTTTACGTATTTACGTTAATCGAACACAGTCTATCAGAAAATCAGATTCCTTGTTTATCCTGTATGATGCAGGAAAAAGAGGGTTTCCAGCATCTAAGGCGACATTAACTCGCTGGATTTGTATGACAATACGTGAAGCCTATCTTTCTTCTTCACATCCTGTTCCAGCAGTTCTGACAGCCCATTCCACCCATTCAGTGGGGACTTCATGGGCAGCTGCCAGAGAAGTTTCTTTGTCCCAGGTTTGTCAGGCGGCCACTTGGTCAGGAACAAATACATTTGTCAAATTCTACAAATTTGATACTTTAGCTAGGCCACAAGTCAGTTTTGGCCGGGCCGTATTACAAGGAGAATAGCGCTGACCCTCCCTTAGGGGTAGATTTGGTATATTCCCATAGTTTAAACGCAGTGTCCCCTGCTGGATGTGGGAGAAAATAGGAATTTGGTACTCACCGATAATTCCGTTTCTCCTAATCCACAGGGGACACTGCACGCCCTCCCAGCAATATCCTCCTATGTAATATCTTTTTGGTTACCATTAGTGTGAATGAAAACATATGGTTTCACTGGTGATAGTTTATTTCTTTAAGTTATTAACTTTGCTTTTTCTTTCTGGTTAAGTTCCTCCCAGAGGTATCCGGGTTTCCTTTCTTCTCAGACACAGTTTTTTCCAAAGACTGCAGTCCGGAGGGGAAGTAGCCAGCGGGTCAAATTTTCTTAAAGTGCCGGCTCCTCCAGACCACATCCCAATCCCCATGGTTTAAAGGCAGTCTCCCCTGCGGATTAGGAGAAACTGAATTATCAGTGAGTACCAAATTTCTATTTTACATATAGTTCAATAGATATCTAATTAATGCCCAGAGCCTTGCCTCCCAGAAACGAGCTGATAGCTGTTATAGCCTCTTCAAGAGCAACAGGCCCATCTATAAATGTGCAAGTTTCTGGTGTGAATTTCAATAAACTTATCAGAGCCAGAGTAGCTCCTCGACAGAACAGGTCAAACGGGATTTATAAACAGAAAGCTACACTTTTATACTGACACCGCTCCCTTTACCAAATTCATACGCTGCTCACTATCTTCACTTTACATCAACACTTCTCTCTTCACACTACTCATTCACTGGTCACTCACTGCACCTTTTTACTGACACTGCTGATTGCAGTATACTCATACATTGCTCACTCACTGTGCCTTACACCTTACTATCTACACCCTACTTATACATTGCTCACTCAATGCACCTTTATACTGACACTGTGCCTTTCTCCCTACTGATACACTGCTAACTGCACCTTTAAACTTACACTGCTCACTGCACCTAACTCATGCACTGCTTACACCCTACTCATTCACTGCCCATTCATTGCACCTTATACTGGTTTCACATTGCCCTGTAAATATACTATACGCATTTGTTTATTTTAAATATCAATCTAGCTGGCTCTTAATGTAAAACTATTTACCACATTACATTTCTCAAAACTCATCAGTAGGTTTTTAGAAATACTGTCTCCAGGAGGGGGACATCGCCAGAGGGGGAAGTTTACACTCCCCTGCTTCGGCGGGCAAGATGTTAATACATCTTGTCGGTCTCCCCTCCTGCGCTAAGTGCCACTTGAATACATCTGCCCCTTTGTCACCAACATATCTTATATACAGTATATATATGTGTCTAGTGTCTGTGGGTAACGAAAACACTGCCATCTGCTGGCAGCGAGTGAAACTACATCTCTTTCTCTTCACACATACAGAAACATGGAGGCAATCACAAGGTCGCAGACTAGCTTTCAAAGCTTTTGGATTTTATTTTGGAGAGCATTTCTTTTATCCTTACCAATAATTATTTTTTTCATGAGGGGAGTTATTATTTGCAGTGTGTTGGGACGGCGATGGGCACCAGATTCGCCCCCAGCTACGCTAATTTATTCATGGCATTTTGGGAGGAGCTAAACATCTGGCCGGATGGCGTTCTGGGGGCGGGTCTGGTGTCCTGGCACCGTTTCATAGATGATATTTTTTTTATTTGGTGTGGGGATTCATCAGACCTTAAAACTTTTAGTGATTCTTTGAATATTAACACTTTTTGTATTAATTTAAGTTTTGTTTGGAGTATATCACAAATATCTTTTCTAGACTTGGTCATTTATATCGAAGGTAATCAAATAAAAACAAAAACCTATCGCAAGCCAACTGATTCTAATAGTTTTATAAATACTAACAGTGAACACCATAGAAATTGGCTTAATGCAATACCCTTTGGACAGTATGCCAGAATAAAACGCAACTGTACAGACCAGGCAATCTGTGAGACACAACTAGAGGAAGTTACATCACGCCTGACAGCAAAAGGTTATTGTGAAAAAGCATTACAGAACTCCAGAACTCGAATAGACAAAATAAATAGATCTGAACTATTAAGAGAAAAAAGTGCAGAAGAAAAAAACAAAAAAGGTGACGATAGATTTAAATTTGCATTCATCAGTCAATATAACTCCAAACATAAGGACATTGAAAGGATCTTTAAATCAAATTGGAAACTGTTACAAAGAGACCCAGTTTTAGGTAATTTATTACCGCAGGTCCCCCAATTTATTTATAGAAGAGCCCCCACTTTGCGAAACCATTTAGTAAAGAGCTCATCTGAAGTAGCCATTAGGAAAAGCACCAGAACAAATGGATTCCATCGCTGTGGCACATGTCTCATGTGCAAAACAGTTAAATCAGATGTAAAAAAGAAAATTGATTTTACTATAGGGGGAAAAACTTACAAAATTCAACATTTCATAACCTGTCATACTAAAGGAGTTATATATGTTTTACAATGTGAGTGCGGGTTGTCATATGTTGGTAAAACATCTCGACAAATGAAAACCCGCCTCGCAGAACATGTATACAACATTAAAAAAGGTCTGATGACACATACTGTGTCGACGCACTTTAAAAATATACACGATTGTAACCCATGCAAGATATCCGGCTTTTGGGGAATAGATCACATCACCCCAAACTGGAGGTCCAATGACATGGACAATCGTTTGTCAAGAACGGAAATGAGGTGGATTCACCGTTTGGGTACCCTGGTCCCACAGGGACTCAACGGTGAGTTCGAGCTCAAACCGTTCTTAGTCTAATAAAACAAATAGAAGGGGTCACCTCTCTTTCACCTTTTTACTCTTTTTCTTTTTTTAAATGTAATGTATTTTATTGCATCTATATGTATTGACGTTTTTTATTTTTTATTCTTAGAAACCGCAAAAAAAAAAAAAAAAAAAAAAACTGTCCCTTTAAATGTCTTTTAAAATGTATATTGCATCCAAACGCGAAAGCAAGATGGCGGTAGCACTTATGCATACATACACCTAGTACCCGTCTGGTTTGGAACGCATAACAGTGAAGCGCAAGTAACACTGTGTTTCCGCGTCCCAGAGGAATTAAGACCGTGACACGCACGGCCATCTTGTTTCCGCCATCTTAATGTGTGAAACACACCGGGACTTTTTTGCTGATTGCGGTGACTATATAAGAGGGTAATAATCCCTCAGAAAAATACACTCCTGAGGAAGGACTTTTATCTGAAACGCGTTGAGTGTATTGGGAGGTGCCACGGAGGAGAGAAGACAGCTATCGGCGACCGCAGAATATCGAGTACCGCTGAGCCCCTATTCCGGACGGGAGACTTACTGGACTCTTTTGGATCTGCCTGTTAACCATCTTGCCGTGCTGTGTTTGCCCCTGTGGAAATACCACCCATGCTGTTTTATTTGTCTACAGCTTGTAAGTAGACATCTGTATTAAAACTTTTTTTAACCAAGGATAATCTGCACTATTTGTGTATTCTATTTTGTCACCCCTGTCACACTGTCCGTGTGGAGGGGTGTATTCTCATTTCAGGGCATCTGAATGCTGAAACCATTTGAATCATTTAAACCTATGGTGATATAAAAAACCTTTTATTGCTGGTTATACACTGAGCGCTATTTAATAGTCACCATTCTTTGTCTGTCTTGTAGCAAGCTTAAATAGCACTAGGCCCAACTAGCCAGCATGGTAATCTAAAGCCGGGGGACACTTATTACATAAGGTCCCATGGCTGAATAATTTTACCCCCTGACTGGGCAGGGACCCTGGAGGACTCAAGCTTTGTGTTTACATCTGTGGGCTAGGCCCGCCCACCAGCCAATCATGAGTGGGCATTGGGAATTTTCTGCTCATGATTGGCTGGTGGGCGGGCCTAACCCAGGGTCTGTGGGGAGAGCCCATAAATGTAAACAGCAGATATGCACTGCAGGTGGGGCAGATGTAACATGCCCAGAAAGAATTAGATTTGGGTGAGTTATTTTGTTTCTGTGCAAGGAATATACTGACTGCTTTATTTTTACACTGCAAAATAGATCTCGCTCTGAAATAAAACCCCACCAAAATTTCTCTTTCATCTATCCTGGTGACGCAGCTCAAACCAGGCTCCTATGCTAAACTTTGAGAGAGGCAGGCTCCTCGCTTCTGCATCCCAGAATTCCTTAGTTTCATTTAGGTGCCCACAGGAGTGGGTGCTATGCTGAACAGGCTGCGGCAAACAGCCAGAAGAGAGATAGCTAGGCGGTTTTTATTTTCTTAATTTTACACTTAGTTTGGGCAGGAACAGTGTGAGGATTCTTTACGAGGGGTGTCACAATGGGTGTGGGTGTTGACACACCAAAAACTTTTGGTGTGTCAACACCCACACCCATTGTGACACCCCTCATAAATATGCATGAATCACACAGGTATAAAAATGGCTTCCAGCAGACTGTCCGGTTGGTCCTAAGGAAGCTCGTCTGCGAAGCGTACGCAGACCAGTACACCTGCAGTGTCTGTGTCCCCCTTCCCCCCTTGAATGTATTTTTGATTTATGTATTATTTAAATTGAGCGTTAAATACGGGCTCCAGTCGACACTGGGTCCGTCCTGTTAGAACAGCGGTGTGTATGGCGCTAACCACCGCTGATTCCTAACTCCAGGGCAGGCGGTGTATCGGAGGTGCCGTATCTTCGCACCCCGACCCCCGCCAATTAACCAGCAAACAACAGAGCCGGCGGTCACCCCTCTGAGCGGTCCGGTGACTTAGTGTCGGAAACATCATCCGTGCACTACGCCTGACCGGCTCGAGGGAGTGTAATCACCTGCAGTAGACACTGATTCCTGCGTGATAAAATTGTACAGTAATGTGACCTGTCCTCTGGTGCTAAACTTATTAAAGGAATGTGCCCACCCTACACTGTAGCCACTACATGAACTTCTATGCCTCTCCGCCGCATGATACAAATAAGCTCTATCACTAGTGAGGGAGATCTCTCCCTATATGTTACCTACAAGTAAATTGCCTGTACATACAGAGGCAATCATCTAGTAAAAGGTTATAGTGGATACAATTATGGTACAATTAACGCTCCTCAGATAAAATCAATTAGTGGGGAAGTCAGCACAGGGGGAACTCACTGTGTGAGGATATAACATCCTTTTTAAATTTCCCCGTCTTGTGTTACTTTATGTATATTTATGTCAATATTTAGCAAAATCTTTTTAACGCTAATTAATTAAAAGTTATATTTTACGTTTAATTCTTCTGTGCACCACCCAGAGACACTCTTTCTCTCTTTTTTCAAATACTGCAGGAGGTGCTTACAGGGGGTAGATGGTGCCAAAGAGCCACAGACCCTGCTGTGGCAGGGACAATTTTCTCTTCCTGCACTCTGTGTTTGGCGCCTTTGGAAGCACTGGGCTGCAGAGCCAGGACAGTTGTGGCATCTTCCTCTGCGATCAGATCTGCTCAGACAGGGTCCCTTTTGTCATCAGGACCTAGCTTGACTAAATTTGATGGCCTGGCTTTTGAGACCTCCATCTTAAAAAAGAGGGGTTCTCAGATGCGGTCATTTCTACCATGATAAATGCTAGGAAACTAGTTTCGTCAAAGAACTATTATAGAGTTCGGAAAATTTACATTCAATGGTGTGAACGTCAAAGGGTCCACACTTCTAGGTTCAAGATTTCCACACTTCTGGAATTCTTACAAGATGGTTTCTCGCCTGGGCAGGTCCTTCAGTCCTTTAAAAGTTCAGATTTCGGCTTTTATCTATATTTTTTCAGAAGGCCTTGATACCGGAGGTACAGACATTTCTCCAAGAAGTGATTCGGCTGAAGCCTACTTATAGAATAGAATCAACTTTATTGGAATTTTTTGTGGATTTACAGTGCAGCATCAAGCAGGGATGAAGGGGGGGGGGGGGAATTACATACATTACATTAAGACATTACATGTGGCACCATGGGATTTGTCATTGGTACTAGCAATTTGCAGAAACCTACTTTTGAACCCTTAAGGTCGGCGGACCTGAAATTCCTTACCTGGAAATTGACTTTTTTGATGGCCATCGCTTCAGCGAGGTGGGTGTCTGAGCTAGGAGCATTATCTTGTAAGCCTCCATTTTTAGTTTTTCATGATGATAGGGCTGTACTTAGAACAGTCCCCAAGTTTTTACCTAAGGTGGTTTCTTTGTTTCATTTAAACCAAGATCTTGTTCTTCCGGTGTTTAGTCCTCAGGAAGAGACCAAAATGAGGTACAGACTGGTTTGCGTGAAAGATCTTCATAAAACGGATTCCTTGTTGGTACTACTGTATATGATGTTCACAATATGGGCAGGCATGCTTCCAAACAGACCATTGCTAGGTGGTTGAGGTCAGTAATTGCTTTTGCCTATACTAAGGTTGGCAGACCAGTGCCTTCAAGGATCAATGCTTATACCACCAGGTCGGTTGCTGCCTCTTGGGCGGTGCGCCATGGAGCTACAGTGGAACAAGTATGCAGGGCTGCCACTTGGTCATCTGTTCACACTTTCACCAAATTTTACAAGTTCCATGAGTTTGTGTCGGAAGACGCATCATTTGGGCGAGCAGTGATGAGAACTGCAAACCTGAGCTAACCCTCCTAAAGGACCGGCTCTTGAACGTCCCATGGTTGAGCTGCATCAACTGGATAGATGAAAGAGAAAAACTGATTTTTGTAAGAACTTACCATTCAAATCCCTTTCTCTGATTCTATCCTGGTGACGCAGCGATCCCTCCTTTATGCTCAGAAAGTAATGCTGTTTTCATGGGTTGTCGTGTTATAATGGTTGTGTTAAATTAATTGTGCATATAATATGTTCAGGTGTTGTACTGAGTTATTGTATTGCCCCCCCTGCAGTGCACATGGTTTTGTCCATTTGAGAAGGAATTTGCCTTTTCAAGTGAACCAGAATAAGGGCCATTGACCCTTATTTCAATGAAAAGAAAAGAAAAAGCAAATCTAGAGTAAATAATAAGTATTATCTTAATGAAGTGTAATTCAACTAACAACTATATGTGCACTGATCTGAATTAGTTAGATAAAAGTGTTAGTAGTTGACACCAAGCTTAGGCAACCGATGAGGGAAATTATGTGCATTCTAGAACTACTGGATTATTCTAAGAGGTGCATTAAATGGATTTATCACTTTTTTTTCCAATAGGATTGCATGTGGATAAAGAATACAAAAATAGTGTTGCAATGGTATTTAGAATATGTAAAAATATAACAACACACTTGTTTGGGTATAAAGGCAAATCACTTTCTTAATATCAAATTTAATGTTACGCAAATAATTGATTTCCTGCATATACAGATGTAGCCATGCTCATCAGTACTATATCAAGGCCTGACAAGCTGCCCAGGTGGCACCACAGCACCGTGAATTCAAGTTTGTGTGTCAAAAGCAAGTGTGTGTTTGTACTATGTATTTTTGTGTGTCACAACACCAATCAACTTTAAGGACGAATGTGTATTTGGTGATTTTGGTTGTAAATGTTGACTTGTGTGCAACTGTAAAGTGAGAAGTGTTGGCCAGGTGTTATGATGTTGCGTGTATTATAGTGTAGATCGCATTGCACGATGTAGTGGCAGTGTGTATGTTCGCCTCTATTGTGACACCTGTCACAATAGAGATTACAGTGTGGATATGGCAAAGTTCAAAACAAATATAGGCCAAACAAAGCAGTGTAAGGTTTAGGCAGCACCCAAAAATATAATTGTATAAGATGGTTAATTGTGTAAGACATATGGGGTGTAGCACACCTTACTGTAAGTATGTGCGTTAAACATATAGATTCTTTGACCTTACACATTTCACCAATATGTGTATTTTGAATGGCGTAATATGGAGGCTCCCTTAACACACCATGTAAAATGTGTACATTAATTGAAGTAGAACGTTAATGATTTCAATTTAATGAATATGATGTTGAGAACATTTCAAAAATTGTGCTACTACTAATTCAGCTGGTACTGTATGTCTCATTTGTAGGTGGCACGATTTCAAGTGCAATCCTAAAGGAAAAGTTGAGTTGTCGGTGGAGGCACAGCCAGACCACCGGGGCTGGGCCATTTCCTAAACATCTGGTGCTCACCCCCCTGGATATCATCCACAAGATTGCATATCAATTGAAGAGATCCAGGGGGTGGGTAATATGGACAGTAATATGGACAAAGAGCTCCTGATGGAGGTGTTTGCATCAGAGTTGGAGGTAAATGTTGAAAGTGGTGTTTTATTGTTTTTATTCTTTGCTACCATTGTATTCATGTATTTTTCTTAAATGGTGTTTTATAATTTTCTTTTCAGCACAAGATGTGCCTCCACCGTCCCCACCTACACTTGTCACACCAGGAGCAGACAGTTCACAACATATGCCACCAAATCCGCCAACAGCACAGACCGAGGGGGGGATCTCCAATCAGCTGCTGAGGGATATTCGTTAGCAGGGGGTGGAAGTGGCAGAGCAGCAGGATAGGACCCTGGAGGTGCTGAAGGAGATGGTTTCTGCACAAAAAAACCCTGGCAGAGCAAGCCATCCACCACAATGAACTTCTGGCAGAGCAGAACAGCACCAACAGGGCACTAGTACTGTATGTACCGTTACTGCTGCTATCCCACCTGGCCCATCCCATGCTTGCCGAAGGGACCCACCATCAGCCCCTTCCTCAGCAGCTGCCCCCACAAACCCCCCGGCCCAACAAGGCCGAAGAGCTGTGGCCACAAATAAGGGACAACTGAAGGCCAAAAATGGCTGCAAACAGTGATTTGGTGCCACCTTTTTGATGTTCTCCTTTATTTTCTCCCTACTCTTCTCCTTCCTTGTGTGGGCTACCTTCTTGTGGCCAATCTTTATTCCCGTGGGAAGGATTCCAAAGTTGCAAGTTTCTCCTCTACATATGCTAAGTTGTTGGTTTTATGTTGTTGACCCTGGCTGGCATGATTATTGCCTGATGCACATCCAATGCTGGTGTGGCATATCACTTCAGTACGCAGCTGTTGTGTGCCACATGTTTTTGCTGATACCATATTTTGTTCTGGCTGTTTTTTTTTCCCTTGCTTTAACTTATCAGTTTCAAGTGTATATTTTTTAATATTTGCTGTGCACAAGAACAGCTCACAATAAAAACTTTTCACAAAGTTAATTTGTGTTTGATATGAAAGGAGTTCTCTGCAGTTTTGCACATACATTTATTAATAATGTGGGGCACACACCCATATTGTGGTAGGTTTGTAGTGTGATGAAGTAACGTTTTAGTATTATTGTTACAGGGAAAAACACATGTGTGCAATGTTGAGATGCTGAGAGTGAGTGGCCTAATGGTAAAATGGCATTGGTGGATGCTGAGAGTGAGTGGCCTAATGGTAAAATGTGCTGGACCGTCAAAAATTATCAATTCAAAAAGCAATTACAAAATAGATGTTTGCTGAAACATCAGTGAACTATGATTAACTGATCGTATAGATGTGTGTAATGTAATTACATGATGGTTATGTTTGCATGCAACTATGAGAGTTGACACGTCGACTATTTTTTTTTTTAAGTTTTATTTTTTATTATGCTTTCACCTTACAATACATTTGTCAGAAGCATTATATGTACAATGTAAATGTGATGTTGCAGTGAACACAGAGTTGCTGAAATACATACCGACAGTGTTTTCAAGCGCTCCCTGTGTTTCTGTGTCTCAATTCCACTCCGTCCTAGATGTCTCTGACGTTTTATTCATATGACATAGAAAGGAAAGAGAAACCACATATAGGCCCTTATTCTGATCGGTGCGGCCGGATCCGATTATGCGGCCAGGACCGTGCGTGCGAAACCCCGCCTTCCATACGGATCGCCAACTCCGTCCGTACGCGGTAAGAAGCTGGCCGAACGGACCGCACGTGTATTTTACACGGAATACGCCTCCTCCATCTAAGGGAACCTCCCCCATCATTCGATGGTCGCAGACCATCGAATGCAGGACCGAGTGCTCCACCAGCTCCCGCAACCTCAGACTACACGGACATTTTTCCGTGCAAAAGCAGGGATCTGGGCGGGCAGCTGACATCCGGCGATGTCATATGTCCTCCCCCTACACGTGCGTCACGGCCGCATTACCATACGTACGCCCAGCGTTTGCATGGGAACGCCCAGGAAACGCGGGGCGTATGCATATGGTAATGAGCCCAAATACCCCTTCACGCCCCTCTCCACCCCCTGTTCGGAGTGTTCACATATCATGCGGGATTTGGCCGTACGCCTCGCTCGCACATGCGCAGAGACGCCTCTGCACATGCGCAGACACAAAACATCGGCGGGCCGAACGCACGCGGATATGTCCGCACCGACCAGAATAAGGGCCATAGTGTGATATCTTCAAATGCAGTTTCTACCACACAAGAAATGTATATGGTGAAAACCGTACCCCGTGCTGTGGTCCACTAAATCAATGGTGGACTATTCACACTTTGGGTCTGAGGGAGTGATGTAAGTCCAATGGATACTTCAATCGTCTCCAAGTTGTTCCATATAGAAGAACCAGAGAGATATACTTCCAAAATGGTGAAATACGTTTTTAATGGGTTAAAAAACAATACAATTTGAAAAAATGGGTGTAAACAATGGACTCTCACCGGATGGAATGGTCCACTATAAATAGCAGACGTACAGAGCATAAGATGGTAAAACCACAGGCGTCCCTGGATGCTTCCTGTAAATCTCCCAATCCTGGTGTGTTGTCCAGTGTCCACAGGTCCCCTCTGCCAACGCGTTTCAGACTTATGTGTCCTTTATCAAGGCTGCCTAAGCGCAGTGATTTATCTCAAAAATTTCTTTGACATTGCTGAAATACATATTAGCTTGAATCACAATAAAGAGTAATAGAAAAAAAAAAGAAAATTAAAAATACACACAGCATTGACAATTAACTTGTGTCCACGTCAGTCATTGTTCGACATTTTTCTCTGTGTTATTCTTTTTGTCCCAAGTTTCATGTCGACTATTTTTAATTGTGGGTAGTACTGTATTAACAGGACAAACACACTTGTGTTTTAAGGGTGCAGATGTATAAATGGCAAATATTTGCACATATCACTTAGATGTATTTTGACTCGCAAGCAATGGCATTAATAATGCAGATAACATTCATCCAAATGCCTGCCTTCCGTGTGTGTGAGCTGCAGTGGGTTAATGAAGCTAAATTAACCCAAGCACTGGGTTAGTATTGTGTGCAGCTGGGAGTATTTTCGCTATGGTGCGTGCTGATTGCCCGAGTGAATGCAGTGCCGATTAACTGGGTGGGCTGCGATACATGAATCCTGCTGTTTTCCGGGGCTGTTGTGGCACGATTGCTCGGTGAGCAGAACGAGGCCACCACTCTACAGTTCAGGTCCACACCCATGTTTACGCCCAGTTTTGCCCACTTTTAAGACCGCGCCCAATGATACGCCCATATTGTCCGGCTGTGCTCGGTGGAGAATTTTTATCCGCAGAGTTTCGGCCGAGTGCGGTGTGCACATCGCGTATGGTTGAGCAGAAAACCGCATTCCGAGCGAATGTGTATTCGAACGAGTCAACTACAATAACCCCCAGTGGTCTCAGTTCATTTACAATCATGTTTGGTTATCCTGCTTAACTCTCTCAATACTGTCCCAATCTATTGTAGGCACCTCAGCACGTGCATTACTGCCTGATAGGAAAGTAGTAAATAAACCTTTTTTTGTGTGGAAGAGACGCTCAGAAAGCATTTTACACAGTGAGTTCAATAATAATAATAATTTTATATTATTATTTAAAATTATTTTTGGTACTTATGTAGTATCTGGGCGTCTGATTTAGAAATCGGATCGGATCGGATCGCATCGCATGCGACCAAATCGTATGCGATGCGATGGTCAAGATTTTTCCATAGGATTCAATGTTAAAATGGTCTGAGTCCATTTTAACATAGAATTCAATGGGAAAAAGGGGTCCTTTTCCTTTCCCCACTATCCAAGTGGGCATGGAGTTGGATATAAACCTGTGGCGAGCGTAGCGAGCCACCGAGCCCGAAGCGTGGCGAGCGTAGCGAGCCCCGCGAGGGGACACAGAATACTTTTTAAGAAATATGCGTCCCCTCGCGGGGCTCGGTTCGCTCGCCACGCTTCGGGCTCGGTGGCTCGCTGCGCTCGCCACGCTATATAAAATCAACTCTATGCCCACTTGGATAGTGGGGAAATGAACAGGACCTTCTTAACATTGAATCCTATGCAAAATCGCATCGCATCGCATCGCATCTGATTGTATGCCTTAAGGTAAGGCATACAATCACAAAATCGGCAGCCCAGATACTACATAAGTACCTTATTTTTTTGTGCGGAAGAGATGCTTGCAAAGTATTTTACACCGTGAGTTCTGTTCAGGTTCAATAATGCTACCTTGCTAAACTCTCTTCTTACTATCACAAGCTACTGTAGGCACCTTCACCCATTGTTTAAGCTACAGTACAGATGGAGCCACGCTTATCCATCCCACCAGAGCGTTTCATCTCGATGCGTCGTTTGCCGAGACGCATCCAATTGCCACAAATGGGGTGTGCAAGTGTCTCACATGCACACGCGTACCATTCTCGGCAAGCCTCGGCGTACGTCGTGCTGAGAGGAGACACTTTTGGGATGGATAAGCACGACTCCATCTGTATTTCACCAAGCTGCATCGAACACTTAACTGCCTGATTGAAAAAAATCATATATATGATTAGTCGATCAAGGGGGTTATTCAGGTTGATTCGCAAGGCTGCGAATTCGCAGCCTTGCGAGTCCACCAAACCCCGCCCGGCGAACGACCGCCCCCCCCCCCCCCGCCGCCCCCTCAATGTGCGGCTTTGCCCGAAAAGCTGTGAATGGATGTTTTGCATTAACATCCATTCGCATGGCTCTGGTAACCGCTCACATCTTTCGATGGTCACCGACCATCGAATGATGTTTAGCGTGCACGCCTATAAAAGAGACTTTTCAGTCACTTACATTTGCATGCATGCTGGCATGGATATGGGCGGGCAGCTGACATCCGGTGATGTCAGCTACCTGCCCCCCACACCCGCGTCACTGCCTCATTACCATGGGAACGCCCAGCGTTCTCATGGGAACACCCATGGAACGCTGGGTGTTTCCATATGGTAATTGGGCAGCCCGGCGCCCCCCGCCCATCTCTGCCCCCCCACACATGCACGCAGTACCGAAGTGATCTGAATGAGGCCCCAAGTTTTAGGTCTAAAGCCCTTCCTGCATTCCTACAATTTTCATGGAGGAGAATGGTGAATAATCATGTTTTTCTCCCTGAACTGAATTATACTAGATGGCATGATTATTATAAAGGTCCTTATTCAATATAGGACATAATCATAAGTTGCATGTCTTTTTTTGATATGCAAATTGTACTTGGGACTCCTTATGATATGAGATATGGGAGTTGGAGGGGCATGTAGATGGCCAAAATACAATAAAGTTTTATTAATGTGATATAAGATTGCTGACTAGAAGGTGCAGACCACTTGCCTTTGATAAAGCCAGATGAACTGACGAAACACGTCAGTTTATACCTCTCCACCCTCAGGATTGGACTCAGCCACCCTTCAACACCCCCACTTCCACCAGTGCCGCTGTGAACACCCCTTTACTTGACCATCGTATCCGCACTTGGGACCCATCCCATAGACCCTTCTCCAGGTGAGCCTCAATACACCAACCACCTGTCGAGACTTTGTGGGACCACTGACAGAGAGATTTTCCAGGTGTGACACCTTCATCCCAACCACCTGTTACAGTCAAGTCCCCTTGGGTCCCACCCTGTGGACCAAAGCCAACCTTCCTGCATCCACCTCCAGATCATCCGAGGTGAAGCACTTACAGACATTGAAAGCAGGTCAGTAGACTACAATGGTTGGCGTCCCACAGCTCATCTACCATCATTGACCACAGGATATCCAGGTCCATTTGGACTCATATGTCACTCATTACATTGACTTTTTCTGTGACCCCCTAATGGGACATTCTCACAATTGAGTGGACATAATACCTCTTTGCACCTTTCCTAATATTGGAATATAATAACAGCGGCCATGGCACTTTGCACTTACCAATAGGAACACCATTACAGTTCCAACTTCCGGTGGCCTTAAGACCCTTTCTGACAGTGAGACAATTTTTTATCAAATTACCAATATACAATATGTTATTATCTTTTATGTACTCAATTTATGTGTGTTTTTATTAAAATTAATTTTTACATCCCATGGTGTCTATTCCTCCTCAAACTAGTGCTGTGCCACCATTCTTTTCTCTGTTTGTGGGACTGACTACCCCACTTTTGCACAGCAGCTGGAATCTGAACCATTACCAGAGCCTGTTCATCCCCTAGGGTACCACTTTCCACTTGCCTGAAAGAACCTGCCTTGTGAGTGCTCAAACCTTGGTTCAAGTTGCGAATTGACGATGTTGGATACACGTTCGATGATATGTACCCTAGCTGACTGTTTGACCAATATAACAAGTTATCAGTCAGTCATACACACTAAATGATATTGTAGGGACTGGGTGGACAGATTAACCTGCCTGTGGCTGTAGTGAGCCAGAGGTGGAGACAGGATACTGGAAACTTGGGGCTTTGATGTATCAATGGTGCATAAGCTGGTGAAGTATGCTGGTACATGGAGGACACCGCTAGGGAGAGTGTTGGCTAATACTCAGAACAAAGGCACGGAGTCTAACCCACCAGTGGTCTTCTCCAGTGACCCCTGCAAAGGGGTATGGGCTTCGCTGCACATGCAGGTAGGTCGCGGCCCTCTGACTGATTCACCCTACATCAGACTGGAACTCCTGGAAGATACACACTGGAGAGCTGAAAGGTTGTATAGGTGTTGGGTTGGGACCCACTGGTAATGGTTTGGGTACTAATGGTATATGGGGAATTGGCCTGGGAGCGAAGGATGATCTGATAACCAGTCTGGGAACCAATAATATACTGGTGATTGGTCTAGGAACCAATGGTAAGTTTGTAATTGGTCTGGGAACTGATGGTGAGTTGGTAATCTGTTTGGGAACCAATGGTGTACTTGAGGATCGGCCTGGTAATTGATGTTGTACTTGATGATCGGCCTGGGAACTGATGGTGTACTTGAAGATTGGCCTGGGAACCAATGGTAAGCCGGTATTCAGTCTGGGAACTGATGGTAAGCTGTATACAGTCTGGGAACCAATGGTAAGCTGGTATTGCTTGATCCTTTGCTGTAACATAGAAGGCCTAGAATACAAAGATGGCAGAAGATGGAAACAGAATGTAACCAGGTAAGATGGTAGCTGGAGCAGGAACAACTGTGGGAGCGACAGGATACAAGCAGAACTGGAATCAGGTATAACTGGGATAACTCTCAGGTGCAAGACATTTGTTCAAGGCACTTATCTGTTCTGAGCCCTCTCCTTAAATACCCCTCAGTGGCAGCGGATTGGATGACTGCAGATGAAATCCTAAATGGGCAGCAGTGTTCACACTGGAGAGAGTTCCTGGGTCATGTGATATCGGGGATAGCGAACTGGAGCTTATAGGTCAGCTGATCCCCGGTGTCATGGAGGTGCCCATGCAGCACGACACCGGCGTGGGATGCCAAACCAGGACAGAGAGGTGACACGGACATCATGCAACTTACTGGAGTCGCTGGCAGTGCCAGCACCGGACCTGCGGTGCAACATGGAATACTGTGCTGGTAAGGCGCACGTGCGAGCACCAGGATCCCTGACATATATCGCACAGCTATGCAATGTATCATTTGTGGCCACATTTAGGCATGCTGTCATTGCAAGGATCCTCCATTGGGGGTTTGCATTCCCAAGGGAATGATCCGGCGAGCGGAGCGGCCTTGCCATGTACTGGTTGGGCCCGTGATGCCTAGCACCTATTGCTTGGCTCTACAAACACAGCGGTGTAGGGTCATTTTTCTTGTATGTACTCCCCATTAGTCAGTCCCCATAAGCTGGCAAATGTATCTCTATATTAATAATTGAATTAGCAAAAATTGCTAAATTACTACTCTAAAAAAATGTATGAATAGTATTTAGATTAAAAGACAACAATTACATGTACATGATTTTTATAAGCAATTATCTCACCAAATGTCCATATTATATTGCATAATATGATCTTGTTTCTATTCACACCTTCAGAGCCAAGATGTAATGTTTTGGACTTTCTACAAAGGACGAATATGAGCAGTCCAATGTACAGTATTGTGTAAAACAAGTACAGTAAATCACCTCTAGAGGAAGTACTTTTTGGTGCTGTAGTACATCCACTTTTTACACAGTCTTCAGTTCTGTGCGGTTAGGATGGTACAGCAGTCCTTTCCAAAGAGGTGAAATGTGATTCCAGATCATCACACACCCTCCCCTAAAATGCTTTGGCACGCCTGCATTTTCCTATGCACGCCTAGTGTTTTTCTCTGAAACGTCTGTCTTTTCCTTAAGACTCACACTAAACAGCTTGTTACCACCTCCAGGGGCCTACTTCCTGTCAATCACCTTGCGAACGGCTAGCAAACTAGCAAGATTTCTTTACTAGCAGGTGTCGCGTAAGCGTACCACGGGCCATACTCATGCACAGTATATAGATAATCAGCTGCTGTGCAAAATCAGGTCTGAATCGGGCCCAATATTTTGTATAAGATGTAGAAAATGAGTGGTATCATTAATATATGATTTTAATTTGGGTACTTGGCAGTGGCGGCTCTTACCATTATGGAGGGGGAGGGCTGCCGCAATGTGGGCCCCCCCTCCTCTGCCGTCCCTGGTCACCGCCGCCATCCCCGGACACTGCGCGCACCCCTGTCCCTGCACGGGGCTAGCGCATGCGCTGACCCAAGCTGACTTGATCGGGTTCCAGTGCATGCACAGTATGGTCTGCGGTACTGCGCATGCGCAGAACCCGTTTTGGGGGATGCCGCGCATTTGTGCAGAGAGGGGCATCCCGGAGGGAGGGAACACCTCCCGATAGGATGCCTTGAGTGACTGGCAGGTCAGACTTCCAATAGGAAGTCACTGCCAGTCACAGTGAAGCCAGTGTAGTCTCACAGACTGCATCTAGCGTTCACTTTAGGCAGAGACAGTGGCGGATTTTACCTGGTAAAAACTGCCACTGGTACTTGGGTTGTAGAAATATATCTACATAATAGGACAAAGTTAGTGTTCATTCTAGCACCCGCTATCTTTGAAAACCCATGCAGTTCCTGTTCCTTGCCTGGGGTGTTGCTGTCTGCTGTAGTGTTTCTAGCACATGTCTGGTTTGCATATCAATGCTGATATACAGACCACACTGTGCTAGAAGCACTACAGAAGACAGCGACACCCCAGGCAGGGAAGAGAAAATGCATGGGTTTTCAAAGATAGTGGGTGCTAGAATGAACACTAAAAGTATTAATTCTGGAAATAATAGGACCCCCGGGGGTGTGGTAAAGGATTTGTCAATTTTGGGTAAATTATAAATACATACACTAGGAATAGTGGGGTATGGTGAACTGGAAATCCTCCATGGAAAAAACGCCATCTGTCACTACTCCCTCCAAAGTGTACATCACCATGTCTAAGCGCTACTGTAACCTGTGTATGTTTCCTGTCACTCCGTGTATGACTACACGTGTATGCCCCTCTTTCACCCCATATATGTAACCCTGTGTGTCCGTCTTTCACCCATGGTATGCCCCTCTCTCACCCCGTTTATGTCCATCTTTGTGTATACCCATCTGTCACCCTTGTATGTGCCATTTTCACCAGTGTTCGGGATTCGTGTAATGACTGTCGGATTCCCGACTGCCTGTCAGTCATCCGCCACCCACTGCTTGCTTATTTGTATACAGTACTGTATGTGTATTTCAGAACCTTACCTATAAGAAAAGCAAGTCAAATACACTAATGTTTTGTTACATATTTACGCTTCATATCTCTTTGATGTTACAATTTTAATAGCAGGTTGGAAATATCAACCGTTAAGATCTCAAAACAAAGTCTATATTATAAAATGCACAGACAGCATTTGCAGTTAATGTTATAGGTTTATAGCATTTACTGCACATACAGTATATCACATACTGCACATACAGTATATCACATACTGTACTATAGAAATCATGGACACAGACTCAACTGAAACAATGCCAGGCTCAGACCAGGGGTAGATGTAGACTTTTCTTTGGGAGGGGGGTGGGGGGTTTTAACAATTAATCCTAACTCCCAGCACAGCAGCCACTTCCCATGGTTCTCACAGTGCCCAGGCTAATCTGCAGCTTGGCACTCAATAAATCTAGACTGTAGCAGACCGCATAATCAATATAAGATCTTTGAATCTGGTAAAGCTTCCATGCAAAGAATACAAGTAGCATAGTAGGGGATAGTGATCGCATCCACACAATGTTAGGGGTTTGGGGCGATTGCCCCCTCTGGATCCATCCATGCGCCAGACTAATATACAGGTGTACAGGGGAAATCTGTGATGGGCCCTAATGCCTGAGGGCCCCACCCCAACCTAAAAGGGACGTTCCATATTGAGCACCTAAATTAAACACGTAAGGCAGGCATGTCCAAACTATGGCCCTCCAGCTGTTTTGAAACTACACATCCCAGCATGCCTTGCAATCATTTTAGCATTCCCTAATAGCAAAACTGTGGCAAGGCATGATGGGACTTGTAGTTTTACAACATCTGGAGGGCCATAGTTTGGACATGCCTGACTTAAGGAGTAGGACCATTGCTAAGTATGGGGGCCTTGTTTGTTTCTACGGAAACAACACTAAGCCATCTTTCCTTCAAGTTTAGTTGTCCTGTCATACCCTGATCATCATTTGCATAATGAATGAACTGGTTTCTGACAATGACTGGGATGTCATTGTAGCTCTGGACTCCATTAGCCAGAAATAGTGGTGGGCTGTGCCTAGCTGCTGAATCTGAAAGTTCAGTGGCCTGTGACACTGTGGACAGTGGGGGTTATTCCGATTCAGTCGGAAAAAGGCACAATCACTCTCTAATGGACAAAACCATATGCACTGCAGGTGGGGCTAATGTAACATGTGCAAAGAGAGTTCGATTTGGGTGTTTTATTGTTTCTGTGCAGGGTAAATACTGGCTGCTTTATTTTTACACTTTAATATAGATATCAGTTTGAAGTACACCCCCACCCAAATCTAATTCTAATTCACATGTTTACATCAGCCCCACCTGCAGTGCACATGGTTTTGTCCATTAGAGAGTGATTGTGCCTTTCCGAGTGAATCAGAATAACCCCCAGTGTCAGGAAGGATCTATCTTTTTAAACCATTCACTCATTTAATATCAATTAGTTAGCGCTGCTACTTCTCTTTTGATATGTTTTTGTTTATCTTTGTGGGTTCTGACTATCCCTACCATTAGCAGCTGCTCTCTTTAGAAAACTTTAGAAATTCAGTACATATTATAGGTGCCTGCGATAATTTCTATTTCCGATTTTGACTATGCCTAGAGATAAACAGCAGGAGATCTCTAGCTGCGTAGGCAATATACGCTGTGTGTTACTGGTTTAGTGAATTTGCTTTGCCTGCACAGTCTCTTTTGTTGGATGATAGCGATGCCGCACGGCCGTGTCGCTATCACACGTAGTGATTTTGGCTTACTTGCTAGCCGATTTTGACTTTCTAGAAATTTCAAAATCGCACAGCCAAATCGCACCTTGTGTACACCCATTACAGACCATACAAAATCTCTGGAATCACATATACCACAACATAGTTTTAGATGGCAATAAGCGCCTAAAAACATCTTTCTCTAATTCAAGCAAAATAAAGAAAATAACAGCTTTCTTTCCCTTCAACTCTTACATTACTTATTATTTGCACAAAAATATAAATTATTAGTTGCACAAATTTTTCTGTCTTTTTAACCTTTGTAGCGTGCCCACCTTAGCTGTCTCAAGTGGTACAGATGGAGCCAGCCAGACAGTGCTGCTTGAGGCTAGCGGGGAGCGTGGCCAACAGACGGGGATGCACGAGCGCCCCACACGCTTGTGCGTCCCATTGCCGAGAACGAGATGCATGAGCATCTAGTGTGCACGCACCCCATTCTGGCAGACGGGGCATGCTGGCGGTTGATGGCGATCAGATCGCCAGGAGCTGCTCTAATTCATGGATGGGATTAAATATACCTGGGCCAGGCTGTTTTTTCAGGACCTTTGCATGAGCATTAGGACTCTGCAACCACCGCAGTTTGTGTAATCTGCTGTAGTTGTGCTCTATTCCATCCAGGACAGCAGTTCCCAAACTTTTTTGAATCAAGGCACCCTAGAGCATCAAAATGTTTTCAAGGCACCCCTAGGCCAAATGCTTCTTATTGAGAAATTTAGAAAAAAAAATATTAAATTAAGTACATTGTGTGTATATTATATGTCACAGTTATCTGGTGAGGGACAGGACTTGCTCCTGTTTGTCCACATATATTATGATTGGCAGCCACCAGCACTTGTTTTGCCTGTTACGTTGACCATTAATAATATGAATTGATCCTGGTCCACCTGGCACCCCTGCAAGTGTCCTGAAGCACCCAGGGAGCATAGGCACACAGTTTGGGAACCACTGATCCAGGGTAATCTTACATAGTACACCCAAGACGGCTACCTCCTCTGGTACCTTTCATGGATAGAATATATAACGCCTGGACCTGGACTCTACTTATTTGCTCTAGGGCAGTGGTTCCCAAACTGTGTGCCGTGGCTCCCTGGGGTGCCTCGGGACACATGCAGGGGTGCCGCGGCTTGGTGGTCCAGGACCAACTCAAACTATTAATGGTTAATTATTTAGGAGCAAAACCAGTGCTGGTGGCTGCCAATCATAGAATGTGTACAAACAAAAGCAAATCCTGCCCTTTACCACATAACTGCCTCTAAGAATCGCATATAAACCCAATCTAATTAATTTTTTTTGGACCTAGGGGTGCCGTGAAAAAAATTCTGATTCTCTAGGGTGCCGTGAATCAAAAAAGATTGGGAACCTCTGCTCTAGGGGTTTCATTCTTTGTGGTTATCTACTTCTAAAATCTTTTGTAAAAAATGTTAAGTATTTTTATGTCTATGAATTGACTTTGAGCCCTGCTGGAAAAAAGAGCTTTATTAATGTTCTTATTCTTATTAGACATATATGCAGTATTATCACTAGTGATATTGACAAGGTTGCCGGATTTCACCAGGTGTAACCTCAATCAGCAAATAATGGTGCCTGTATGAGAGTTGGCTTGTACAGCAGCTTGCAGCACTAGGAAACTAAGGGCCTGATTCAGACCTGTTCGCTAGGCTGCGTATGTTGCGGCCACAGCCCCCCCACGCTGCGCAAATCCCCACATTTGTATTAGAGAGTATGTGTACGCTTACACTTCCCCTCGCATGTGCCCAAATGGAGGAAAAATTATTCGATGGTTGCTGACCATGGAATGATTTCTGCTAGTCAATACTTACTTTTCAGGTGGCCTCTGATCTCCGAGTTCGGAGAAGGTGCTGACGTCATGTTAAGTCAGCCACCCACTCTGAGCAGGCATCGACATGCCTGCATTCCCAGGGGAGTGCTGATCATTTTTGTGGGAATGTCCTGACAGTGCAAACACCCCGGTGAGTGGGTGTTCATATGGGGGTTTGCGTATATTCACGATTGTGCAGACCCCGAACATAGGGGAAGAGGCTAAATTCAAACCCGTACGACCGGGCATTGTATGATCTCTATAGTATATAATGGAATGGTTACTGCAGTAGGGACCCTCTGTATGAAATATGGGGGAACATAGGATTGTGTGTGAAAAACAGTGAAAAACTTGTTAAGATGAGGTGAATGAAAGATAAAGTACTCCTCTATAAATATGAACATATGCTGGGGGAAATGTATCAAATCTTGGAGAGAGATACAGTGGAGAGAGATAATGTACTAACCAATCCTCTTCTAGGTGTGGATTAAGAGATCAACAGTGTCTAGATAAACATTCAATAGGTTGACACCAGATGGACTGCAGTCAATAGGTCATC
Source organism: Crinia signifera (assembly GCF_055691185.1). Classification (NCBI taxonomy): domain Eukaryota; kingdom Metazoa; phylum Chordata; class Amphibia; order Anura; family Myobatrachidae; genus Crinia; species Crinia signifera. The sequence goes on from NC_139220.1 coordinate 141,228,323, forward strand.
AGGATCAAAAGGTTGACATGGTCAAAAAGACAACAGTTAAGTGGTCAACACTTACTTAGGTTTATAAGGTAAAAAGGTCAATGCATATTTTTGCCCTAATCCTAACCCTAGTCCAAAACCGAGCACTCCCTCTTGTGCCTTACCCTAACTGACACCTTCTGCAGCCTAACCTTAACCCTAAGGCAGTGACGTAACTTGAGGCTCTGCAGACCACCTGCATGTAAAGTACAGTAGCACGTGTGGTGCACCTGTACAGGGGCGGATCCAGAAATAATGATAGGGGAAGGGGTGGATAGTGGCACCAGAGTGCACACACTCTCAGAAAAGGGGTGTGGGTTCATGACAAAGGGCATGGCCTCACAGGTTCTGGATGACTGAGAAATACAGAATAAAAGGGAGAGGCAGTGGGTGATGGGGAGAGAGAGGATGAGAAGCAGGGGGTGACTGACAAGCTGTGGAGGACAAAGAAAGGGTAACACCGAGAGAGACATGACAAAAAAGCAGTGGTTAATAGGGAGAGGTAGAGGGTGACCAAAAGTGGGTGAAGCGGAGAGGTAGAGGGTGATGAAGAGAGGATGATAAGTAGAGGATGACATGGAAAGGCAGAGGGTGGACAGTAGGTGAAAGGAAGGGGCAGTGTGTGTGAGGCAAAGGCTGGTCTCTATATGAGGGTATACAGGGGGTAAATTGGGCTGATTGGGTTCGCTAAAGCATGAAAGAATGGAAATATAAGTGGGAGAGATAGCCAGAAATAAACATGGGGGTTAAACAAGAGCTGAGAGAAGCAAGAGAGAAAAGGGGAAGGAAAAGGAAAGGAAGAGAAAAAGGGGGCGAAAGAGAAAGGATAAAGAGAGCAGAGAGAGATGGAGAGCAGTGAGTAGCGGGTCCTGTCACCTGTTCCTGTGAGCAGCGGGTCCCGCCAGACTGTTCTTGGAAGCAGCAGTTTGTCATCAGAGTATCACCCGCAGCAGCTGCTCAAGATTTATGCACCGGCCACTAGTTCGTGAGATCAAGCCCTGGCAATATAGGAAGTAAGAGGCAGAGCTGGGGAGAGCATGTGAGCAGACTTTCTGGGACAGTTCGTACTTCGTTGTGGCTCACAGTGTACTGGTGCTGTGGGCATCTTCATTGGGCGGATTCAATAAAAAAAAACAAGGCCCCCCTAAATGTCACCACTGCATATGTAGTATATTGGCTCTATACCAGGAGCCCTGCTAATATCTGTAATAGAAGACAGGCTTCTGTCTGATACAACTCAGCCTGCACTGCAGCAAGCAATGCTACTGGACTCTAAGATGATATGCACAGGTGAATGTTGGCACACAACATATTTGGGATGGGGGGCACCAAACTTCAACTTGCCTCAAGGTGACTGAGATAAACATAAACCTCTGCCCTAAGCTCTGCCTATCCTTAACTATCCTCACCCGCAGCCCATCCCTAACCTTCCCTCAAGTGCCTAACCCTAACCACTAACCTTACTTTAAAAATCCCCAAAAACCATGTGTCAACCTTTTTTTTGTGTCACTTTCAATTATTTGCAGTTCCGTAACCTAGCAATACACAGCTGCATATGCATTTGCATACAAACATGAATCATGCCCTTGGTATGGCTCTGTTTACTGTATATTATGCTATGCAACTGATAGTTTCAATATTTCTACCGTGCGCATCTCATGCACACGTGTTCCCTCCGGCGGCTGGCGGGGGATGGCGGCTGGCGAATCTTCCGCCATCCCCTGCAAAGCTGCGACCCACTCCATCTGTTTGTACAGTAGCTTGGATAATCTATGGACAGCATGTAAACCCATAACATTTTAGTCAATGTGGAATGTGCAGTCATTTTTTATAGTATAAAAGAGGTAGTAAATCCTTAGCACTGAAAATTATCTTGAAAATCCTAAAAAGTTTATTGATGATTGCAAGAAACATCACATGCATCAACACAATATGCCATTCACAAAGGGAAAGAGGTAAATCTATTGATTTCGCTAAAGCTTTTGACACAGTGCATCGTAAAAGGTTATTGATAAAACTAGGTAGTTTAGGCGTAGGAGATCAAATTTGTAATTGGATTAGAAACTGGTTGCACAATCGGGTACAGAGAGTGGTGGTAAAGGGCATACATTTAAGTTGGGGTAAGGTCCAAAGTGGAGTCCCACTATGTTCAATTTTGGGACCCACCTATATTCATTAATGATATAGGTAATGACATAGGCCCTTATTCAGATCTGAGCTCAGTACAAATTTGTTTGGAAAATGGGCAAAACCATGTGCACTGCAGGTGGGGCAGATGTAACATGTATAGAGAGAGTTAGATTCGTGTGAGTTATTTTGTTTATGTGCAGGGTAAACACTGGCTGCGTTATTTTTATACTGCAATTTAGATTTCAGTTTCAGCACACCCCACCCAAATGTAACTCTCTCTGCACATGTTACATCTGCCCCACCTGCAGTCAGAGGCGTAGGGAGGGCGGAGCCACTGGAGCTCATGCTCCGGGCGCTGATTGGTGGAATGGCGCCGCCGGCCCTCCCCCCCTCCGCAAATGATCCCCTGCAAGTATCATACTAACTACACTAATGGCGGGCAGCATGTGCCGGCAGCTGCCGTGCCCGGCGCCTAGCTGCTGGTCCTGTCAATGAGGGTACCTACAGCCTGATGTCTGTTGCTGGACACTGCTTGAGATCAGACAGGGCTGCAGCTCTGAGCACAGCCCACAGACACAGGCATGACGCTGGTGCAGGCTGCTTGTGTTCTCCGGGGCTGCAGACAGAGGATCAGAGGCTCACAGTGCCGGGGAAGCAGCTCGCGTCTGGCACTTCTCACCTGCCAGCTCGGACAGCCAGCGTCTCCCTCCGTAACTGTAAAGTATTAACTTTAACCTTTGACTCAGTGGCGGAACTACCGAGGGTGCAGGGGGTGCAGCTGCTATGGGGCCCGGCGGCTGGGGGGGCCCGAGACACAGCAAGCACTCCCCTGCACCGTTTTTATTATTTTTATAATTTTTTCAGAAAGCCGCTACCTGCCAGTGGGGGGGTTTGCGCCGTGCGCTGTGTTCGCATCACAGTAAGGAGCCAGGCAGAGGGGAGGGGGGCTGCGCCGTGTGCTGTGTGCTTTCCCCGCGTCACAGTAAGAAGCCAGGCAGAGGGGAGGGGGCTGCGCCGTGCGCTGTGCTCTCTGTGCTCACGGAGGAGAAAGTAGCCGAGTGGTGAGCTTCGGAGGTTTGCTCCCTGCTTGCGGTGTAAAGACGGAGCTGGACAGGATGGATGGAGTGGGGGTCGCACCGCGTCGCGATGTGCCGGGCCCGCCCGTGAAGAGAGACTCTGGAAGTCCAGGCAGCCCCACCCACCTGAATCCGACCGGACGAATGCTGCCACGAGGGACTGGCTAGTGGCTTTGGCAGTGGGACAGGCAGTGAGGGCGGCTGAGGGAGGACTTATGCAGCTGCTTCTTATTTCTGGTGAGCTCAGCAAAATACATTACTGTATGTCTGTATACCTCCCAACATGTCCCTCTCCAGGAGGGACATAATGCTCTGTTCCTGGGTTTGCCTCTTCATTTATGATTGCCATCACCTGTGCTGAGACAGCTTTCTGATCAATTAACCTGTTCTAAACAGGTGATGGCAATTATAAATGAAGAGGAAAGTACAGGAACAGAGCATTTTGTCCCTCCTGGAGACAGTGGCGCAACTAAGTTCCCCCCCCCCCCGCCGCCGCCCCCGCCCCGCCAAGCACCCCCAATCCCCCACCGCCCATGCAAACCAAACCCCCCCAATCCCTTTCAGCCTTACCTATCGCGCTGGTCCCGGCGGCTCCGTTCTTATTCTGCTGAGGACCACCACAAAATGGCCGCCCCCATACAGCAGACAGTTTCAGAGAACTGTGTGCTATATGGGGGCGGCCATTTTGTGGTGGTCCTCAGCAGAAGAACGGAGCCGCCGGGACCAGCGAGATAGGTAAGTCTGCGGGGGATTGGGGGGGTGTAACTATAGCACCGCAGCCCCCGGTGCCCCCACATGCACAGCGCCCGCCGCGGTGGCGGGGGCTGCAGTGCTATAGTTACGCCGCTTTCTACTATATAGCAATATCAATATAAAAGATCCACTGATTTGTGTGACTGCAGTGTGCCGCATAATATGTAATGGGCAATGCGGTGTGCCGCATAATGTGTAATGGGCATTGCGGTGTGCCGCATAATGTGTAATGGGCATTACGGTGTGCTGCATAATGTGTAATGGGCTTATCGGTGTGCCACATAATATGTAATGGGCAATGCGGTGTGCCAAATAATGTGTAATGGGCAATGCGGTGTGCCGTATAATGTGTAATGGGCAATGCGGTGTGCCGCATAATGTGTAATGGGCTTTGCGGTGTGTCACATAATGTGTAATGGGCTTATCGGTGTGTCACATAATGTGTAATGGGCAATGCGGTGTGTCCCATAATGTGTAATGGGCAATACGGTGTGCCGCATAATGTGTAATGGGCAATGCGGTGTGCCGTAAAATGTGTAATGGGCAATGCGGTGTGCCGCATAATGTGTAATGGGCTTTGCGGTGTGTCGCATAATGTGTAATGGGCTTATCGGTGTGTCACATAATGTGTAATGGGCAATGCGGTGTGTCCCATAATGTGTAATGGGCAATACGGTGTGCCGCATAATGTGTAATGGCCAATGCGGTGTGCCGTATAATGTGTAATGGGCAATGCGGTGTGCCGCATAATGTGTGAGGGGCATTGCGGTGTGTCGCATAATGTGTGAGGGGCATTGCGGTGTGTCACATAATGCGTAATGGGCTTATCGGTGTGTCACATAATGTGTAATGGGCAATGCGGTGTGCCACATAATGTGTAATGGGCAATACGGTGTGCCGCATAATGTGTAATGGGCAATGCGGTGTGTCGCATAATGTGTAATGGGCAATACGGTGTGCCGCATAATGTGTAATGGGCAATGCGGTGTGCTGTATAATGTGTAATGGGCATTGCGGTGTGTCGCATAATGTGTAATGGGCAATACGGTGTGCCGCATAATGTGTAATGGGCAATGCGGTTTGCCGCATAAGGTGTAATGGGCATTGCGGTGTGTCCCATAATGTGTAATGGGCATTGCGGTGTGTTCCATAATGTGTAATGGGCATTGCGGTGTGTTCCATAATGTGTAATTCGCATTGCGGTGTGTCCCATAATGTGTAATGGGCATTGCGGTGTGTCCCATAATGTGTAATGGGCATTGCGGTGTGTCGGGTAATGAGCTTTGTGGTGTGCTGCATTAATGTGTGAGGGACTTTGCAGTGTGTCACATCATTTGTAAGAAGTATTACTCCTTGAAGCGAAGCCACATACTTTTTTTGGAATGGGTGCATTTTTTTTTTTTTTTTATATCACACTAATGGCGGTCACACATGGTGCGATGTGCTCTGGTAGAGACCTGAGTGAGGGGGGCCCCATTATAAATTTTGCTATGGGGCCCTCAAAGTTCTAGTTACGCCTCTGCTTTGACTTGTGCACACACATCAGCGGACCCCCAGTATTGCCGCTGATGAGTGCACACAGATGGGAGGGAGGAGGGGGAGTGAGGGGAGGAAGCTACAAAGCTCTGTCCCTTAATTAAAGTAAGCATTCCCCCAAATACAGAAGTAAGAGACACAGGATAATGTGGTGGTGTTATCATCACTAGGGTGCCTTTCCGTTACAGGGTCTTATATAGCGCAGCAGATTCCGTTACAGTGTCTTATATAGAGCAGCAGATTCCGTTTAAGCATCTTATATAGCGCAGCAGATTCCGTTTCAGCGTCTTATATAGTGCAGCAGATTCCGTTACAGTGTCTTGTATAGCGCAGCAGATTCCGTTACAGTGTCTTATATAGCGCAGTAGATTCCGTTATAGTGTCTTATATAGCGCAGCAGATTCCGTTATAGCGTCTTATATAGCGCAGCAGATTCCGTTACAGCGTCTTATATAGCGCAGCAGATTCCGTTACAGTGTCTTATATAGTGCAGCAGATTCCGTTACAGTGTCTTATATTGCGCAGCAGATTCCGTTACAGTGTCTTATATAGCGCAGCAGATTCAGTTACAGTGTCTTATATAGCGCAGTAGATTCCGTTATAGCGTCTTATATAGCGCAGCAGATTCAGTTACAGCGTCTTATATAGCGCAGCAGATTCCGTTACAGTGTCTTATATAGCGCAGCAGATTCCGTTACAGTGTCTTATATAGCGCAGCAGATTCCGTTACAGTGTCTTATATAGCGCAGCAGATTCCGTTACAGTGTCTTATATAGCGCAGCAGGTTCCGTTACAGCGTCTTATATAGCGCAGCAGATTCCGTTACAGTGTCTTATATAGCGCAGCAGATTCCGTTACAGTGTCTTATATAGCAAGGCAGATTCCGTTACAGCGTCTTATATAGTGCAGCAGATTCCGTTACAGTGTCTTATATAGCGCAGCAGATTCCGTTACAGCATCTTATATAGTGCAGCAGATTCCGTTACAGTGTCTTATATAGTGCAGCAGATTCCATTACAGTGTCTTATATATTTCATATATGCCCTTGCTCCAGGCACCATGGCACCTAGCTACACCGCTGCCTGCAGTGCACATGGTTTTGCCCATTTTCCCAACAAATTTGTACTAAGCTCAGATCTGAATAGGGCCCATAGGGAGTAAAATTGCAATATTTGCGGATGACACAAAAGTGAGTAGGAAAATTGACTCAGGATAGGCTATAGATACCTTCTCCTCCTCAATAAAAGGAGACTTTTATCAGTTATATTTTATTAAGTGTATTCATATAATTTGTTTTCTATGTATGTATCGGCTCGTACTTATTATATTGGATAATAAATTGTATATGATATATTGCTAATCTATGTTTGTTACTGTATCCTATAAATGTTATTTTTTAATTTACTACTTTTTTTGTTGAGGATATAGATAACCTACAAAGTGACTTAATTAAACTGGAAAGGTGGAAAATGTGGGTTAATGTTCAAAAATGTAAAGTTATTCATTATGGAAACAAAGCTACTTATAGGCTCAATGCAGTTAATATAGGGAATTCTGCAGTGGAGAAGGGGTCATCATAGATAATAAATTGAGTAATAGTACACACGACTCAAGTGCAGCAGCAAAAGCAAACTGGACACTGGCATGCATTATAGGGGAATGGATTCAAGGGATGCCAATGTGATGGTGCCTCTTTACAATGCATTGATGAGACCACACTTGGTATACTGAGTTCAGTTCTGGGTGCCGCACCTTAAAAAGAACATTAATGAATTGGAACAGGTACAGTGAAGGGTGACTATTAAAAGATCACAAATCACTAGAATACAAAGATAGGCTAACCGGGCCGAATATGTTTTCACTGGAGAAACGGAGGTTGAGAGGAGATATGATTAGGGGTTGGGATTGTTTGGTCTACAGCATGTTGGTCAACAAGCATTAGGTCGACATGGGTCTAGGTCGACATGGGTTTAGGTTGACAGCTCATTAGATCGACACAAGCATTAGGTCAACAGTGTCTAGTTTGACAGTCAAAAGGTTGACATGGGGTTTTTCACTGAATGCCCGAATGTCAACACAGTCGACATGGACACAGTTTCCAGTGCACCGCATCACTCGCAATGCTTCGGGCACACTATTTTATTCTCCCACCACGCCCTAGTGGATGGTAGGGCATGAAATACCACCTGTCGGCACATGTCGGCTCAAAAAACAGTGAAAAACCCCATGTTGACCTTTTGACTGTCACCCTAGACATTGTCGACCTAATGCTTGTGTCGACCTAATGACCTGTCAACCTTGACCCATGTCGACCTATCCCCATGTCAACCTAACGGTGTCGACCCAATGCTTGTCGACCAACATGCTGTAGATCAAATGACCGTATTTCATGATTAGTATGTTCAAATACAGGATTGGGAATCATAAGGAGCTGGGAGATGATCTGTTTAGTAACATGACTATACTTTGGACACTTGGGTATGGAATGAGGCTCTAGGAAAATAAAATCCTTACTGAATTAAAAAGAGGATTCTTTACCATTAGAGCAGTACATTTCTGGAACTCATTGATGATGGGGCTGATTACAGCAACTACTGTGCCACTAAAGGAATCATATAAATGACTTAAACTGGCCATACATCTACACATTGATTGTCAGATCTGGCTGGTTGGAACAAAAATCCAGTAATATCTGAATTACAGTTTTTGGCAGTTTTCCAGCATTTCAAAGCAAACGGTCAACTGTCATCTGCTCTCATCCATTACCAGGTTTTTGTTCCAAACAGCCAGATCGGACAATAAATCTGTAGATGTATGGCCAGCTTTACTCAAGTCAGTAGTTACAAAAAAAATAGGTTGAACTTGATGGACTAACATCTTTTTTTCAACCATAATTACTATGTTACAATTTCTGAGCAGCCATCTTTATTCATTTGTCTAAAACCCAGCATATACTGTATGTTACACTTATAATGTAAATGTAGCTTATAAACCCTTTGTAGTACATACGCATGTACATCTACAGCAAAGCCTCCCAGCACACCTCTCTTTGTACTATTTTTTTTATTGTCCAGTTATATTAAGAAAACAGGTCATTTAAATGTAGGCATGGGTAATTATGTAGACTATTAGAGCTTCCAGAATTGAATTAGTGCTGTTTTAACAAACAAAAAATATAAATCCCATATATAGCCACTGGAGGGAGACATAGTACAGGATTTGCTATCGTGCCAATTTATTATTCCACCAGGTGTCTTGAATACTGTATCTGCTTAATGAACTGCAGATGAAATCCTGATTTGTTGATCTATTCAGCAAGATAATCTAAACTTTGCAACTAAACATAGATTTTGCATTACTCAAATATTTGTTAAAACATGTAATGAAGAACTAGCTTCCCTCCACTTCCCAGCAGTTTGCACCAATATTTAGGAATCCCCACCCCCCTTTGTAATTGCTGTGCTGGTAGATTTGTCAGACTGTTAGTTAATGTGTTTGAGCTCGATGAGTATATAGAATGCTGCCAAGAGATAGTCAGATGATATGTTTGTGTTCATTTTAATTCTAGCACTCCTCCCCCCTCATCTGTGTGTGCTGAATCGGTCCTGTAGTATTGACTGACTACGAGACATGATGTTCCACAATTTTTCCTGGGAGTTGCAGTAGTTCTTGGAGAAATTCTTTCAGGGGAAGGTAAGAAACTAGAATCACAGAAATGGATCTAATGATGCCTGTCCTATGAATGTGCAGCACTACCCCTTGCAATTGTCTGTACCCTATGTGAATCACCTTGTGCCAGGACTTTCCACACCTTGCTACACAGGCACTCCTGTCTGATAACCATGCCACAGAGCTGGGAATAGTGCTGCAGGTGGATGCTCATCCCTGTAATCAATTTTCCCAGGAGGATCAAAGGAAAAACAACATGTAAACGACCGAATAGAACACAGCAGATGTCGAATGAGATAACAGTGATATTGCTGCAGTTGGTTGTAGCTGGGTATCCATTATAGTACACGTGTACTGGACAGGTCGGGGAGCCTGCAACCAAACACTCTTCTGTCTTTTGCATAGACTCTATCTATTAACTAAATAGCAGAACCAGCATTTCCATAGCTCATATTAGAACTGAAAGCTGTTTTTTTCTGGAAGACTGAAGTCTGTAGATGGATGTTACAGTTTATTGGGAATACATTGGCATGCTGTGGAGATAAGACTTATTTCAGCACCCTGGACCTAAACGGAGTCTGCAGCTGTCAACTTGAGAAAGCAGGTAGGTGAGTCTCTCCCCCGCAGTAAGGGAACGGGGTAATGCCTTTGCCATATAGTTCTGTCTGATGTATTTAAGTACAAGCATTTCAGCATTGTCACTCTTTTTGCTGTGTAAGAAAAGTGTGAGCAGTTTGTTAAAGTAATATATTAATGTGAATATGATACAATTGCTAAATGGTAGCAATTTACAATACATGGTGCATTGCATTTTTTTCTCTTGATTAGTATGCTTGAGTTGGGTATTAATTGATTCTAGGTGGTTACTTTATGCTATAGGTCATCGATAATTTGGGCACGATTTTAGACAATTAATGCTGGAACAGGGCAGGCCTCCTGCAGAATATGACACAAGCAGGTGGAGTTCAGGGGACAGCAATTAATCATAAGAGTGTATTTAATGACAGGATGTATTTACATTGACTCTGGCAAACACAGTATTTTGTGAGTTTCTATCCTGTCACCTATAACTCTACCTGACTTCTCATATTTTCATTACTCAAGATGTCAAGGTGTGAGCTGAAAAAGCTGCTGGTGAATACTTGTTATTGACTTTTATCATAATGGAGAATTTGGCTATTACACTTGAGTGTAGTGGTGCTCTTGTCTATTGGACTATAAACTGCTAAATGATAATATATTGATTTAAATCAATGTTGGCTAATGGTATTTTATTTACAGCATTCAAGTTATAATGCATGTCTTACTACCGACATCAATAAATTACTAGGCATTTACAAGGTTTATTTTTACTTCAGTTTATTGTAGCGCACATCTGTTTTCTCAATTGTCCTATAAATTAACCAAAGCAAACTTTTCTCTCTGAAATAACTTGCACAGATGAGCTTTCAATTAAAATAACATATTTTAGAGGCTTGTGCAGAAGTGTTTGCAAAATGGACATAAGATTGTAAAAACTGCTCTGTGGGCAGCAGTTGGGCCCGGTTTATACCAGGGCATCATCATGAGATATATTTGCATCTGCCCTCTCTGTAAAGCTGCCCATACATATACAGATTTATTGTCTGGTCTGGCTGGTTGGAACAAAAACCTGGTAATGGATGAGAGCAAATGACAGTTGACCATTTGCTTTGAAATGCTGGAAAACCTGTCATTCAGATATCACCAGGTTTTAGTTCCAACCAGACAGATCTGACAATCAATCTGTAGATGTATGGCCAGCTTTAGATAATACATATGTCTCCTAGCAGGCGTATACTCTACATTGATTTCAGTAGGTCTAAATGAGCCACATTGGTGTGAACACGCCCTTACTCTACTTACATTATTACATTGTTCCTGTTCCTCTCGTCATAAGGAGGCATAAGTGCCAGGAATGCATTAGTCTGCCTAGGCATAGCCATTCTCTGTGTGAGCATGCACAGTGGGAATCTGTGCTGCACAGTGTGTGTGCTAGACAAACTGACCACTTGAACTTGAATCAGGCTCTTAAATTACAGTATATAGTAAATTAGACATTAGACTTAAACCTCAGCATTTTTTTTTATAAATGTTTCTGTGTGTTTCTCTCACTGTACTCATATGTTTTGAGCATGCATAGGTACAGATAAAGCAATAATTCAGATCCAGTAGTTTATTCTGTTTTAGTTGAGCTACAGTAGAATATAAAAGCTGTAGCAATGCAGCCAGTAGACTGATAGATAAAGTATTCAATTCAGTTTATACTGAATATAAAGTGTAATCTCTGGATAATCTCCTACTTAAAGTGAAAAAAATCCTAATTATGGCAGTACAATCTCCTTAACTTCCATGACTGGAAAATCTTTTCTCAGCAGTAAATTGCTATTGACTTAATGATACTTCTTATCTAGCTCATTTTAGCAACACTGTTAAACTCAAAACATACGTTTAGATTGATGCCAAACGTGGACACAATGCCTGTGTTGATGGATAGGAACTATTTTTCTGGAGCTGCCTATGCGTCATACTCGCACTGCGCACGTGCCAACAGATTAGCAATGGCAGTTGCAGTAAGGGCTTGGTCAATGTATGATTGACAGGCAGGGAGTATTTGTGGGAGGTAACGCAGGTGGAGGGACAAGTGTTTTGGGAGCATGTCTGAACCTGCAGCTCTATCAGTGCATTGCATTTACAATTGCTCCAGTGCCTGAATTCCATCGTACATTTTGAGTAGCCACAGGGTTGCTCAGATACGATGGTGTGACCGATGTGTATTCGATGGTGTGTCTTTGCGACTTCTAGGTGGGATTCTCAATTCTGAGACCTGAATCCCTAAGTTTTTCACCACATTGTGATATGATAACTCCATAGCTGTCATTCAGTCTAAGGTGTCTGTGTATATATTTAATATAGATGTTTTGATTTAATTACCATATATACTCGAGTATAAGCCTACTTTTTCAGAAAATTTTTTAAGCTGAAAAAGCCCCCCTCGGCTTATACTCGAGTGAGGGTCCCACTTGAGTCAATACGGTTTCCCAGTTTTTTGTTGTCAAATTTGGTGCCTCGGCTTATATTCGGGTCGACTTATACTCGAGTATATACGGTATATGGTATGATATTTTTTAAGCAAACAGTAAATTATAAAAACTGAGAAAACCATTAACTTGATTTTGTTAAAGTTTAAATTAAAATTTATTAACACTAACATTTCTGAACTATTGTGAACTAAGAGTGTCAATTATTTAGTATTTGTGCTTCCATTTTATTTTAGAGGGTATTATGGTGGAGAGAAGATAATGATTAAAATGGCACCATTAGTTGGCTCTTGCTCTTATTTTATCTCTCTTTCTCTCTCCTCCCTCCCTTTCACATTCTCTCGCTCTCTCAAGAGCTCTAACTCTATAGGCCTGACGTTCTCACAAACTCAACTTAACCTTTTGAATGCCAAGGAAATTTGTCAAAATAGGTGTGAAAATTGCCAAGCAAACCTTTTTATTAAACCCTTTGAGTGCCAATGTTGCTGTGAGAGATCCTCAAAATATCAGTTAAAAATGACCGGGCATTTTGGGCGCAATACTTAACTAATCTTCAATGAATTGACCTGGCTGTATTTGTATTTATGTATACTAAAAGAACAGTCGCTGTGAGCGATGCTGGCATTTTTAACATATATTTTGGAGATCGCTCAAAAGCAACGTTGGCACTCAAAGGGTAAATATAAATCGATAACATTATTGTATTCTTGGCTTAATAAAAAAAATGATGCAGTATTTTTCATTCTTTCTAGATTTTTTTCTCCAAAATGCATACAGAGAACATCCTTTTTATTACCTGCGGTCTAATACATTGACTACTGTACTGTATGTCTTTAATATGAAATGTATGTTTACATTTACTAAGAATATAGTTAATATTGTATTTAATAGTCTGCTGTAATATAGAGATGAAGGTTTTGGGACTTTCATACAGCATTCAGGTGCTTGCATACAGCATGCCATTCAGGTGTTGGATACAGTGGCGGAACTTGTGAGTGGTGGGCCCAGGTGCAAACGAATAATTTAGGCCCCACCCTAGTGGGTGACAGGGGTACAAGCTGCTGGTCTGGACAGCAATGGGCCCCTTAGTCCTCAGGGGCCCCAGTGCAATGCTGCACCAATGGTAGTTCCGCCTCTGGTTGGATACACATTATAAGGTTATAAAAATCTTCTAATGTATGCGGCAAATGACAAATGACCATTTACTCTCAAATGCTGGAAAACAGACAAAAACAGACAGTCATACAAATTGGTTTAATTTTTGCCCATTTTTTGGCTTTTGGGAGCATATGGTTAATTGTCATTTGCCTCTAAACATTACAAGATTTATGCTCCAAATAGAAAGATTGGACAGATAGGGCAGTATTCAATGCTCCCGATTCACTGTTTTTTTCGGCCTGTTTTCACTCCTTGCTGTGAATTTTTTTAATTGGAAATCTGATTCATCCTATTCAATGTTCAGTGTTTGCCGAAAGCGTACAGTGAATGCCGGCGATTTTTAACCCACAGGGAGATGGAAGCCTCCCCTCCTGCGCCGGAATGTGTGTGTGGGAGGAGGGCTCCCAGGAACACAGGCAGCAGAACCGCCCCCCCCCCCCCCCGGGAGAGCTAGCAGGGGACGTGGGTAAGGAGCCGCTGAACTGATCCCCCTCGTGCATATGTAATGAGCGGAACCAGTGTGAAGTGAATATGTAATGAGCTGCACATGTGTAAAAAAAATTTAAATTAAATATATATTCATGTGCTGCAAGCAATTCACTGCAAGGAGTGAAAACAGCCCGATTCGCCGGAAAAAAACCCCGGTGAAATGGGAGCATTGAATACTGCCATAATCTTAAAGTGTGTATGCAGCTTAAGCACTGCAACAACTACCACCACTAGCCACTGGTAGCGCTGTGCTGCTGTAAGCTCCTTGCATCCATACCAAAAATTATTTTGTTTAAAATTGGACCCAAATATATGCACCACCACAAAAATATCAAATGCATTCCTCACAGTGTACAGTGTAATTTACTAGTAGTAGAAATTACTTTAACATACCTTGCCTATTGTAATTCCATGAAACAATGTGGACATAAACGTCAACACAGGTACAAGATGCTGTCACTATTAATCAGATGAATTGCTCTTTTTTGCTACTAGAGAAAAATCATTTTGATTTATGATCCAGTAACTCATATTAAGATACTTTGTGCCAGATATGTCAAGTTTCAAAAAGTGATAATATGGAGTGATAAACAACCAGCCAATCAGCTCCTAACTATTATGTTAAAGGCTGGGTTTGAAAAATGACCGGTAGGAGCTGATTGGCTGGTTGTTTATCTCTCTCCATGTTATCACTTTTTGAATCTTGATACATCTGGCCCTCAGGGTTGTATTCATTTGTTAAATCGCTTCCTGTTCTCCCTTCTAAATTGATGGGGATCTATTTTCTTGCATATATTGTGCACATTATGGTCAGGTTTAGCAACGCATTCGCACATTTTAGCTCACCACCCCCGGGGATAGCGAGCTGAAATGACAGTGAAAAACAATTGAATACTTTTATTAATGCTTCTATGAATGAAGCATTGACTAGGCAAGAACCTTCTTGCCTAGTCAATGCTTCAATCACAGAAGTAGCCAAACTTTCATGCCCAGGAATTAATTGCCATTTGTTCCAGTGGCGGTTTATCATTGCATCACCATCCGAATAAAAGCAACATTAACTTCTTCCTTTTACCGTGGCAAACAACTGGCTTGGAGGCACGCCACCTCCTTAAGGACCCGTTGACATCCTTATAATTACAAGGATGAGACCTTTTCCTCCATACTCATTGGATACCACAGCATCCTTCACAAAAATTACTTGGCTGTCCCCAGTACTGGCGGACACATAAAGGGTGACTATTCATATGCTCAAGTCACTGTACGGCCCGCCCACCAGCCAATCATGGCAGGTAAAATCTCTTTCTCTCTCACACATGCAGAAGCACAGAAGGTAGCAGACTAAGGGGGTTATTTTGGTTCACTCTTTCTGACAAATTCCTTCTTAGATGAACAAAACCATGTGCACTGCAGGTACGGAGCAGACATTTTTTATGAATTTGTCTATCCCCCCCCCATTAATTGTTTTTATGACTATTTTTATTATTGCATTCATCGTCTATTTTGATGCTATCAGTTTTAACATAAAATTGATACATACAACTAGGCCTTTATTATGGTCCGTCCGTGAGGATCAGAATCTTCGCAAAGGCATTGATGGTGGGTGCATGCGCAGGGTCATTTCTGCGCATGTGCACATGCCAGGTGCGTGCATCAACGGTAAACAGACTGTTCGCCCGGGCGCATACATCCAAGTGTGCGGGCGGTGGAGAGAGACGTGGCCAGTAGGCTGGCTCATATGCATATGGGAACGCCCAGCATTTCATGGGTGTTCCCATGAGAACTAGGGATGCCAATCCCGGGGCATTTTTTCAATCCCGGGAATCGGGATTGAAAAATGCTCAATCCCGGGATTCCCGGGATCCCAGGATTGGCATCTCTAATCAGTTTAGGCAAAAAAAAAGCGCTACAAAGAAGCCCAGTCCCCCCCGCTACAGCCGCCCGGCACATTCATTTACTCACACCGGCGGCTGGGAGCAGGGCAGACAGGGCAGGAGCAGGAGGCGTCAGCGGCGGTAGCAGCAGCAGCAGAGCCGCCCGGAGGGTGGGCGGCCGACGCTGCCAGGTCCGGTCCAGGTCAGAGATGATTCTGGAGCGGGTATGGGCAGTCCGGCCTGCGCAGCGTGATGGTCAGAGGTCACGCTGCGCAGGTCGGACTGCCCAAACCCGCTCCAGACTGCAGTCTGGGGATCAGGAACTCCTGGGTAGCGTCTGAGCACTCGCTCAGACGCTGCCCGGCATTAGATATGCGCATGCGCATATAATCCCGAAATCCCGGGATTGGAAGAACCAATCCCGGGATTCAAATCCCGGCGTTTTTTAGGCCAAATCCCGGGATCCCGCCGATCCCGATCCCGGGATTGGCCACCCTAATGAGAACGCTGGGCATTCTCATGCAAATGGCCCGATGGTGCAGCGGCGGGAAGCTGACATCACCGGATGTCAGCTGCCAGCCCTCTTCCTTCAGAGCTCTGAGCAACCTTAAATGTGCATGTGCCTCCCACATCATTTGATAGTCGTGACCATCAAATGATGTGGGTGTTCCCCCACAGGCTGCAAATGGATGTTTATGTAAAACATCCATTCGCAGCCAGTTCTGAAAACACATTCTGCGAATAGGTGACGGCAAAGCCACCATTCTCAAGGCGGGGTTTGGTGGACGCTCAAAGGCTCGTAGCCTTGTGAATCAACCAGAATAATCCCCCTAATTTCTTAACTTTGTAAAACAATATCAATTGTACATTATTTACAGTATACTTTGCATGTAAATTGTAAAAATGACTGCTTGGTGTATTCATATTGTTAATTACCTTTATTTAATTGCAGTACAGGTTGAGTATCCCATATTCGCATATTCATTATCCGAATTATTCCAAAAACCGTGGAATAGTTTGAATTTTTTTTCTCCCCCCCCCCCGACCCTTTTTTATACTTACCTAGTCCTCCGGCATCCACGGCAGGCCTTCAGCTTCATCTCTGGAGTCTCCATCGGTCCCAGGAGTGCATTGCGTGAGTTCCCAGCCGCGCCGGTGACGTTACCGGTGCACCTGGGAACTCTCTCAGGTCTGCGTATTTCACTTTTGGGTCTTTCATACACAGTCTGTGTTTCATCGACCATGTTGGACCGTTCTAGAATCGTGGTTTGTTCACCATTATCTGGATCATCATACATGTCAGATGAAGGGTATTCTTCAGTCATGTTGTCTTCATTATGGTTAGGTTGAGATCTTAAACCCACCCGATTTCTTCTTACTTCCGTTCCACGCTCTGTACGTATTGTATAAGATCTTGGTGCTACTTGTGCTTGCACAATACCTTTCTGCACCCAAATACCTTTCTTGTGATCTCTGAGACGGACTTGGTCACCCGATTTTAGATCAGATAAGCTTTTTGTTCGCCTGTCATGGAACAGTTTTTGTTTAGCCTGTTGACATTCCTTACTCAGTCTGACCAACACTGACTTATGTGTATTAAGCAGTTCATCATGTATAGGGAGATTTGCTCTAATCCTCCTTTCCATCAGCATTTGTGCAGGAGAAAGCCCATTCTGTAAAGGTGTACTGTGGTAGATTAAAAGACTTTTGTAGAAATCTTATTCACCTTCTTGAGCTTTTTTCATGAGACTCTTTACAGTTTTTACTGAACTTTCCACCAACCCATTTGAGCGTGGATAGTGGGGACTTGACGTAGTATGGACAAATTCCCACTCATCAGCAAATTGTCTAATTTCAGCACTGTAAAACGAAGGACCATTGTTAGTGAACACTTCCATAGGAACACCATGCCTTGCAAAGATTGACTTCATGCAATTGATAACAGCTTTACCATTGGTTGTATGTAGTGTCTTTACCTCAGGGTAGTTAGAGTAATAATCAGTCACAACAATGCATGTTTTCCCATTACTATCAAACAAATCTGCGCCAACTTTCTGGTACGGTCTCTCTGGCACTGCACGAGGACTCAGTGGCTCGACTTGTTGTTTCGGTCTATACGTGGGACATAATTTGCATGTAGCTGTAGTCTGTGATATGTCTTGGTTCCTTCTTGGTCAATACATAACTTCACGCGCTCTCTGCTTACATGTTTCCTCTCCTAAGTGGCCTTCATGTATCTTGCACAGTATAGTTTTTCTTAGTCGTGCAGGTATGACAAACCTATTGCCTTTGTAAATAATACCATTGACAACTGTAAGGTCACTTTGGCACATCCAATAATAATGAATAGACAGGGGGCACGCATGTTTTTCTGCTGGCCAACCTTTCAGAATGATATCTTTCCACACTTTCATTGTGTCATCTGTCTCAGTTTCATTCCTAGTCTGTTCTGGTCTTACAAGAGACACTGGTAGAGAAGCTATGATCAAATTAACATAGGCTTCTATCTCTTCATCCATCAGACTTTTGGAACCTTCACTTTTGTCCACAGCATGAGAAAGTGTATCAGCGATGTTCATGTATTTACCGGGACAGTACAGCAGGTCTGATAAGCATTCGTTGAATTCTCATGGGACAGTCATGTAATGATTTAGCCATGATAGCTACCAATGGCTTGTGGTCAGTTTCCACTGTAAATGTTTGATCATACACAAATTGATGAAATCGCTCACATGCATATGTGATCGCTAGAAGTTCTTTTTCTATTTGAGCATACCTTGTTTCAGCACATGTCAGTGCTCTAGATGCATAAATTACTGGTTGTCATGTTTCCTCATGTTCTTGTAACAAGACTGACCCTAGGCCAAATTGCGAAGCATCTACTGAAATTCTTATTCTTTTCGCAGGATCAAAGAATTTTAGCACTGGTTGCTCTGTAATTATCTGTTTTAAGTTTTGCCAACTTTCTTCTTGTTCATGTGACCACATCCACTCTTTTTCTTTGTCCAACAACCATCTAAGAGAAGCTGTTCATTCAGAGAGTTGAGAAATAACTTTCCTAAGTAAGTAATCATTCCTAGGAATCTTCTGACGTTGTCTTTGTTGTTAGGACGTTCCATGTTCATTATGGCTGATATGTTCCTTGGGTCTGGATTTACACCTTGATCCAAGACCACGTCGCCCATAAAGGTAAGTGTATTCAGGCCAAATTCACATTTGTCTTTGTTTAGCTTTAGATTCACTTTCTTGACAAGTTCCATTACTTGTCTCAATCTAGAATCATGCTCATCCTTTGTAGATCCCCAGACAATATTGTCATCACCATTGTTTCAACACCTGGAATATGTTAAAAAATCCTTTTTGTGAAATACTTCTGGAGTAGACAAAATTCCATATGGTAGTCGAAAAAATCTGTATCGTCCTTCTGGTGTATTAGATGTACAAAGCTTTGAGCTGGCCTCATCTAGCTTCATTTGCCAGTATCCTGAAGATGCGTCCAATTTACTGAACCATTTTGCTCCCACAAATTGCGACATGATTTCATCTCTAGTTGGTAGTTTGAAATGTTCTCTTTTAATAGCTTTGTTTAAATCTCTGGGGTCTAGACATATTCTGAGTTGTCCATTTTTCTTTTCAACAATTACTAAAGAGCTTACCCAGTCAGTAGGCTCATCAACTTTCTGTATCACACCCAAGGCTTCCATGCGATTTAACTCTTGTTTCAGTTTTTCTCTCAGCACAAATGGCACTTTTCTATAGTGGTGTATCACAGAAGATACTTGCACGTCTATAATTATTTTATGCTCTCCAGGCAAGCAACCTAGAGCTTCAAACAAGTCTCTGTATTCTGTAAACATTGATTTGCAGTCATCTTCTACTTGTGATGTCACCGTAAAAACTATCTTTAGCAAGCTTGGACACAGGAACTTAATCCTAGAATTGGTTGCACATTTTTATCCACAATCAGTAGATATGTTTTAAACTGTTGTCCATAATATTTCAGTGTCACTAAGCATGTACCTTTCACAGGAATTTCCTCCCCAGTGTATCCTGTAACTTTCACTTTGGCTGGATAAATTTTAGGTTTTACTCTAAAAGTCTTATAGTCTTGAAACAATATTAAATTCACCTGCGCGCCAGTATCAAGCTTAAAGGGAATGACAATCTCATTCACAATTAAAGGGACAATCCATTCTTTCTTATCTGCACTGCAAAGTTCAATGCAATCCACAAAGCACTCCTCTGTTTGTTTAACAGCATGCACTTTGGTTGTTTCATTTTTCATTTACAGCATTTGGCAAAGTGATTAAGTCTACCACATTTCATGCAGGTTTTACCATAAGCAGGGCACATTTTAGGATTGTGAGCATGTCCACATCTACTACAAATTTTATTTGTGGCTTAGACTGCTTCATTCTTGAGAATGGAGGTTTGCTTGGCTTTGCTTTCTGCACTACATGTATGGTACCATCAGATTTCTTGTGTAACTTTTTGGCTTGAAATCTAGTTATTTCTGCAGATCTGCACATAGTCACTGCCTTGTCTAGTGTTAGGTCTTGCTCTCTCAGCAGTCTCTCTCTGAGTCCATTATCAGGTATTCCACAGACAATACGATCTCTAATAAGTGAATCCTTTAAATCAACAAACTCACAGGTTTTACTAAGTGATTGCAGCTCTGTAACATACTGATCAAAGCCATCTCCAGACTTCTGATCACATGTGAAAAACTTATATCTTTCATATGTCACATTTTTCCTTGGCACAAATTAATCTTCAAACTTTTGCATTATAGAAGATAGCGCCATGTTCTGCCCCTCAGCAAACTGAAAACTATTATAAATGTCCAGCACATCCTCTCCTATCACATGGAGGAAAATGGATGCCTTCTTTTTGTCAGCCTCTGTATCAGCTCCACATGCAGCAAGATATATATTAAACCTTTGCTTAAATTTTTTCCAGTTCTCAGACAAGTTACCAGACATCAGCAAGATCAGGTTGGAGGAGCCAGTTTATCCATGGTAAACACTGTTTGAAGAGAGGAGAACACGGCAGGCTTTGCAGGATCTTTCACACTCTGAGAGCACTAGCAGTCCAAGTTTACCTTCTTCTGACACCATGTTTTGTTCATATGTTTGTAAATCCAGTCATAAGGACACAGAGACATGTGAGTTCACTGCTGTGCTGTTTTATTCCATCCAACTCCACACACACTGCCTCAGGCACACCCACTTCCCAGCATTCCCCTGGTCCTAGGTACCATCACCGAAGATTCAGGCTTACACATATTAGTAAGGGAGTGTCTACAAATATTAAGCATTCTAATACACTAACATCACAGTGATGATATAATTTACCGACATCATTCAATGTGTACTCAAAATATTGTTTGACCACGACACCGGGAAACTTCAAGAGTACATCACTGACTATCACACTGAGGAAATGTCATGTTTGCGCCCCAAATGCTGGCTTCCTGTCAGTCAACTGCGAGTAGATAGTGATTGCAAAGCATTTGCATTTTCGTTTGCAGTCATGTACGCATAATGCAAACACTTCTTTGCGCATGGATGATACTCGCTTGATTTGCATTTTCTCAAATTACATTAGCTATCCATGCTGAATAAACCCTTTTGAGCGAATTGTCTAGTGTGTACAGGACTTTATTGTTCCTGTTTACATACTCTGAGATGTGCAGTGACCCCTTGTATTCAGTGGCGTAGCTACGTTTTGGGCGCCCCCCCGCCGTTAGGGGGGGCGCCCATACCCACCCTCCGCAGCCGCCGCCCCGTCAAGCACCCCCCCCGGCCGCCCCGCCGCCCCGCCGCCTATGCTAACCCCCTCCCCCGCAGTCTTACCTATCGCGCTGCGCTGGTCCCGGCGGCTCCGTTCTTCTGCTGAGGACCACCACAAAATGGCCGCCCCCATACAGCAGACAGTTTCAGAGAACAGTGTGCTATATGGGTGCGGCCATTTTGTGGTGGTCCTCATCAGAAGAATGGAGCCGCCGGGACCAGCTAGATACGTAAGTCTGCGGGGGATTGGGGGGGGTAACTATAGCACCGCAGCCCCCGGCGCCCCCACATGCACAGCGCCCCCCCGCGGTGGCGGGGGCTGCGGTGCTATAGTTACGCCCCTGCTTGTATTGCTATTTAAATTAAAGAAAATTATAATAATAATATTGTAGTCATCCAAAATAACACAAGGGCACGGCAACATGAGCCATAAA
Organism: Crinia signifera; assembly: GCF_055691185.1. Classification (NCBI taxonomy): domain Eukaryota; kingdom Metazoa; phylum Chordata; class Amphibia; order Anura; family Myobatrachidae; genus Crinia; species Crinia signifera. Next base: position 141,250,311 of record NC_139220.1, read on the forward strand.
ATCATATAGAAATGACAGGAATAAAACTGTTCTGTTATCTACCAAATAAACCTTAGTCAGATGGTAGAAGATTGATTATCAAATGAAGTGGAATGTTTTCCATGACATATGTCATGATGAGTAGACAGTAAACAGATGTCAGTATCATGTACGTAAAGTGAGTGACTGCTGGATTGTAGACATATGTCAGCGTGCTGTAAACTAGAGAACCAAGTGTTCTTATTATGAGTGACATCAGCAATAGAAGCACAACATTTTGTATGATTGTCTTTGTTTGCATAGCACTTTATTAGCAATGCCTCATTGAATCACATTATTGTGCAGCTGTTTGTTCATTAAAATACAAAAGGAAGGAAGAGCTTACTGAGCCCTGCAGCACCATTGTCTTTGTTAAATAATGGAAGACGAAGGAATGAAATGTAATGTGATGCTATCACTCTTGTCTCAGCACATTGGTTCCTTATGATCTATGAATACCATTTGCAAAGACAAATCACCAATACAAGCATTAGCACAGACTCCTTAAATTATATGAAAAACAAAGAAGGGAAAATAAATATATCAGTTGAGTTCATGAAAATATAATTAACGTATCTCCTACTTCATTGTTCAGACTGGCTTCTGTAAAAATCTATAAAACGTGTGCATTTAGTTTTATGATCACCTATTAATCAGAAATGAGATATTTTATAATTGTATTACACTCCAGAGACCTCATTCTACTTGCCTTATGTATATACTTCATGTTACCAATACTACGTGAAATTAGGTAGATAGGCCACATATTACTTTACACTTTCATAAATACACAATATTTATTATACAGGTTGAGTATCCCGTATCCAAAATGCTCGGGACCAGCAGAATTTTGGATAACGGATTATTCCGTATTTTGGAATATTTTAATATTTCAACTATGTATTTTGAAGTATCTTGCATTTATGCTGTATAAACACATCAAACACATGAAATGCACACAAATATATTCTATTTGTTCAAAAAACAAGGTTTTAAAACATGAAACAAAATTTGTGTTCTATCTCAGATATTGAATTTGAATGCCAAGCAATCATTGTCTTGTACATATATAGTGCCAGTTACATATCATTCCCTCAGCAGTGCTGTTATAAATGTCCCCAGTGAGTTTTTAGCAAAAATGTCACACTTTCTGGAATGTATGGTTTTCGGAATAATTCGGATAAGGGATATTCGGATACGGGATACTCAACCTGTACTACGAATATTTATTTATTATCGGGTTCAAGGCCCATTAATTAAAATGTCATATCGCCACATTGCGGCAATGTGAGATAAAGTACAGGATAGGTATTAAAACCACCCATAGGCACAGAAAAGTATAGTCTAGGCTAGATGTGAGAGCATTTCTGGATTTCTTGTAGCTGTTTATTTGGAGAGTGTCATTTAATGTAACCAAAAACTATAATGTTTTTTACTTCAGGGATTATTGTACATTAGTGGCAGAACTAGTGAGTGGTAGACCCAGGTGAAAATTATGCCTTGGGCACCCTGTCCCCAATATTATGTACAGGAGTGCTCTCAGTGTGCACTACTGGAGGTCATTCAGGTGCAGTTGCACCAGCGATATCATGTGCAAAGTACTGATTTTCAGTACTTTGCTCATGCGCAGGACCCGTTGTAAGCAGGGGAGGCAGTGACAGCTTCCATTTGTGAAAATAGAGATGTGTTGCCACCATTTAGCGGGTAGGAAGGGTCAGGGATCTCTGTTGTAGGATGGAGATTTTCTGGCCTCTGCCATGGGTGACTTGGGTGGCACTGTAGGTACCGTAATCAACATGATGGTGGGAGAGAGATCTGATGCTGCTCCGTTCATTACTGTAGCAGAAGGCACCTGCAGCAGTAATTGTAAATTCAACCACACACGAATAACCCGCATACTGTGCACAGTGCCCCCACAGTTTATGCAACAACGTGCCCCCCAATTCAAATCAAATGTCATATTGTGCCACCCAAATCACATAACATGCCACAATTATCCCCCAAATAATATAATATGCCTCAGTGTTCCCCCTAATCATATACAGTAACATGCCCCAGTGTGCACCCATATCACAAATGCTTGAGTGTGCCCCCAAATCACAAAATAAGCCCCAGTTTGCCACCAAATCAAATTATATGCCACAGAGTGCCCCCAATTCTATTATTTTATTTATTATATTAATATATCAATAACTTACCTGTCCTGGCTTATACATCCATGACACCTGTTCAGTACAAACAAACAAAAAAGGGCCCCCTGCCATGTCTTCAACCCACAGATGAACCCTTATCCACTCTACTACCCATTGGATGCAGAGGTGCAGTAACCATAAACATACTGTACAGACACAAACACACCTACTGTATGTAAAACAGGAAATATAGATGTTTCATTTAATATCATTGTTGCGGGAGGCAGCGTGTCCTGTTTGCTTCATGGCACACCTCATGCAGCTTCCTGCAGCCAACAACTTTCTATTCAAAACTATGGGTAGTAGGTATACCTCCACCAGTTCCTGAATTCACTACCTTACCTCCAGGGGGCTTGCAGTGGTTTACCTACCATCTTACTACAGGTACTGCTACTTCCCCCAGCTTTCCCCAACTATTGTATTGGTAGTGCGGGCATACATAAATATAAACTCCCAGATACATTAAAACCCTCAACCCATCTCACCCCCTAGCTAGTATAAGTATATACCCTCCCCCACATAACATGGATAGGTACTCAGGTACTTACCTCTGTTGGAGCACTGCAGACATATCTGTGTTCACTCACACACCGCGTCTGTAGCCTGCAGGGAAGAATAACAGGCCGGGCAGAGCAGGATGGGTTGTGGACTGGGCGATGTCACACATGGGGAGGTGTACAGTATCAAGCCTTGTCGGAGATAGATAATCAGCTTCCTACTGTCATTTAGAAGCTGTAAATTAACAGCAGAATGGCAGCTGCTTAGGGACATATGTATCAATGCTTGGAGAAATAAGGTATAAACCAACTGGATTTTGTCATTTGTAAACACATTGGCCTAGGTACTCATCCTTGGAGGAAGGTAGAGTATAGAAAAAGATACCAGCCAATCAGCTGAGCTGATTCATAAATACTTTACCCCTCTACACTTTATCTCCAAGCTTTGATAAATACTGTATGCCCCTTAGGGGCAGATTTATTAAGCTTGGAGAAGAGATAAACTGGAGATAAAGCGGAGAAAAGGTAAAAGGAGATAAAGCACCAGCCAATCAGCTGTGTTTGAAAAAGACAGTTGGGAGTTGAATGGCTGGTGCTTTATCTCCTTTTACCTTTTCTCCGCTTTAACTCCAGTTTATCTCTTCTCCAAGGTTAACAAATCTGCTTAATCTCTTGCCACGTTCTCTCTCAAATGGCCAGATGTATCAAGCTTCATAAAGTGATAAAGTGGAGAGTGATAAACAACCAGCCAATCAGCTCCTACCCAGTCTGTAACATGATAGTTGGGTGCTGATTGGCTGGCTGTTTATCCCTCTCTATATTGTATCACTTTTTGAAGCTTGATACATCTGGCCCTAAGACATGATACATATCCCCCATAGGCACAATTCAGTAAAGAAGTATTGACGCTGCACTGCCGCATGCAGGCAAGCACATATGCTTGAAGATGCCTGTTAGGAGGTGTATGTTTTGTAGCCAATACAGGACAGGTGCAAGTACACATTGCTGTTTGTGATGTCTTGTAGCAGCCCAGGAGCATATGCTGCGGATGTGTAAAGCTCTGCATGTGTATGACAATATGCTATATTTCAGTGCTTATTGCGAGTCATGAGTAATGTACTGCTATTTTTCCTACAATTCTGTATCGGCCTCAGTGTTTGTATTCCCATGCACATATTTCTACTGCATTGTTACATCTGCTTTTCCCTAAACTGTTTCTGTCTATAGTCCTTGACCAATCATTCATCTCCTGCTGCTCTGTTCATTTTCCATAAGCTACAGTAGATGCAGGGCTCAGCTGCAAAATATCTTGCTGTGTTTGCATTAACTATATCGGCAAACCTGTTTTTATCAGAGAAAATTGTTTTACAAATGTTCTTTCATGTCAGACTTGAAAGAAAAAAAATAAATTAATATATATAGTATTGTGGTACATGCCTTTGGGTTTGCAAATTGTTTCTTTAATTTTGTTTTGCTGTATACAATGGATGCAGCTGTATCCATTGGGAGCTGCTCGATCTAGGCTTGTCTCTTTGGGCCTGATTCAGACCCATTCGCTCAGCTGCAAATTTGCATTCCGAGTGATTATCGATTGACCACACATGCGCGCAGTCCATAGTTGCCCATGCTGACATCGCTGGCTGTTCACAAGTTGATTGATAGGTGCCAGGCATTTGGTGGTAGAATGGCCCCATTTTCTGGGAGTGCCCTGGAAAAAGCAGGTGTTGCCTGGCCACTGACTTCAGCAGTGGCCGCTTTCTCCCCATAGTGATTGCAGGCGCCTGCGAACATTGAGAAATCCATACGAAAGTGAATGATTATGAATGGATTTCCCCCTGTGTGCATGGCTGCAAACATATTTGTAGCCATGCACAGGGTGGGGAGACACCGTGCCAGATCTCTGAGCTCTGAACATTCGCAGCCCACCCATCGAGCCTGAGTCAGGCCATGTTTCCAATGCACAACTCCAAAACAATCCTTAGTAATGAATCCCTGCTGCACCAAGCTTGACAAGTGCTAAGCATCTAGCAATTTTTATACCCATGGTACAATTTATTTTCCTTTATACCCACTGCCCTTTCTCCTCAACGTTTTCTTTTCTACCTTTCCATTTAAATACCTGTTATATAGGGGGCTGTACAAGACTACTGTGTATAGGTCTCTTCATTCATAGCACATTGGCCACATAGACCATGCAGCATCCTGGTATATTCATCTTGCTCCTTTACAAATTGAAGTCTAATGGCCTTGTGAACTTCTTCTACAGGAACAGAATGTAATAGGCTCTTGACAGGTTCAGAGGCTGAAGTTCTCTATTACTGGTAATATGCTGTCACATAACATCTCAGGGAACTAAATACGACACTGTTAGAGTTATACATTTATACAACAGAATACCAACATAGACATTTTGTTGTCATTCCATTTTGTTGCTGGCACATGCTAAGACTTGTGGGTGTGAAGTGATTCATCTGCTTACAGACTTATCTCTTGCACCAGGTATAGAGCTGATACCAGTGTAACCATGCTTATAAGGATGATGGATTTTTGACCAATTAGGAGAGAGATGTTTCAGTAGCTGTAGTGTATACTATGCTTTGTGTGCTTGAACATAGATGCAGAATTCAGCCAGTTATTCAGAGTCTGCTGCATTTATGTGGCTGCACTTCTCCAATGCATCTTCTGTTGAGAGCCAGTGGTGGATTTCCCACTAGACACATGAGGCTAGGACAAAACTTTCCTTTCTGCAAAGGGTTTTACAAACCATGTTTAATTAAAAGATATCTGCGTCATATGTACCGTATGTTCTTATAAAGCATTTCACTGGCTGCTTAACCCTTTGACTGCCAACATCTCCGTGAGAGATGTGCAAAATATCTGCTAAAAATGCCAGCATTACTCACATTTGTTATATAGATTCAAATAAAAAATGTTAAAAAAAAAAAAAAAAAGATTATATTTCCTATATACCGTAAGGTAAACATCACAGGTCATTATGATATATACAAATGTTTGCTTGACAATTTTTACACCTATTTTGACATATAAATTTGGCACTCAAAGGTTTAATGATCCCAATATACAGAGAACATAGAAGTGGGTTAAGTACCACCACTTAGAGGCAGATTTATTAAGCTAGGTGAAGTGATAAAGTGTCTCGTTTTTATCACCAGCCAATCAGCTCCTACCTGTCATTTTTCAAACCAAGCCTGTAACTTCACAGTTAAGAACTGATTGGCCGGTGATAAAAAACAGACACTTTATCACTTCACCAAGCTTAATAAATCTGCCCCTGTGTTCCCAGTTGCTTATTACTTAGGTTTCCACAGGCATAATTTCCCCTTGGACCCCTTTTCCCAACAAAAGGCATCTGGCCATGCACATATTGTACAAACCACAACCTTTAGCTCCTGATTAAGACGTGTGAACACGTTGAAATGCGTTGAGCTTCTCTTGCCATTGCTCCAGCCTCCACCCCTGCCTAAACCAGACTTTGCTTTATTCCGGACCTGTTCAACTATTCCTACACACCAGGATCTTCCAAACCTCAGATTCTCCTGTAGTAGGTATTCATATATCATACAGACTGCCTACATGTCATGCCTTTCTGAGTAAATCAAGATCCTACTGGGCAATATTCCAGGACTTTTACCAATACATACAGCTACAATTGAAAAGGGACCAAACATCTACCCTGTCTCCAATCTGGTAATTATACATCTCTGGTGCAGTGAACTGTTGCTTATTTCATTCATCCAATGGAGCTATTATGCTAGAAATATTTCCAATCTAAACAGAACATTATTTTCTTTTTTACCCATATTAATTTTTCATATTTTTAATTTTGGCTTTTTACTATGAGAATTCTCCAAGTATTCATGTTTTATGTTTCACATATGATAATATGTTTGTTTATTAATTAATACATGTATTAATTATTTCATGTGGTAGTGTCCATTATTCAGTTAAACCCAAGCGCTGTATACACTCTTTTCTTGGTACAGACAAACCACAAGCAGGTTCATTTGTATTGGATTAATTCAATGTTGCTGGCTTGCTCCATCTCACCTTGTTAAGCACAGGTGGGCTAATGCTGTAGGCTATACATTCTAATTGAGCCACGTTTTGTTTACAAATAAAATCTAAAAATAAAAGCAAATATTGGGGCAGATGTATTAAGCCTGGAAAAGAGATAAACTGGAGATAAAGTGGAGATAACATGGAAGAGATAACGCACCAGCCAATCAGCTGTGTTTGAAATATGAGAGTTGGGATCTGATTGGCTGGTGCGTTATCTCCTTCCACTTTATCTCCAGTTTATCTCTTCACCGGGCTTAATACATCTGCCCCATTGTACCGCAGTAAAACCAGCACTGTTATACAGTTCACGGCTAGTAAACTATTCACTCATGAATAGTTTGCAAGCAGAATAGGTACGCAGCTGTTTTACTATACCAGAATGCACTTTTTGTATGCAGAAAAGCTCATCCAAATAATGCATGCTGTAAATATGTGATAGACAATTACGACATTACTTTATACCAGGGCTGGGCAATTGTGGCCCTCCAGATGTTGAGGAACTACACATCCCAGCATGCCTTGCATCAGTTTCAGCATGGCCACATAGCAAAACTAATGCAAAGCATCCTGGGATGTGTAGTTCCTCAACATCTGGTATAAAGTAATGTCGTAATTGTCTATCACATATTTATATTTAATTGCCCAGCCCTGCTTTATACAGTACTTAGCTTAGCAGTGTTGGCAAATTAATAAATGTATATGGTAGTCAGCATGGGCATAACTAGATATCCGTAGGCTTCAAAGCAAAAGTTTGTAGGGGCCCCTATGTACCAACTAATGGTTATAAACGTATATACAGTAGCACATATAACTTATACAGGAAAGTTGGGCCCCCCTCAGCTCTGGGCCCCATAGCCCTTGCAACAGTGGTAGTTACTTCCTTAGTAGTCAGCAATTATGTTATCAATAATATTTGGAAAATAATACATTCTTGGGGTCTGATTGCTCTTAATATTGGCTATTATTGCCTTCAGAGAATTGAAATGCAAACTGTTTGGCAGTTCCTTCTATTGTGTGACATGTTATTGTAGAATTAATACTGCTTCTCCTATTGCCAAATAGACTGAATGCCAGATCAAATTCACTGCAGTATTATATAATTATAATCAGTTGGATTGTCACGCATAGATTATTTTCTTTTGCTTTTATTTCAACTCAATCATGTAATCAAGATTTATACAAGAAGATCTGGTCACTTGCCATTATTTTAATGTTGCTACCTTTCATCAGCAGTATATTCACAATCCAAACCTGACAACTGTCTTCCCTTTGATTGATCTGTTCCTGTTGCATTTCCAATGTTGTGGGAAGTACTTATACCCCCAGTGTCATTATTACCCCTATGCAGTGGTTCTGGAGACGTGGGGGAACTCGGTGGGGGAACTCAGTGGGGGAACTCAGTTCCCTCTGCCACCTAATTACCCCCCCCCCCCCCCATTAGGCAGATTCAGGGCTTGTGGTAGGATTTTTGGCACTCCACGTGCAAACTTGAATGCTCCTCTGTGCAGGGCCAATGTGGACATTGAACTAGTATCTCGGCATTAGAGTTTGTGGAACTCAGTTCCACTCGGTCCCTGTCCTCCACTTTTACCCCCTTAGGCATACTGTTGGTGGCTTAATTACAGGTTTGTTTTTCCTTTTAATGTACTATGTCAATGTATTCTATAAGCAGAGCAAGAAATGTTGTTGACCACAAAACTGACTATACTGTAAGTTAGCATTCTGTTTGGAACATCCTATGATCAAACCCAAGAATAAAGCAGCACACAGCTGCAGCCATGGTGCTTCTCTCTTGCTTGTTCTCTCTTATGTATTTGATTGTTGCAGCATCATTTGCATCGTAACAGTTTGATGATTAATGGGTGTTTATATATGCATCTAAATGGAAAACTTCTCTTTTCACTGATTAACATAGAAATGTGTTCAGGGGATAAAACGGCAGTAATTAGCCATTTGGTGCTTTGAACACTTTCATAGCATTTGTCGTGCTGTTAAATTTTGTAATTTGAATCTTTTTTGTTTTGAATCTCTCATTCTGCTTCATTAGAATTTTACAAAATCTGTAAAGGAAACCTTCATCTAAATATGATGTTAATTTACTGTTTAAAAATGCATATAGTTGAACTTCACAATTAACTTTATAATATTAATTGCATCGTTTAACATTCGTTTAGGGAGAGATTCTGAGTTGCACACAATTATGAATGCAGATGGATCCAGTGATTTATAGCAAGTACTTACAATTCATAATCATGCACATATCAGTTCTTCATTAACTTGCAGTTGAATGAGCATTACTCTTTGCAATGGGAAGATAACAGGGTGTTCACAACATAGAATAAAGCTGGCCATACATCTACAGATCGATTGTCAAATTAGGCTGGTTGGAACAAAAGCCTGGTAGTGGATGGCAGCAGATGACAGTTGACCATTTGCATTGAAATGCTGCAAAACTGCCAAAAGCGGTCATTCAGTTATTACCAGGTTTTTGTTCCAATCAGCCCAATCTGCCAATCGATCTGTAGATGTATGGGGCCCATTACTTTTCCGTGGGTGCATCATGGATGTGTACATCCTCTTCCCCTCACATGCCCGCTAATGTCACCCTCCTTCTGCGCTGCTCCTTGTCGCGTGTTCGGGGGAAGGATGCGGCTGGGTCCTGTCGTCCCACTGTTTGCTGCTCCAGGCTGGTTGCTTGGCAACCAGGTTGCCGATGGGGTAAGTCGGGGTGCCACACAGACAGTCGGGGTGCCACACAAACTCCGCAAAGGACCATGGGAGGAGCTGCGTGCACTCGCGCATGCGCGCACTCCTCCCATGGCCATCTTTATGATTGGAATTAGGGGTTAAACCGGGCGGCAGCATTCATACAGTATAAAGGTAAAGAAATAGAATGGCCGGGCAGTCTACTGGGTGGTCCGGTGCACCCCCGGACCACCCTTTAAATTCACCTATGGTGGCAGTCATACAATGTGAGATAAAGTAAATTGGTGGCACGATATTGCATACTGCTTAGGAGTTTATGTTTATAAGTATTGGGACAGGCAGTAGCTGAACTATAAATTTGTTCCCCCCCATGCAAAACTATTTTCTGGTAGAACCCCCTTTCCCCTTGGCACTTTGGTAAAACAAACAGGGTCTATTTAGGCATTTGGCTCCCAAGTTCAAGTTCAGTTCAAAATGTGCCACCACCTCCAATAGACATTTAAAAAAAAGTGATGTGCGTGTGGCCTCGATAAAAGGGCATGCCCTCAGTACAATGCGCGTGGCCTTGCAGGAAAAGACTACCTTATACCCCAGTTTTGCAACCTGCATGCCCAGTCATTGGCCAACACAGGGGAAAAAATCTCACAAACAGGGCCCTAGCTAGGGCTGTGATAGAAGGCAACCTCCACAGTTGATTAGCTGAAAGGGGGAGAGAGGGTGGGTCACAGGGAATGAGTATTTGAGGTTAATAATTTCACAGTTAATATCTCAGGGAGTACTTAATTTACTTCATGCACATGTGCTAAATATTTTTATTTCAGAACATGGGAAAAGATGGAGTTAAAAACAGCCAATTTTAATCTAATATGTAAATCTGCTGGAAGTTCCTGGGCAGTGACTGGGAGGTGGCTATTTTGATTCACAAAATTGTGTGTGATAGGTTTGTCATTGGAATGTCACTGAAGTGATTGTGTTCATGCTAATTGAACACATTGAAGGAAAATATGCATTTTGTATAGGGCTGGTGCAAGCTTCAATGGTGCGTCTGAAAATTACAGCATTAAAGATATTCAAAGTTGGCATCTCAGACCTTGTATGGCCAAAGCCATCGCTGAACACCACAGGAAAGGCTGATACTAACCTTTTGTGACCTCAAAACAAGCTGAATTGGTTGAGTTGAAAACACTGAGCTGTCCATAGGCTGTCACAAGTATCGATGGTGTGTCCGATGGTGCACCAATGGTGGAGTGCTCACAACCACTGGTGCAGATGCACTGGCCACAGAAAGTGGGCACCTAAGCGCTTGCATGCTCTACCACGTGCTGGTGCACATGGTGAAGGCAAAAAATAGCATTTGATATTGTCACACCAACTAATCAAACAAAAATAGCAAATGTAACTGCATCCACCTCTGAATAAAGACCTATATGTAAGCTTTTATCATTATCATATTATTACATTGTGATCTCCAGTGTAAATAATATTCTGATATTTCAGTTGTGAAAAGCTTGATGTGTTCTGTGTACTTTGCTGTTTCTTTATTTACACCATTGTTTCCATTGAGCTATAGTTAGAGGACAGCACCCTAGAGAGAGCATATTGCAATAAAGCTTATAGTGTGTACACACGGTGCGATATGGCTTCCGATGTTGCAGATATCGTGAACATTGGAAGCCATATTGCATGCTGATTGTGTGATTTTATAGGGATTGCAAGCCCGATGTGCTGCCGATGCGCGCTCCCGTGTGAACGCAAATCGGCAGCCAAATAGAGAGGGCAGGCAAGACTATATAGTGCAGATCTGCACTATATAGGCAGGTATTCAATCCTTTATTTCCCCTTGTGCAGCGAATCCTGTTTTGGATTCGCTGCACAATCGCCGGGTTCCGGAGGGCTGCAGCATTCGCGGTCAGCCCTCCCTATTCAACGCCTCAGGGGCTTGCTGCCCCTGGCGGCGAATTTTAACCCCCCCCCCGGGAGCTGGGGGACTGCTGCAGGCAGGGAGATGGAAGCCTCCCTGCCTGTGCCGGACACTGTGGGGGTGAAGGAGGGCTGTGGGGGACACAGGGAGAGCCCCCCAGAGCTGGCAGGGGGCTGTGTTAGGGAGCCGCTACACACTGGTCCCGATCGTGCATGTGTACTGATCGGGATCAGTGTGCAGTGAATATATGAATATTAATGAGCGGCTCCCGGCTCAGCCCCCTGCTGGTGAATGTGTAAAAAAAAAATTAAATATATTCATGTGCTGCAAGCACATGAATAAAAATAGAGAAAGAGTGTCCTTTTGTGGGTGCACCGCAGAAAGAGGGTAAATACGTAAAATATAACTTTTATTATTATTCCTTAAAAGGCTGCAAAATTTTTTATTTATTTTTCACAGCCTTTTAAGGAATAATAATAAAAGTTATATTTTACGTATTTACCCTCTTTCTGCGGTGCACCCACAAAAGGACACTCTTTATCTTTCCTCTCCTCATGCGTTCAATTTAAGTGTCCAGAGGTAGCACACCCCTGCCCATACTGGTATTACCCAATAACATCTTTATAGGGGTCCAATCATATTCAGTCTTGTGCGAGTGACCAAAAACTTCCTGTTTCTCATGAATAAAAATAGCATGCCCCTTCACAGAAAAAGAATTCAGATTTTTTGACACCAAAATAAAAATAAAAAACGCTTTATTTTCAAAGATCACATTCCAGTTCTCCAGAAAAAGATGAGGAATGTAAAATGGAGAATCCAGGGAAAATCACTGGAGAAAGCAGTTCTCCACTTCAGCATTGAATACACTCTCGGCGAATTCCACTAAAAACCCCAATGAAAACCACTGGCGAATCGCGGAGAATCACAAACAGAGAATCGCCAGACATTCGCTCTTCATTTGCAGAGAATTGTGTCCATTGAATAGGGCGAATTGTTTTTTCTGTGAGAAAATTCCCTGTAAACCCGGCGAATTGCCTGATTCCCCAGAAAATATGGCGAATCAGAGGCATTGAATACTGGCCATAGTCTAAATTGTGCCACTCCATGCATGCTCTGCTATGCGAGTCCCGATGTGATCTGATCGTATTGGGACTTGAATAACATGGCATATCTGCTGTGTGTACACACCATTAATTTGCCTGCTCTGCAGACCTGTCTGACATTACATGCAAAATCCTATTTGAAATGCTCATGCATTATTGTGTACAATATCATTGTTAGAATTGTGTAAAATGAAAACAAATGATTGCAAAATAGCTTTCATTAAGCAAATAGACCACTTGTAACACTAGTAATTGCTTAGTTTTGCTTCTTACAGGCCTTGCCCAAGGACAAATCTCCCCTACAGTAGCTCAGTATTGTATATTGATTTGATGTGTCATTGTAACTAAGTATGCAAGTTTTAATAGGTTGGCAATACTATTCTCCATTAATTGCATTTTATACGAGATGAGGAACAGCAGAATAATATCCAGAAGATATTATTGCAAGATACAGTGTTTCATTAATAACTGGATTTCCATGTCCTCTAGTGCTTTGCATTGCCCTTCACAAACACAAAATGATCTCTACATCAGTGCATTTTATGCCAGCCAGTGAGGAGAATAATCAGCAAAATCATTGGTGTGTGTACAATAGTCTCCCTCTATCCGTCAGTTTTTGTGAACTCGTTCTCCTATTTCTGCACCAATGCCATATGTAGTATGTGATGTTTCCTCGTAAACATTGGGATAATGCAGAATGAGACCTATGCCAGTTTGTGTAGCTTACTCAAAACCACCCGCATGCATTTGCCTATGCACATTCAGGTGACTTGGGAAATACGCATTTGCCTTGAGAAGTGGGACATGAAAGGGAAGGGGCAGACTATCTTATTACACATATACTTCTACATATTCACACTATTGCAAACTGGGTTGTGGACACATATAACCCACGTGTAGGTGGTGAGGGCAAGTGAAATGGGGGTGTATCACTTCTTACTGACATGATTGATAAGTGCTTTCGGTCCCGATTCAGAGATGAATGCAGATCGCACATCACGTATGTGCCTAAAGACTCATCAATATGTAAAAAAGCTAACGCAACTGTAGGGAAATGATGCCTCCTGTCGGTATCTGCAATGTAAGTGCTGCATTGGATCACCATAGCAACCATCAGTCATGATGTTAGCAGCATTGGTCATCTGAGTCAACAGAAGCGTACTCAGAATATGCAGACCTTGGCCTGGGCATGCCTATAAAATGGGGGTGACATGCCCATGGGTTTTAGCGGCACTGACCATTTCCATCCACCCTCTCCCTATAAATGTCAGCAGTCTGTCAGTTGTTGTCAATGCCTTTGTATACTGTTGTGCTTAAAGGTACCCTCAATAGGTGCTGGGCCATCACCATGTCCTCTAACCAGGGAGCCGGCTGCCTGAAAACCGTGGTGCTATGTGCCTCTGGTACTTCCAGTGTCAATGGTGCCTGAAAATGCTTAACACTGCTCCTGACCTCTATAGTGTGCCAACAGATACTGGAGCCGACTTTCTCGGCTTCTGATTGGCCACCAGGCGGCCAATAGAATCATTCTGAGGAGAGGCGGGAAAAGATTAATATCTCTGCGTCTCTCCAGTGTCCGAGCGGGTACCAGCCAGGAGAAGCGCGACTTGAAGAGAAGATGCCGGGATCGTCGCCAGAGGACCAGGTGAGTAGGATTTCCTTCCACAGGTACCCCTTTGGATTACTACGGATCCTGGACCCCGGACTCTTCAGCCCTGGAGCCCTGGAGCCCCGGACCCAGGATCCAGGGACCTACCTACAGGCTCAAGATAGGTAAGTATCAGTGTGTTTGTGTAATGTATGTATTAAACTTTTATTTTTCTGGCTTGTCAGTGTATTTATTTAACTATTTCTTGTACTGTGGCACTACAAGTGCCAGCGGGCCCTTTAATGCCCCGCATGCTGTGACTTGTGGTTCTCCAAGTCCCAGCATGCGGGGGAGGCTTGCTGGGACTCATAGTTCCACGGTATAAGACAATAGTTATTATAGACAAAAAACGGCTCTGAAACGTGTAGGACTCTGCTTTTTAAACGTGTTCAAATACCGGTTAACTTTAACCGGTAAATCAACTCTGGCGCTTTCCCACTGCAGCCTTAAACGTTTAGAAAGGGGGAAAAAACGGCAATATACCGTTTAAGACCTGCAGTGGGAAAGGGGCATAACTCTCTCTATGCATGTTACATCTGCCCCACCTGCAGTGCACATGGCTTTGCCCATTTTGAGAACAAATTTGTACTGTGATCAGATCTGAATAAGGGCCAATATGTATCCTACAAACAGTGGCGTAACTATAGAGGGTGCAGCGGGTGCAGCTGCTACGGGGTCCGGGGCTTGGGGGGGCCCGAGGACCTAGCAAGCCCCCTGCACCCTCTGGAATTTGTACAAACCACTACTGACCCGGACCCGGTGGCGGGTTGCACATTACATGAAGGAGGAGGAGGGCCAGTTGATTCAGGCTCTCCCCTTCTCCCTCTAGTAGTACTGGTGCCTAGTGACCAGCCCCGGCGTGTGAACTAAACCTGCTGCTAGCGCAGTAGCGCTGTCTGTAACGCGCTGAGGTACTCTGACACGCGCTGACATGCGCCACTAAATCTGCAGGAAGAAAGCCACTGGAGCACGGGCACGGCAGTCAGGAGGCCCGGCACCTATGCACCTAATGGGAGACCCGACCCCGGAGATCCGGTAGAAGGGGAGGCCTGTACCTGGATACCCGGCGGGAGGGGAGGCCCTGGAGACTCAGCGCTGCTGGAGGTACTAAACTTTACCTCTCCTCCCCCTCGCCATCTCCCTCCCTCTCTTCCTCTTTCCGTCTCCCTCTCTCTCTCTTTCCCTCTCTCTGTCTCCCTCTCTCTCTCTTCCTCTTTCCGTCTCTCTCTCTTTCCCTCTCTCCGTCTCCCTCTCTCTCTCTTTCCCTCTCTCTGTCTCCCTCTCTCTCTCTTTCCTTCTCTCCGTCTCCCTCTCTCTCTCTTTCCCTCTCTCCATGTCCCTCTCTCTCTCTTTCCCTCTCTTCGTCTCCCTCTCTCTCTCAATTTCCATCTCTCCATCTCCCTCTCTCTCTCTCAATTTCCTTCTCTCCGTCTCCCTCTCTCTATCTCTTTCGCCCTCTCCATCTCCGCCTCTCTCTTTCTCTCTCTCTTTCCCTCTCCGCCTCTCTCTCTCTCCCTCTCTCCGTCTCCCTCTGTCTCTTTCCCTCTCTCCGTCTCCCTCTCTCCCTTTACCTCTCTCCATCTCCCTCTCTCTCTCTCTTTCCCTCTCTCCGCCTCCCTCTCTCTCTCTTTCCCTCTTTTCGCCACCCTCTCTTTCCCTCTCTCTGTCTCTCTTTCCCTCTCTCCGTCTCTCTTTCTCTTTCCCTCTCTCTCTCTCTTTCCCTCTCTCCTTCTCCCTCACCCTCTCTCCGTCTCCCTCTCTCTCTCTCTTTCCCTCTCTCAGTCTCCCTCTCTCTCGCTCTTTTTCCCTCTCTCTGTCTCCCTCTCTCTCTTTCCCTCTCTCCGTCTCCCTTTCTCTCTCTTTCCCTCTCTCCGTCTCCCTCTTTCTATGTCTCCCCTTCTCTCTCTCTCTCTCTTTCCGTCTCCCCTTCTCTCACGCCGAAACGGAGTCTTGTGTGCTCACGGCACTATAATTTAATTTATAGTAGTGGGGCTCCGTTCAACATTTTGCTACGGGGCCCACAGAGTGCTAGTTACGCCTCTGCCTACAAATGTCCTGAATATGAATGTAAAAAACACATGAGTGTGTTTATTATATTAAATGTGTAAATATTTAAAAATGAGTCTGCTTTATATACACGCATGTTTTAATGGATATGTATTTTTAAATGTTTGTAAAATAACTGTAAACTCCTAAATCAGGAATGCCCTTGATATTTTTATGCTATGTTAGTTACTGGGGGTTATTCTGGTTGACACGCAGCGTTGCAAAGTTTGCAGAGCTGTGTGTCATTTTTAGCCTGCCCGGCGCTTGCACATGCCCGTCCCCCCTTCCCAGGGCGAATTTGCCCACACGGCTGCGAATGGATGTTGTGCATGTATACATCTATTCACAGCCTTTGGGGCGACACCCACATCAGTCGATGCTCGCCGTCCATCAAATGCTGTGGAGCACACACACACATCTAATACACTCTCCGGTGTGTCCTGGAGGGTAACATGGCGGCAGCTGATATCTGGTGATGTCAGCTGCCCGCCCCCCGCAATCGCGTAATCCGCCCACTAGCATGAGAACACCCAGCGTTTTCATGGGAATGCCCTGCACAGCCTCTTGACGGGTATACAGGTCTGGAAATGCTCTAGGGATATAAATTGTTTGTGTGAACTTTTTGCAAAGACATTTTTATTTAGTTAGTTTTTTTTAACAAAACTAAAAAGATAGGGTAAACTGTACATAAAAAAGGGACCTATATGTGCACCAGGGAGACCAGCATAGGCCATTGTTGGATTGACTAGCTGAAAATATTAGTGTGCCAATTTACTATAAGTAATTGGACAGAACCACATGTTCGACTGCTGCCAAGGTCGGAATGTGGGGGGGTGGTCCAATGTTGTGTTATTAATATCTTTGGCATAGTACCTGCTTTGGCATAATACAGAACCTGACTGGACTGTTTGCATAGTACCTGCACCAAACAGAATTGCACATAGTACACGTGTTGGGGGTTTAGAATTGTAGAGAGAGCAGAGCAATGAGCTGCATCTGTTGAATTGCTTTTCTCCATTTTTTGTGTTGCAGTCCATTGGACTCTTTCTGCCATCCCAAAGCCCCAACACATGTCCTATGTACAATGCTAATATAATTGGCACAAGGTGTGTGTAGTAAATAAGAAAACACCTTACCTATACAATGGTTTCTCTGCAATGGGGAACCACTGAAGAAATTGATCCTCTTTGGGCAGACAATGTCTTCAGTTGTAGGAAATCCTATAGTCTAGAAGATGCCTGTTTGTGTAGGAATATGTCATTATCGTACAGAAGGTCGACCAGACCTGTGCCCCATGTACTCTGCTCCTATGTCACTCCAGCTTCCTGCTCCATGTCCCATCCATACACGTCTTTATCCAGCTACTTGCACTATGTTACTCAAGCATTGTGCCCCCAGCCTCCTGTTCCCTGTGTCACCTCCTGTCCCCCTATTTGCTGCCTTCAGTTCCCACAACCCAGTGTCTTTGCTTTTCTCTTTGTAGACTCAAGCCCCCCTACTTTGTAGCCTTCTGTCCAAAGTCTTTGCTGCTTCTTGTCCCCACCCCATCTATCCAGCCTTCTGCTCATTTCTTCCCCCCCATAACAAAGTCATAGCACCAGTTTCATTAGCCCCCTCCCCCCATTGCAGTGTCATTAACCCCCTCCACCCACTGCAGTGTCTTTACCCCCTCCCCCCACAGCAGTGTCATCAGCCCCCTCTCCCATGGCAGTGTCATAACCCTTCCATACCTCTCAACTGTCAAAAGTGGGATTGTCCCGTTTTTTTGGCCTGGGCCCTGCAGTGTCCCGCAGTGGAAAGGGGGCAGTTGGGAGTCCCCTCTGCCTGGTGCTGCAGAGTGGGGAATAGATGTTGTGCGCATGCGCAGAGCATCTATTCAGAGAGGCAGTGTCATTAGCAGTGTCATCTTATTGCAGTGTCATTAGCCCCCCGCCCTTTATGGCAGTGTCATTAGCATTTTTCAAATGCTATGGGGGAGGGGGCTAATGACACTGCTATGGAGGGAGGGCGCTCCCTCCATAGCAGTGTCATTAGCCCCCTCCCCCTATAGCAGTGTCATTAACCCCCCTCCCTCTATGGTAGTGCCATTAGCCCCTCCCCATAGAGGTGTCATTAACCCCCTCCCCTTATAGCAATGTCATTAGCTCCCCTCCCTCTATGGCAGTGTCATTAGACCCCCCTCCATCCATAGCAGTGTCATCAGCTCTCTCCCCCCATAGCAGTGTCATTAGCCCTCTCCCTCTATGGCAATGGCTATCATTATCCCCCCCTCCCTCCATAGCAATGACTGTGTCATTACCAGACCCCTTCCCCCCAACCCCACAGCAATGTCATGAGCCCCATTCCCCTCTTCCCCTAAAGGTCTCCCCCACCCCCATAGCCAGTGTTCCCTCTAAGCTGTGCGCGCGTGCGCGCGCACACAACTCGTCTAGTGTGCGCACAGACATTACAACAGAGCGCACAAAGCAACAGTGGTCCCTTTTTGCAGTTGTGGACTCAATTAATGTGTGTTTCTCCCATTAACTACATTGTGTGCTGTGTTTTGAATGTTTAAATGTTTAATATCATTTTGAAGTAAAGTTAACACAAATGCTGAACGTCATTTTCCAGTTATATATAAGTGACGCACAAAAATTTCAATTTCCTTCCAAAGTTGCTCAGCCAAAATCTTTGGCCGCACACAGCCTTCGTAAAATTAGAGGGAACATTGCCCATAGCAATGTCATTAGCACCCTTTCCCCATAGGTCTCTCCCCCCCCCATAGCATTGTTATTAGCTCCCATCAGAACTTACCTTTGGCTCTGCTGGCTTCCTCCTCTGCTCTCCTCAGTGATCACTGCTCAGCCCCATCAGGCAGAAAGTGAAAGTAAACTCACTTCCTGCATCTTTGAGGCTGAACACAACACAGGCTGTGTGCTGCAGCTGCAGCTGCCTTCTGATCAGAAGGAGGAGGAGGATGGATGGAGCCATGAGACTTCACCCACGAGCTTCACAAAGGACCATGGGAGGAGCTGCGCACTGCCACACATGCGCAGCAGCCCTCCCATGGCCATTTTGGAATTGGGCAAACCTGGGAGCGCGGTTCAGCCAGCGACCGGAAAATGGCCCAGTTTCCCACCAGGGCCAATCCGTTGACATTGGACCCTTATTCTGGTTGATTCGCAATCGCAGCCTTGCAGTCCACCAGATGTCGCCCTGCAAATGCCAATATGCCTTGCTGCATTCCTACATATGAGCTGTAAATGGATGTTTAAAATAAACATCCATTTGCAGGCTGTGGGTGAACACCCACATCAAATGCTGGGCATTTCAATCGCTGGGCATTGCCATAGTAATTCAGCCATTATGCGGGGTGCCTCCCCCTGTCTTTGGGGAAATGTCCACAAATACAGAATAAATCAGTCTCCACTGACTTATACGCATGGCCAGTTGTAATGATTCACTCTCAGCACACATTGTACTCTCAGCACACACCGCCATCACCAACAGTACACTCTAAGCACACGCTGCCATCACCAACATTAGACTTTCAGCACACATTGTACTCTCAGCACAAATTGCCATCACTAAAAGTACACTCTCAGCACACACCACCATCACCAACATTACACTCTGAGTGCACGATGTGAGCGGGTCGTCAGTGTTTCTTCTGACCCGCTCACGATGACGCGGGTGCCCGCCCCGCTCACGATGTGCACCGTCAGCAGGTCCGATCCGATGGCGACCCGCAGCCGGGAGTACGGTCATTTTCAGATCCTACCTGCTGCAGGATCTGCATGTAGGATCTGGGGGACCGCGCATCGGATCGGTATCGGTCCACACCAGGACAGAAAATGGCCCAATCGCCACACAATCTACATCCAATCGGTAAGAATTGGATCTAGTCATCCTGGTGTGTACCCAGCATTACAGTACACTCTGAGCACACACTGCAATCACCAACATTAGACTCTCAGCACACACTGCCATCACTAACATTACACTCTCAGCGCACACACACTGTCATCAGTAATATTTCACTTTCAGCACACACTGTCATCACTATCATTCCACTCTTAGCACACACTACTGTAACTAACATTCCACTCTTAGCACACATTACATCACTATCACTGACATCACGTCAGCATACACTGCACCACTACTAGTGACATTTAACTCTCAGCACACACTGCAAATTAACATAGCACACACTGCATCACTATACAATAATATGTGTTTTGTAGGTGCTTGTTGGGCAGTCATCTGGCACCCTTTCCCCACACTCCAAGGTAAAGAGTGGCAATGGGTAATTTACACAAATGCCTCAGGCACTGTGGTATATTAAAACAATGAATTTATTGTAAAACTAGGCAGAATAAAAATAACACACATATGAATGTATAAATAAATAAGACATAGGATCTGATTGGCTGAACTCCCATCTTATTAAATTTGCCCCTAAATCCTGGAAAGTGATTTTTCTTTATTATTTCATCACTAAGCCAATTGTTTAAAAAAAAGAAAAGGTATAAAAAATGTATTAAATTGTTACCATTCTTGGAAATAAAGGTGAACATATAACTTCCAGAGAAAAATGTTACATAAATCGACTTTAGACATATTTATATTTTTCTTGAAAGGAAATTTTTCAAGAATATTATTTTCTCTATACCTGCCAAACACATTTAGTGAGGTTGCAGAATTTTATAAATCATAAATGTATATTCCAATGCACAATCCCTCCAAGGACTAGAGTGAAATAGTGCAGGTGACATGTTTAATGGTTCTCATCCAAGTGACTGATGCTTTCTTTATCTGAATTGGACATGGTATTAAATTATATTTTAAACTTTGAATTGGTAGAGCTTTGATTTCTTTCTGCTTCCCATTTTAACTATGACACACAATGTGCAATAAACTTTTAAATAAGGATCAAAATACAATTAATTGATAATATTTAACAAATGTAAAGCAAATAAATAAATGTACCCTGTAAAAAAAAGAAGGAAAAAATGCTAATACAGTGATGGTGTGTTGCAATTGAATATGTTATATTTCTGCTTAATGTACTATGTTTTGTTATGCAGTATATATACTGACTGATTCTGTGAGAATATACACTTATTTGCATTTTAATATACAGAATGGACTAGAGCTTGATATAGTACCAAATAGGCACTGTACACGTACGGACTTTGTTTTTTTTTTTTGCATTTCATGTCTGTAAAGAAAAAACTTTCTTTTCTACTGTACACTTTTGCCTTCCACTTACTCTGTCAAATCTCACCTGTCAATCAGCTGTTCCAGGAGCCAGAATAATTGGGTATCAGAATATATATGAGGACATCACATATACTCTGTTACTCTGGAGGGGTAGGAAAGTGAGGGAGGAAGATAACATTTTCATAATATATCTAGGCTCTATAGGACCATACTACCTGTCACCTCTTACTTAGCTACTGCTTTGCACTGGGTTTTCTTGGACTGGCAAAATGCATGGCTAGGCAAAATCAAAGACTACAGAGGCAGCTGTCATACACACAGCTGTCCCTCCGACACAGTGTAGAGGTACATCACGCTGAACTGTGGTGTCATAAAACAGGAATTAGAGCTGCATTTAGCTGACACTGGTGGCTGACAGTACTCCCTTCAGAGGTACTGCTTATGACCTTGCATGTGTTAATAATTTTGTGATTGCTGATGCAATATGAATGAATGTTGTGTGATGTCAGTTGTAAATGATTTACTGGCAAATGTATTACCCTATTTTTACTAAAATAATGTGAAAAGGAGTTACACCCATTTATTTTAGTATCACCCGAATTAAGGGATTTTGGAGCAGTTCTTGTTAACCCTTTAATGCTATTTTTTTTATAAAGTACCCAGATAACATTTCCCATACTTAATATAATAAAAGGAAATGTGAGGTACTTATGTAGTATCTGGGCTGCCGATTTTTTGATTGTATGCCTTAAGTTAAGGCATACAATCAGATGCGATGCGATGCGATATCGCATCGCATCGCATCGCATCGCATCCGATATCGGATGCGATGACCCGATTTTTCCATAGGAATCAATGTTAAAATGATTCCTATGGAAAAATGGGTCCTTTTCATACCCCTACTATCCAAGTGGGCATGGAGTTGGATATAAACCTGTGGCGAGCGTAGCGAGCCACCGAGCCCGAAGCGTGGCGAGCGAAGCGAGCCCCGCGAGGGGACGGTATTCGTCCCCTCGCGGGGCTCGCTTCGCTCGCCACGCTTCGGGCTCGGTGGCTCGCTACGCTCGCCACAGGTTTATATCCAACTCCATGCCCACTTGGATAGTAGGGGTATGAAAAGGACCCATTTTTCCCATTGAATTCCATGTTAAAATGGACTCAGTCCATTTTAACATTGATTCCTATGGAAAAATCGGGTCATCGCATCGCATCGCATCGCATCGAATCGCATGGTCGCATGCGATGCGATGCGATCTCCCGATCCGACCCGATTTAGAAATCGGCAGCCCAGATACTACATAAGTACCAAATGTGATTTGGCTGAATTTGCCAATTGAAAGAAATATGAAAAAAAAAACAATAAAAAAAAAAGTGAGCCTAGTAATAATAACAACGCTATCCTCACTGTGAATCCTGATTTCCTCACATTGAGAAAGCTGTGCTGGGACCTGTCCAATATAATCAGCTGTGTGTGTCCAAAGGATATACAGGCTGATCCCAGTGGAAGAAAAAGTAAAATAAAGCAACATTATACTCACCTATTACCAGGGACCAGTAATCAGTGCTTCGATGAGGGCTTTCAGTTATCCGGTCCTCCAGGGTTACTGCCGCTCACTTCACAGGGTTCATGCAGCAGAAGAGAATCCAATGGCCAGCAGCCTTCCTATAGCACAGATTCCCAGTCCCTGGGATCACCTATGATCAGCAAGCAATTTTACCCTGCACATGTTTTCTGTATATGATGGTGGAGGTGTCAAGGTTCTTCCCAACCACACCAACATTTTAACTTCTACAAATGTGTGGCCAACCATATTTGAATGAGGAGAGTCCCCTCTTTCTAATTATGTGGGCAGTAGTAGCTGTTTTTTGGCATTTACATGTGGTCCTCAGATCATATTACCATGTGGTATTCCATATATAGGTGGAAGGGCACTATGTGCCACATTACACCATTATTACATGTACCACATTATACCATTATTACACCTGTAAGAGGTCTCCTCTATAAAATGGAGAGTCCCCTCTTTATAATGATCTGGCCCCTTACCGGTAAGTATTTGATCACCTGTAAACACCAGTAAAAAATACTTTCCCAAGTTAGGGAAGGGTACATTGGTGGAGACATACTAAGCCTTGAAAAGTAATAAAGTGCCAGCCAATATGCTCCTAACTTCCATATTACAGGCTGTGTTTGAAAAATCACAGCTAGGCGCTGATTGGCTGATATTTTTTTTAGCACTTTTCAAGGCTTAAGTTGGCCATACATCAGAAAGATATTGTACCCAATCATACAATCTCAATTGATTGTAAGATGGATTGTATGCAGATTGTGTGCACATTGTGTGTCCAAAAACCACCAAGGACTGCCGGGGAATTGAAGGGAAATTGGACACAATCATGAGCGCAATCGATCTTAAGATCGATCTTTCTGATGTATGGCCAGCATTAATACATCTGGCACCTACAAAAAATTTTTTGGCCTTTTTTCACATGTTTTAATGAGCAATAAGACTAATGGTATTTTCCAAAATTGCAAAGTCTTTTATGAAAAAGGGATAACTTTTGTGGGTACGGTATACATAAAAAAAAAATCATTGACAATGAGGAGCAATTGTGAAGAGGTCAATAAATCTGCAGAGAGTTTCTGTTCTGTGTTGGATAGTGCTAATAAAGTGAGTAAATTGTTTGCAAAAGTCACAGAAAAGGTGCAATATAGGAAAACTATTACCATTATGGATATATAAAAGCAATGAAAATGTCATAAGAAATGCATTCAATGAGACACACAGTGGACATTGTTCACAAAGGAAGTTAAATACTAAGTAACTTTACAAAACATATGCAGGTCTTATATCTGAATTGCGTTATCTGTTAGCTGTGAATATGTATATGTAACATGCGGTATATGTAACCAATATCTCTGAATTCTATTATCATGTAGTGTTCTAGATTGGTTACTAGCATTGCTCAGTGTGCTGAGGGAAAAAATGTCTTGTTTTACTTACCCAGTATTTAACCCCTCCCTCATGCACCTGGGAAATGCTACTGAACTAATTGAGCATCTACCACTATCTGTATGTAAGCTGTGAATATGAACAAGTTTGCAATTAGATTGTCTGGCTTTTTAAATAAGCTTGATTATAAAATGTGAATTTATGTTAAGATGAATTCTACTTACATTAAACAATTATATAGCTTAGTATAATTGGTAAGATGTTTTATTCTCTTTTTTTATTGCATTGTTTTATGTATTGCTGAAATTGACATAAATATGAACATTCACTTGAATTCCATTCACTTGCTCTTATTGATTCTTATTCGATATGTAGATTTTTTTTTAATCTGTGAGTAATTTGTTTACAACCCCTAAAGGGGGATTAAAATTGGATCAATTAACTTGGTAGATCATAATGACATAAATATTTGTCTTTTTATTATAGGGGTAATTCTGCACCCTTCAGAGGTGGCCGACCCGTTTCGATAGTGAGGGGTCTGCACACACGCAAGCGCATATTTGCACATGTGCACACCCCGGCAATGAGTTACACACTCATCGGGCCTTTCTTGTGGGGAGGGAGGGCTGGGGACGGATGGCGGCGTAAATGTGGCTTGTTCATGGGAACACCCAGCATTTTATGGGCGTCCTCAAGCAAACGCTGGGTGTGCACATGGGAATGGTGGCGGGCCAGGGCCGGATTAAAGCAGGGGAAAAAGGGGTCAGTACCCCTGGGCCCCCTCTAGCTAGGGCCCACCTGTGGTTGGCATGTATTTTATTAAATATAAAATGCATACATATATAAAAAATATAAATATTTTTAGCTAAAGGTTTTGTGCATGGGAGTGGGGTAGTGCTGCAGCTTCACCTATCTGCCAATGTGACAATGATTAATGGTGCTGAGCATGGGGAGCCAAGGCACACTGACTGCACAAGTGTGCAGTGCATTACTGGGAGTTGACTAAGTCCCAAGACACTTTGCACAAGAGGGCAGAGGTTGAGAGGTTTGTGCTGAGCTCTGATTGGTAGAGCTCATTACATGCTTCTAAGGCCCATGGAGGACAGCGGCAGCAGCCTAGTCTTGGGAGGGTTTTTAATCAGAGGCAGCACTGGGACTATGGGGTCTCCTACAATCCTACAGAGTAAGGTGCAGAGGGACAAACACAGGCTTTTCATGTGGTTTGTATGTATGTGTGTATATATATATATATATATATATATATATATATATATATATAGCTTGGTGGGGCGGACCGGCACTCTGTCCCTCAGGTTTGCGTGCTGCAGTGCCTTCCTATACAATTGGTAGTTAGGGAAGAACAAAGGCGGCACTTGCAGGCTCGTGGTGAAAAACTCAATTTATATCACATCAAATAAAACGGTGCAAACAGTGTCCGACGTTTCGGGGCATAGCCCCGTTTTCAAGGTGCAGGAAGACAACAATTT
The DNA here is from genome assembly GCF_055691185.1 of Crinia signifera. Classification (NCBI taxonomy): domain Eukaryota; kingdom Metazoa; phylum Chordata; class Amphibia; order Anura; family Myobatrachidae; genus Crinia; species Crinia signifera. Next base: position 141,276,168 of record NC_139220.1, read on the forward strand.
TGAACAATATATATATCCCCCCTGCAGTTACCCATTGACCAAGTTTATACTGCCTTTACTCTGTGTTTTGATAGTGTAATATTCTCCTATGCAGTTTGTGGCCAGTAATGACAAGTGCAAGGGGTCCCCCCCAGTCTAAAGTGCCCCGGGCCCCCCGAAGGCTTAATCTGGCACTGCAGCAGGCCAATGCCTGCCAGGGGAAGGCGGCTGGCGTCACAGGACGTCACCACCTGCACCGTGCCCCCTCTTCTGTAGACACCAAAGGAAATAAAGAGACTTTTGTTTCCAAAGGCAGGTGAAATCGTTCGATGGTCAACAACCATCAACTGATTTCTCTGGCTAGCAGATGCATGCTGGGGATGTGCTAGAGAACACATCCCCTCGCATGGTACTGAGGGGATTCAGTGGTGAATACAATTTATGTCATTTGGAAGCCAATTGGGGTTTCTAGCTTCCCATAGCATTAAAGTCAAAGCTCTAGCCCCAGGCATCCTTACTGACATTCAGCCAAGTCAGTGCATGAAGGGGCATGGCATGATGCAAGGTGGGTGGTGCGGGGACATGCACACTCATTTGCATAATCACAACATTATTATCTTTCTAAATAATTTTTTGAATGCTTATGATCACTTAAATAGCTGAAATAAGGTTGGTACTAATTTTATACCTTAACAACTTTGCTGAGTAATGTTTGCTAAAAGAACCGTAGTCTGAAGAGCACTTATTATCATTTTACTTAAATCTAGAATGAATATGAAAAAGTAGATTTGATTAAATTAGTGAAGTGTTACTGGTAACGTCTTTGTGCAGTGTATGACTTTTAGAATGATTGACACTTGAATTTTTTTTTTAACTTTTTCTATGATTTCTGCCGTGATACCTACCGTGACTGGCAACAATTATTATCCTGACACATTTCTATAAATATGTAAAGAAAACTGCGAAGTCTTCCTCTACTGATTTATATTTATTGAAGAGGATAGCAGTATGTTCAATCTAGATGCTAAAAGTGCAGTAAACATTTCAGGCTACATTTTAACAAACCAAATGGTCTTTAAATAATACATTAAGAAACTGATTGCACAAAGTTGTGTTAGTTTTATTACCCCTTTTTATAAAACCTTGATTGAATGTATTGATTAGCAAGGTTGTTTAATTTGGATCTCAGCAATGCAAGAGCATGTTTTATAGTATTGATTGTAGGAAGCATTTATCAGTAAGATTTAAATCAGGTCTTGGAGAAAAGAAGGCATTGTCTCCACAGATACAGTATGACATAGGTTGAAATATACAAGCATCTTAGTAATGGCAAAGGGCAAATTGTAAAAACATGTTGTTCATTTGTGATTACTAGTTCTATTAAAAATAAAAAAATAAGCATACTGTAAAGATGTATTTACTATGGTCCTACCTCAGCAGTCCCCATAAGTTTATATGCGATATGACCGCATGCGCGGATCATGTTCCTAATAGCTAACCCCTGTATTTGATGATATAGGTTATCTGAAATAAACCTATCCATTGCTGGTTCCTTGCATGTGTGTGGGCCAATGTCTGGGAATTCAGATAATTGTACATAACCCAGGTCATACTTCAACATCAACATTTTCATGCCATAATAGGTGAATGTCATGCAGCATTACTGAACTCAGGAGCTGATCTGTCCGGTATGTACATGGCAATTGGTTTCATTTACTGTATAAAGAAACATAAGCACTCCAAATGTTAAAGCACGACGAATTGCTTATCTGTAATAGTTCTTGAGTTGGTATCTGTGGGAACCTTGTGGTTTATTGTGAATGAGGCCCAAGTAAATGGTCTGACCTAAATGACCTTGTAAGAAAGCAAAAAATGAAACTCTGCACTAAGAATAAATACCAATATTGTATGTTTCTATAGTGTTGCTGCAGGGATATCTGTTGGTATATCCCTATACCAAACATGTGGGCAACGAAAAAGATTTTATATCCCTGCTCATCCAGAAACACTTACTGTAGTGTTAAAACACTCTTTATAATTCAAACTTATTTATATGTAAGTAAAATACAATTAGTGGAGAATACCGCTATAGCACATACATGTACATAGATTCAATGAACAACATATAAAATATATAAATGCCCTTCCGTATTGTTTAAAGTGGGTATTTGTCAATCCATATATAAATGTCCTTAGTATTGGATAAAGTGGGTATTTATAAATCCAATTTAAAAGTCTATTTTAGGGGAGAACACTGACTGGTGCTATGCTCACCCTATGTAATGTCCCTTCAAAAAGTACTTTTGTATTCTCTTGAGCTGGGGTGGTAGGTCTGCCAGCAGACAACATCACTTTTCATCTTCTCTATGAACACATTTTGCCTTGTGAGGCTTCTTCAGGATGTACACTACATTACATTACACTTAGTGTTTCTAATTGACCTTGTGGTTTTCTGTAACCCTCAAGGATCCCACAGATACTTTCCATGGGGATTACTCCCCATAGATACACCTGAGTGCGGCTTGAGTGACACCTCAGTGAAGCTCAGCCAATCAGAAGAGTGTTACTGTGTGGCACCCCCTGAAATGCTCCTGGCTAACCACGTAACAGAATTCACCTGGAGACCCTCCAATTTAGTAGAAGACAGTTCATGTGTATACATGTATTGTCTTCATTTTTTCTGGTGACAGGCTTGCAGTTTGTTATTTTTAACCCAAAGGGAGTAAACTTTACTTTGGACCAAAGAGAACCGATCTACACTGGATTGAGTGAGTATTCATTTTTTTACAGGTACCTCTATGGATTACTAGTGGAGAAGAGGACTGAAGTGTGACATGGAAATGTAGGAGAATATATATAATATGTATGTGGGTGTGCATGGATGTTTAATAAACTTTACGGGGAACATTTACTAAAGCATCTAAAAATGGAAAGAAGTTACAGTAAGTTGTCCTTAGCAACCAATGAAATTTTGTCTACCATTTCTCTATTGCATCCTAAAAAAATCTAGACAGAATCTGATTGGTTGCTCTGGGAAACCAGAAGCTTTAGTAATCTACCCCCTACTATCACGTTGTGTGTGTACTTTATTTATTGTAATGCTTGTTTTACAAGTAGAACTATAGATACCATCAGACCCTTTAATGCATGCTGTTATTTGTGGTTCTCCAATCACCATCATACAAGGGAGGCTTGCTTTAACCTGTAGGTCTATAGGTAAAACATAATAATAATAATATTAATTCCATTTTTTACATTTAACTCAGTACCCATTGCATTACATTTAACTCAGTACCCATTGCCTCATTGTCTCATTTTTGGAGGGTCCACACTTACCCAGGGACCCTGTCCAGGGTTGACTAGTTGGGAATGCCATAGCCACAGCGGCCACTATAAATGTATCCCCCAGCTGTGGCATTACCTTACTGACTAGTGGAGCCCAATGCAATGGCAAAAATATGGGTGACCCCTACATCTTATTTCCCTCTGTATTTTTGGAACCAGGAACAACTTGGTGATGGTTTCATAAATACAGGGGGACCCTACCTTCCTTTTTCCTCTGTATCTTTAATCAACTCAGCATCTGCCTAAATAATGTGTGGCTGGTTGTACTTAGGAGGAGGACTACATGCTGTTTTTATTGGGGGGGGGGGGGGGGGGGGTTGATGTTTCATTAAACTTTACACACAGAAGCACTACACGAATCTCACTGATCTGTGTATGCTTCATGTTCCTCACTGGTGGCATACTTGGCAGCCAAGCCAGTTTAACTTCCCCATGAGAAAACACGAATCCTAAGAACACTAGTGCTTCGTAACTTACCAGATTTTTTTTTTTTTTTAAAACAGACACAATCTCACAGACACATTCATAACCAGATGAGTTGCTGGAACAAGGGAGTCTAGTAAATTTACTCCCTTGTGTCTAAAACATACAACTCTTACTTGCATGCTTATGTCACATAGGATAAAGATCCTCATACAGCGGGTTCTTTTCTTTAAAATAAAATTTCCTACTACCTCCACGACTGTACGTATAAGTTTGACCAAGTATGGCGTCCTTGGACCACGGCGTCCAATCCCCCCCCCCCCTTGATCTAGTCTCTATACGAGGATCATATCCCTATCGCGTACGGCTCTCCTGATGCCCCTCAAGCCCGCCTAGAGCCAACTTTAATCTTTTTTCTCATCCGTAATCTGGTAGTACCTACTTGCCCTCCCCTTCCCTCCCTCCCCCCTCCTTTATTATCACGTAGCAAAAATGTTTCTTAACAAGTCTGCCTGCATGCTGTATTATGTGCTGCTTATTTAAATGTACAATCTGTTTCTTCTGTCAGCTGTCAGATTTTGCTATTGTGTCACAAAATCCTTAAATAAAGAGTTTAAAAAAAATAAAAAATAAAATAAAAGTAGTGTTCTACCAAAAATTAGAATTACACTTTAATTCATTAAAATAGACTGCATTAAAATAAATTAATACACAAAGAAAAAGAACCACATCACAAATATACCACTGGCCTCAATGTTCAAGTATGGCACCAGCTTCCCCACACAGACTTCCGGTGGCCATTTCACCCTTTTTGCTGTTCTCTCCAAGATGGCAATATAGGCTTATGTGATCATCAGCTGACATTTTCCAAAGCTTGGGCTCCAACTTTGGACCCGGCTGCTGGAACTGTTGCAGCAACCATTCATACTGCAATTCCTGTTTCATCTGTTTTAACTACTATTGGATCTGTTTTTGATGCTGATAGATTGGACGCTGCCCTCTTATTTTCAGAATTTCCTCCATTTTAGCTTCTTTGCAGGGTTAGAAGTGTATGCTGGCTTTCATTATCATCCCATGCACTGACACCACTTGTGGTAATTTAGCCTTCTAGTAGAAGCAAGCACACTAATTCCAAACTCTGTTTATGGCCCTTATTCAGATCTGATCGCAGTACAAATTTGTTCTCAAAATGGGCAAAACCATGTGTCCCCCAGGTGGGGCAGATTTAACATGTGCAGAGAGAGTTAGATTTGTGTGAGTTATTTTGTTTCTGTGCAGGGTAAACACTGGCTGCATTATTTTTACACTGCAATTTAGATTTCAGTTTCAAAACACCCCACCCAAATGTAACTCTCTCTGCACATGTTACATCTTCCCCACCTGCAGTGCACAAGGTTTTGCCCATTTTGAGAACAAATTTGTACTGCGATCAGATCTGAATAAGGGCCTATGTTTATATGTTTTAAATAGGGGCAGACTAGATGGTCCAAGTGGTTCTTATCTGCTGTCAAATCCTCTGTTCTATGTTTCTATGTAACAGAGAGATCACCTTGGAATTAAGCTTTATGTAGAAAATATGTAACATCTTCATCATCTGATGAAGCCGCTGAGACCTGATAGGTGGCGGAGAAACACATCATATGACATATTCTTACTCACACCATCCTTTCTGGAACTTAAAAAAGGGGATCCCCTACATGCAGTGTTCCCTCTAAGCTGTGCGCGTGTGCGCGCGCACACAACTCGCAGAGCATGCGCACAGACATTACAACAGAGCGCACAAAGCAGCAAGTTTTTGCTGTTGCGGACTAAATTAATGTATGTTTCACCCATTAACTTCATCATGTGCTGTGTTTTGAATGTGTAATATAATTTTGAAGAAAAGGTAACACAAATGCTGAACATCGTTTTCCAGTTATATATGTGACGCACAAAAATAAAAATTTCCTTCCAAAGTTGCACAGCCAAAATCTTTTTCCGCACATAGCCTTCGTAAAATTAGAGGGAACATTGCCTACATGCCTACCTGAAAAGCAAGTACCGGTACTATTTTTAAAAATTGTTTTTCTTTCCCCCAGCAGACATTGGGAGAATATTCTTCCTAAACAAGTGTTTTTTTTTTAATAAAGGGTATACTCTTTTTTTTTTTTTTCTGGCCAGACAGTGGATGAGAAAATTCCCTATCATCAATTGTTGTTTACAAATCACTGTGGACGGTGCTCATAAAATCAACAGCCATCCGAAATCAGCTAATTAATCAATTAGTTTTCAAAACTTTTTAATGTTTGTTTTTATCACTGGCCAGTGACATATATTTGTTTAATAAATGTTATTATTTTTCATATATACATTGATTCCAGCGCATTATATATATTTTTTGTCTTTTTATGTTGATACCCTTTGGGAATTGGCACTTCCCTATCTTCACGTTGCTATAACCTTTCCACGTTTAAGAGTTTTTTACTTTTTGAAATATAGGGATTTATTATTGTGTTCCCTACATCTACAAATACGTGGCCACGTATATATATATATATATATATATATATAAAATTTACACTAAGAAAATAAAAGGAGCTCTGTGGCCATTTGGGCTGAGCACTGATTATACTCTATACAGTCTTACATATAAAGAAGTCTTCCCCAGACCTCTTATTTTGTAAGCAGTTGGGTAGAGCTTCACTTTACTTATATGACTTATTTCTTAAATTAGAACTTCCTGATGTCTCATGCAGTATACAATAACAGATCTGTTTGTATATTAGTACCAAATGACACTGTTAGTTTTGTTGGAGTCATAGATGTGTCCAAATACACCTATCCTCCAAAAGTACAAAATGATGGGAATTCTATTTGTGGCAGAGCGCCATGTTTTTTGCAGCATATGGAAAAACCACTAGGTGTATAAGGATACATCTGTTTTTTTTTTAACTGGAGTTTAATAAGGTGCAGAGGCGGAACAAATATAATTGATATATGTCTAGTGTATGTGCGGCACTGAAACACTGCCATCTGCTGGCAGCAAGTGAAACTACATCTACTAGCTTTGGAAGTATTTGTTTAGAGCGGGCTTACTAGTTAAAAATAAAAATCAGAGTATAACACCAATAAAATAAAATGCATTTTTTTCTTTCATTGAATTAATAAGAAAAATATTTTGCATGGAAGACAACATGACTTTGTGAAATTCAAAAAGAATATTTAATATAAAAAATGATGTGATTACACATTCCTGAATGTTTTTTTTGTCTTGTTTCTTTCATGTTGCCAAGATGTAAAAGTCACCAGCATGGAGTGACTGATTGTTTTGTTAATTAGCTTCACAATTCTTACTTGGTGGCAGGAATTTCATTAGTTACTGTAATTAAGATGTAGATATGGGTGAAAAAGATTTAATTTGCTGAAACATGAGCATTTTTATACTGTAAATCATATCAGCATGACAAAATGTTATACATGTTTTATAACAGTAAATTGATTTAATAAAATAGACATTTTTTCAATGTAATCTTTTTTTACCACTAACAGTAATTTCTCAGCTGTGCATAAAGACAGGGCCATATATTATATACGCTCACTGCATGCTATTGGTTTATGGCTGGAGCTATCATCTTTCAGAGTGCTGATAGCTAATCACTGTATAAAAATGTAGAGAGACAGGGCAAGACTTTTTTCATATTTTCTTGTGGCGATCAGCACCTCATGTCTACCATTGTCTGACAAAAGCTATATTTTTGGATTTATGTATCCATTAGCTTCTCTCTGCATCCTAATTTGTTCTACAAATGCTAGTGGTCATCACTAGACTGAATTTGCAATGTAATGGGCCCCATACATCAGCAATTAATTGTGACAATCCTCAGATCTGGAGATGATTGTCACAATTAATCTTTTAATGTGTTGGGCTCCCCCTTTTGGCAATCCCAATCAACAATTAATAGGGATCGCCAATCGATTGCTGAATCAGATTTTCAAACACGTTTAATAATCTGGCATTATCTGCAGTTGTTTTTTATATGTGTGGGCCAGTGGCGGGCTGGGCCGGGGGGCAGGGTGCCATGTGCCCCCCAGGCCAGTACAGATTTGCTGCATGAGGGCCGCCTGCGAACTGTTACCTGACAGCATATTACCTGACAGCCAGGGAGAATCCTGTGCTTGTCTCCCGGCTGTCAGTGTTACCCTGCAGCTGCTGCATACTGTGCACACTGACTGCTGCTTCCTGCCAGCAGATCAGCTCTCCGTGCTCTGCAGTAGGCCCGCCCCCTGTTCTCTTCCTCTCACCATCACCCTGCCTCCTGCCGGCTCTCTCACCATATGCGTGCCCCCTGCCCACTTTCCCACCATCACCCTGCCCACTCTCCCATAATCACCCTGCCCCCTGCCCGCTCTCCCACCATCACCCTGCCTGCTCTCCCACCATCACCCTGACTCCTGCAGGCTCTCCCACCTTCACCCTGCCCCCTGCCGGCTCTCCCACCATCACCCTGCCTGCTCTCCCACCATCACCCTGACTCCTGCAGGCTCTCCCACCTTCACCCTGCCCCCTGCCGGCTCTCCCACCATCACCCTGCCCCCTGCTGGCTCTCCCACCATCACCCTGCCGGCTCTCCCACCATCACCCTGCCCCCTGCTGGCTCTCCCACCATCACCCTGCCGGCTCTCCCACCTTCACCCTGCTTACTCTCCCACCATCACCAGGATTAATACATCTGCACCAAAAGACACTAAGCTGGTACCCCCCACTGACTCTATACTTATAGCAGCAGGTGTAATTGGGTGCAGTGCAATTAGACTGTACCAGCTAGATCCCCACAAAAGTGGCACCATTTTTTTTTATTTTAAAATATAGTGCCCTAACTCTGGGGCCACTTGCTTGTGTTTGCCCCCCAGGCTGATATTAGCCAGCCAGCCCCTGGTGTGGGCATTCCCGTTTCGTCTTCTTCTTCTATTTACATTATGAAAAGAAGTAACATCTGAAATGACAATCGATTGAGGTGATATATGGGCACTTTCCAGATATGAAGATGCAATCTTTAGATGGGAAAAATCTGCCGATCACTGAAATAAATCTGTAATGTGTGGGCAAGTCAAATAGATTGTAGAAACCATTTATCTGGGCAAAAAAATCACTGGATCTGGAAAACCATTAATTATGATTGATGATTTATGGGGCCCATTACTCAGACAGAACTGTCTTTACAGTACTGTGGGCCCTGGGCAAAGCAATGCATCCAACTATTAACAGGAATGTTTTTTAAAACAAATCATAACATGCCTCTCCTGCAGTCCTGCACCCTCTCTCTCCACTTCCTTTCATAAAATGAATTGCTGTCTGCACTCTAATTGATAGATAGCTTCAGCCATCCACCAATCAGCATGCTGACAGCCATTCATTCACTGGCTACAGGCTGGGAAGCACTCTGATTGGTGGAAGAAAATGCTGTCTGCTCTATTGTTCTCTACTGCCTTCCAAAAGTCTCAGAAGGTAGATGCTCACAGCCCAATCTGCTCCTTCTTGAAGGTCCCCTTGAACTGTATCCTCAAGAATCAAGCCCCAGTTGTCAAAACAAAGTAGTGGAGAGTTTTGAATATAAAAGTCTGTAAATGTATTAATACATGCACCAGGAAGGGGGCATGGGCTAAACGACTTCCTGGCAGGATGTGTTTACCTGGGGCCCTGTCTTTTTATTGCCTATAATTAAGATTCCTTTACTTACTGTAGATCTCTATGATATTCATCTGCACATTGTTTGCTGGCTGATACGAATACTATAACTGTGTTTCCTAAATTGTACTTTATGCAGGACTAAAGCTGCCCATACACGTTCCGATACGGGCGGGCGTTGTGGGCTTAAATAGCATGAATCACATCACATTGCATTGCATGTGCATGCATTGTGCATGCAATGCGATGCAATGTGATCAGAACTAAGTACAAAAAGTATGTGCAAGCACATACTTTTTATACTGTGCGATGAGGTGCCGCGGAAGCGCGCACCTCAAAGCACGGAACGCACAGCCCGGCATCGCAGCGTGTATGGGCTGCTTAACTCTAGCTTAGTTGTAGTTAATTTAATATCACTATCTATGCTAATTCGTTACCTGTTTTATATATTACTGATTTTCGGTAGTTGATATTCTGTATGTATGCTATATATGTTGTTGTCATAAATGTATTTCAGACTGTTTAATTTATTGATTCTTAGAGTGGGACCCAATAGAGGCTACTCCTTCAATGTTTTTGGATTTGTTGCTAGGCTTTGAAAGCAACAAAAACTCCAGCCCTAATGCTAGGGCTATTTCAGTTTGTTATATTTTTCTTAGTTTCTTTACCCCCCCCCCCCCCCTATATTTGCCCTATTAGTTTTTGGAGCACCTTTCTCTCCTCTCATCATTTTATATGCTCGTTTTTTTCTATTTACCATGCAAGCTTTTATATTGTAGTCCTCCAGATGGTTACATTTTACTAATTGAATGTACATAGTTTAAAGTCCCCCAACAAGAGACATCAAGCCTTAGATACATTTCATAGAGAAAAAGATAAGGCGATTAAGGTACAAGAGACACATTTTACAGCCTCCTCCCCTACTGTTTTCCATAATGTTCGCTACTCAATGTCTTATTTTGCAAATTATCCATATAAAAGATGTGTAGTAGCTATCTTATTCCACAACTCAGTCCACTTTGATTTAGTTTCCCAAACATCTGATGAAGAGGGGCATTATTTGTTATTGGAGGTTAAAGTAGAAGAGGAAGATGTCACAATTGTATTATTATATGCTCCTAACACCAATCAAATAGCTTTTTTGAGAAAACTTTTGAAACTGTCCAGAAAGTTCAGAAAGGTCATGTAATTATTATTGCATATTTCAATGCAGTCCCAGATGAGAAATGAGGTACTGTAAATTGGCACAATTCAGAGTTTCTTACATATGCCCATGCGCCCAAACCCTCTTAAATAGTCAATTAACTGAATTTGACCTTTATGATGTCTGGTGTATAAAATTCCCAACTGTTAAAGATTATACCTTTTCCCCATGTCCACAATTACTAATCTCATATAGATTACATTTTAGTAGACAAGTGTTCATTACAACATACTTTTTGAACATCTATTATCCCAGTAATAATGGTCTGACCACGCCGCTGTAACCTGGTCTAGGAACATTTCCCTTACTAAAATGCCACCATGTCCATGTAGATTATATATTGACTTCATCTGAGGCAAACACTGCTGTCTCTGAGGCTCTAGCATCATTTTTAGTAACTAACTCACCTTTTGACATATCTATACTGTACCTATTCATTGGTGCATATTAAAGGGTGTACTGTGGGACTCTATTATACAAACTGGGGTGAGACTAAAGAAACAATTTTTGAAACATGAGGAAGAACTTGAAACTCATCTACTCCAAGTAGAATCTCTAAATAGATCATAACCATCTCATCTTCTAAATCGTGAGTTAGTTCAAAACTAGCTTCAAAAAACGGTTCCTTAATTGCATGTAGCAGGTATGCATTAAATTACAACATAAATTTTACACATTAGTGAATACATCTGGTTCTTTCCCAACCCATAAACTGAGACAGTGCCAGGCGTGAAATAGAATTAAACACATCCAATTGCCAGATGTGGAAAAATTGCTTAATCCATCTGGCTTTTTCTGACTATTATAAAAAGTTGTATAATCTTAAATTTGATCTTGAAACAATACAACCTACCTCCTGCTTAATACATTATTTTCTAGATAGCCTCTCTATCCTGAACTTACCATCAGATGCACTAAAGTCCCTTAACTCACAGTGGTCAGTGGAAGAAATAATGACAGTAGTTAAATCATTACCATTAGGAAATGCCGCAGGCCCTGATGGTTTTACTAATTCCTTTTCTAAAACAATTGCCCCTACTCTTCTACCTGTCCTTGATTCCTTATATCAATATGCCACAGATAATGGGTCCCTGCCTGAGGAAATGTTACAGGCTTGAATTATCAGTATACCTAAGCAAGGTAAAGACCCTTTCCTCTGTCGAAATTACAGACCAATAGCATTACTCAACACAGACCTTACATCTTTTCCAAGCTTGTTGCCAATAGATTAGTCCCTTTTATTCTCAGTATTATTCCCCCTAATCAGGTAGGATTCATCAGAACTAGACAATCATTAGATAATACAAGATGACTTTTTGACCTGGCTGAATATATATTGCGAATGCTGGAGGAGAGGCCATTTTTCTCTCTCTTGATGCTGAACATGTTGCAGCCACTTGGGTGTCAGTATATCCCGAAGGAGAATGTATGCAATAGAGCTTGATGGCACACATAAGATTTTCTATGCACAGTAAGAGCAATGAATGATGCACGACACACAGGTGTGAGTTGGTGTGAGTCAACGTTTCGGACGCAATGCCCTTTATCAAGACATGATGAGATCATGTCTTTGAGATTTGTAAACTAATATGCTGGCTTCATCTTACTGATGTCAAATATGTGTGCTAATGACAAATACTGTAAGTCCCATTTTTAGAATTCAAGGGGGTAATTCAGTACAACATGACCTTTAATAGAATGCATGGAGCTATTCAATTGTGCGCATAGCACCAGACACTTAAGTTGATAAATGTAGTTTTCCGCACCTAAAACCCGGTGGTTTAAATTTGGTAAATGGCATTCTCTGACTTAAGTTCCCGGCATGATAATGTTGGTGCACACTTTAAGCCTGTTATTAAAATTGTGGCACTAGTTCATACCCCTTTTAGATATATGTGAAAATCGCATGATTTTGCACATGAACACGCATCAACTTGGTAATAGCATATGTCTGAAAGAGTCTTCCCGAGATTTCACTCCTCGATTCTGAGCCCCTGCAATCGACCTGGGTTTTTCCCAGGATAGGATTTCTGGGAAGAAGTCCTGGGTTATGTCTGAATAGTGCTACCTGGGTTTTTTCACTATTAAGCCTGTGTTTGTTTTTTTGGCAGCTTTGTCCCCTCAGCAGCCATAATAGCAATGCATTGTGAAAACTCCACAAAGGCCCTTTTGTGGTCAGCCCCCATCTTTGTATGACATCATTACTGTGAGCCGGCAAAGTGTCCCCTTTTAATAATGAAACAGGGAAATACTTGAAAAACCCGACTTATATGTGAAAGGGGTCTACTTAGGATTTTCCCGAGTCTGAGGTATAGTGTGAAAGGGGGTCTGTGATTAAAATCCCGGGATCATCCTGGGAAAAACCCCAGGTAGTATGGGCCAGATGCATTAAGTTTTAAAAGTGCTAATATGGAGATTGATAAATATCCAGCCAATCAGCTCCTACCTGTCATGTCCCAGACTGTGTTTGAAAAATGTCAGGCAGGAGCTGATTGTTGGTTGTATATCTCTCTATTTTATTATTTTTGAAGCTTAGTGCATCTGGCCTTAAGTCTGAAAGGGGTATCAGCAGATTTCTGCTTACAACTCAGGAGGGTGCAAAAGAAAATTCTCTAGTCATGAAATTACAGCTCAACTCAATGAATGGCAACAAGCTCTCCTGTCAGTGCTATTCAATATTGTGCTGGACTGATTTGCCCCTAAGTGATTACAATATATATATATATATATATATATATATATATATATATATATATATATATATATATATATATACATTATTGGTTGTGTAGTTTGTATGTGCAGTATTTATTTTAGACAATTCTCTCCTTCATTTTCATACACTGATGTTTAACATGGTGGAACTCATCAAAAAATATGTGTAAGAAATGTTAATCATGATTTCAGTGTTAAGTAAATTAGGTCCCTTATGTGCAAGTGCTTACTGCATTATAAATCAATTCACAATTTAATAATATGTTTGGACTGAATGATACCCTTTCTCTATAATTATATGGTATTTGGTGTAACATGTATCTGTTTAAATCATGTCTGTTTTAGTAAATTGATAGTTTGCTTCATGAAAGCACGGTTGTTAATTTGGTAGTGGGATGATTCTCTTTTTTCTTTTTTTTATGTGGATTGTTCTCTCTATGTTTATCTAATTGCTGGGTTTATGCATTCATTTTAGTTTTAAATGTAAGTTTATGGACTTGCTGCAGTCAAAATGTTAGCGATTGATCTCTCAAATTAAGAGATGCCCAGAGCATGTCCAACAATATTCTGTAATTGTATTGCTTATGCCCAAATCCAGGAAATATATTGTATATTGTATCCAGATTGCTGACAGACAATGTCTAGGTCGACGGTCAATATGTGGACAAACGGTCAACATAGATATGGTTGACATACATACAGCATGGTCGACATGGTCAAAATGTCTACAATGTCACAATAGCATATTTACCATCCAGATGACTGGGAAGACTCAGCAGTCTCCTGGCTTAGCTAAACCAGTAGCTGTACTCCTCTCCCTGCCTGTCACCTCCAATGCCCAGCTTCAATCTCCTGCGGCTTCCACCCTGCCCCCATCATTGTAGGCCTCAGACCATATTCCAAACAAACAGGCTTTCCCACCTTTCCCAGACATGGGAGCAGCCATGTCTTTCCCCATCACATGACCCATTCACAGCCAATCCTGTCAGTTCCCCAGTCTGGCTAATTACCCAGCCAATCCGCTTCCACTCCTCCCTATATCTATGTTGGGTAAGTAAGGCCAGTTGCCAGTGCTACTGATCTCATCCTGTGTGTATTACCTGCATGGTGTCTTTCTGTGTTCTTAGCTGCTTTCCAGGTTCCTGTTGCTGAGGCTTCCACTCCTTTCAGGTCCTGTGTCATCTCCAGCAAGCAGCTGCCTGGCTTCATTGGTGCTCCACCATTGGTGCTCTGCCATTGGTACTTTTTCATCATCGGTGCTCTGTCATCAGTACTTCTCACCATCGGTACTTCTTATCAGTGCTCCGCCATCGGTACTTCTCACCATCGGTGCTCTGTCAAAGACACTTCAACTCCATCAAAGTGTTCTACATCAACCCTCATCACCATCGATAGCTCTTCATTATGAATGATCGCTAAAGGTGCATCCTTTATCGATATCTACCACCATCAGTGTCCTCCATCGATATCCATCACCATCGGTGCTGCATCAGTGTCTCTCTCTTTCTTTGGTGATAGTCTGGTCAATGTTTCCCGCCATTGGTGCTTCCATACGGTGAAAAGCAGCTTCCGTGGTATTCTTCAGGTCCACAGTGGTCAGTATTCCATCACTGACAAACCATCTGCATTAATATTATTATATTCTGGACTCCTTCAGTGTTCCTACACTGTGCCAGTTATTCCTCAACCACCATATATACTCTGTATTCCATCAGTGTTACTACACTGCACCAGCTACTGTTACATCTATGCTATATGTTGTTGAACTTCATCAGTGTTCTACACTGCAGCTATTACCATCTAGCTATTTCTATTAATGCAAATGTGCTACTACATGATTACCTGCAATACCTTACCATTACCCAAAGTCTTCTGTTTATGATACTGTCTTCTGTGGTCAATAAAGATGTTATCTTTTTACTCTGTGGTCACATCTAGCTACTGTCCGAGGGTCTCTGGCATGCACAGTACACTTATCAAGGCTCCTAGGTTCCAGTACCAGCCAGCCCATATGCCTGTGGTTACTTCTAAACCACAGGTGTGACACACAAGCAATAGGTAAGCATGGCTTTGTTCAACACATGATAAGGTTGACAAAAGTCTTTGGGTATCTTTTTTTTTTGTTTTACTTTTCATACTTTACCATACACATGGACTCAAATTGGGAACAGGTAAATGGCCTGAGCACAGCAGTAGCAGAGCAAGACACCTATCCTGAAGCATGGTGAGTGATGCAGACACTAATTGGGGATCCACATGCCCAGGTGTTGATATTGACACCCCAAAAAGTCAAAAACCCATGTCACTATTTTCCATGGTGACCTTTTGCTTGTGTCGATCAATTTCCAGTGTTGACTTTGTGTATGTTGACCATTTTGGGTCAACTTAGACAATGTTGACCTGCTATATCACACCCAAAGTATACATTATAACTACTGCATCTATCCAATGTAATCACTGTTCTACTGATATAATATATTAGTCATTGTGGTCTTGGGAGACAGTTACAGTAAATCACCCTTCCATTATATATGGTTAAACAATTTTTAGGGTATCAAATAATTCTCCCATCCAGTTGCTAGGTTATCTTGTGGACAGACAGAGCCATAACTATGATGGTGCGAAATGTGCTCCGCGCCCAGTACTATGGGGAGAGGGTGCGGTTGGCTGCACTTGTTAATGATCTGTTTTAAATCATTTCACTTAAAGCTTCCCTGTTTGAGGTCCAGCATCTCCTCCCCTACCCCTCAACATTGCAGCTGAGCAGGTCTATGTAGTGTATGGCTGCATTGGATATGTTGCTGCACACTACATAGATCTGCTAAATTGCAATGCTGATTATTTTTTACCGAGTAAATACGTAGGTAGGAATCGCATAGCTTTATATGGTGGAAAAAAACTGACATTTCATAGCAATTGTTTATCTTTGGGGTTTAAGATATAAAAATCAGGTACTTATGTATTAGCCAGGCGCCCACTAAGCAAATAGCTTAGTGGGCGATTCTGCGTAAGAAAATCGCATCGCATGCAGTAATTTTCCTATGTAATTTATTCACCGCTCTCTGGCCCTGGGCAGTGTGATGAGATCACATCGCACCTCCCGCAAAATCGCATGCGATTTTATAGGGTGCGAGGCCATTTAATGTAGGATACAGTTGTATGACGTACAATGGGATTTAGGCACCCCCGAACTGACCACGCCACCCCAAAGCATGGCGGGGGACGGCGGAACGTGTCCTCCCAACCTTTTCATACCCCCACTATCCACGTCGGTGTGGAGTTGATTTTATATAGTGTGTCGAGTGCAGTGTGCCCCGCGAGGGGACGCAAATTAAGTTACATCTATTCTGCATCCCCTCGCGGGGCTCGCTGCGCTCACCATGCTTCGGGCTCGGTGGCTTCCTGCTCTCACCACACTATATAAAATCAACTCCACGCCGAAGTGGATAGTCGGGTATGAAAAGGTCGGGAGGACGTGTTCCGCTGCCCCTCGTGGGAATCGCTGCGCTCACCACGCTTCGGGGTGGCGTGGATAGTGGGGGGGGTGCCTAAATCAGATTGTATATCATACAAATGTATAGTACATTAAATGGCATCACACCCTATAAAATCGCATGCAATTACATGCGAGTTTTTGGGAGGTGCGATGCGATCGCATGCGATGCGATCTCATCGCACCGCCCAAGGCCAGAGAGCAGTGAATAAATTACATAGGAAAATCGCATCGCATGTGATCGTATAGCATGCAAAATACAGCTAATACATAAGTGCCAAAAATCATATAATCGCAACAGGAAGATACATTTGATTGTACTTGTTGGTATATATACTACAGAGAAGCTGATAATTTGTTCTAAATAATTCTTGATATGTGGAGCTGTTCTTGTTCCGACCGGTTAGATTAGCACCTGTGAGAAGCTTACAATGAGCGTTTATTAAATTGGTACACTGGTTACATCTATAATTCAATTTCAGCCACCAAGGGTAGCTTCTAAAAGGGATAAAATAATTAGTATATTTAAAAGCATTAAAATATAGAATTCCTGCCAATTTAATTTGTGTTTCTCAGTATGAAAGAGGACAAAAGCTGTCTGTAATTGCTAGGTCCTCACAGCTGAGATTTTTTTTTGTTAGGACCAGCTACTAAGAATAGCAAAATTAAAACAAACACAATCACAATGTAAAGGATTAATTTATCAAAGTGCCTGTCTGCAGTCTGTTGAGTCTTAATGGAGTGATTTATTAATATTCTCCTTTTCTCAAAAGTACAGTATGTAGTGTTTATAGCAAGAGTGCTTTATTGTCAGAATAGACTCTAAGCTTCTATGCGCATGCATGCTACTGCAATTTAAGTAAAAGTACCTAAAATAATATGAAAAAGTAGATGTATGTCTTCATTATGTAAAAGGTATTTGAGTAGCAGGAAAACAAACTTTAAGGTGGTTTATCAGGGACATCTCTATTGCTGGAAAATAGTTGCTCTACCCAGTGGCGTAACTAGAAATTTTGCGCCCCCCTGCCAAAAAAGTTTCTTGCGCCCCCTCATACATTGATTCTTTTTTTTACCTACATTGTCTTTGCCGGGGATTTCCATGCTCGTTGTCAGGGGGTTACATGCCATGGGTAGCAGGCAGAGCTAAAAGGCATCCAACTTTAGCAGAACTGGCCAGGAGCTGCATGGCCTATTTAGTCAAGATGTATCTGTATCCAAACAGAGGCAGAGGTCACAGTGTTAGCATCTGTGCGAGTGCTGTCTGCGGGTGGGTAGGTTGTGCAATAGTGTTCGGCATATGTGTAAGGGGCATTATGTGTGTCATGTGTATAAGGGTATTAATAATGTTCAACATATGTGTAAGGGGCATTATGTGTTTCATGTGTATAAGGGCATTAATAATGTGCAACATATGTGTAAGGGGCATTATGTGTGTCATTATGTGTATGAAGGGCATTAATAAAGGTTGGCATAATGTGTAAGGGGCATTTAGGTTGTAAGGACATTAATAATGTGTGTCATGTGTAAGGGGCATTACTGTGTGGTATTATCAGGGGTGCCGAGAGAAAGGGGTAGGGGGTACCAATTACCCAGGCCAAAGTCTAAAGGAAGGGCCCAGTGGGGGCCCCTGGCCCCCTTCCCTTAAGTGACAGCAGCAGCTGCAGACAGTGCCAGATTAAGGTCTAAATAGGCTTGGAGCTGAAAATTATCAAGGGCCTATTATGCACAATAATAGGGGTTGTGGCCAGCACCTAATAATGTGGGAAGCGTGACCAGTGTTCTGTTTGGGTGGTCTGCTCATGGGTGTGTCTCTATTTGTGTAAATACTTTCAACTAATTATATATGCCTGGAAAAGGCAGGGAGATATATTGGTGGGTGCCGTCCAAAGGTGCACCCGCAGGATGCCGATGTCCTAAGATACTTGCGGGGTGAGACAGCACTTCAGTCATAAAAAAAATACTGAAAACCGAAACTTGGTAGACAACATTTCAGCGCCTTTTATGTGGTCACCTAAGTTTACCACACCATATACCCCTTATACAAATCATGCAACACAATAGTAACCCCCTTATACTGTACTTGCCTCTTACACATTATGTCACATGGAATGAGCCAAAATTCACACCGACTGAGCCAAAATTCACACTATGGCACACGGATTGAGTCAAAATTCACGTTATGCCCCACAGATTAAGGCAAATTTCAAATTTTGCCACATGTATTGAGCCAAAATACACACTTTACCAAACAGATTGAGCAATAATGCACAATAATATGCTTCATAAACAGGGGCATTGTGCGCCAGGACAAGCTCACACTCTTTTTACTATTCTAAAGTATCTTAATGAACCAATAAGACATCATGACATAATTTAACTAGATTGGAGCATCTTCATAGTTTTCATCATTTTCACCTAAAAAGTGAAACTTCAGGCCTCTTGCCAGGACAGAAGATGTTGACTCAGATCAAAATGCTTTTGCACGTTTCTTATTCAAGTCAAGTCACAACTTTTTCCACACTATCCAATATTTAGACAGAAGCAGTGACCAGAGCACACCTACTGAAGGTGAGAATCGCTTCTAGAATAATCTCAGATTCTGTACTGAATTTATCGCTTTATTATTTAATTAAAGTCTGGAGGAAGATCATTCTCCATTCAGCTGATCTACTAACATAGATAATAAAAGAATAGGTACTTCATGTATGCAAGGACCCATTAACCATCCTGTTATGAATTGTTTCTTCTTGTGAAGAGTACCTTTTAACCTATTCTTGTGATCCGTTAACCCCCGATGAAGTCCCGTTAAGGGGTGAAACGCGTTTGTTTTCTTCTGCTGTTTCCAAGTGTCTGAGATGCCTCAATGAAATTTATAAAGATCTGGAATAACTGCTACCACTGTGTGGAAAAATACTTTTTAATAAACATTTGAAATTATATGGACTTTTTACTGTATGCTAGATTAAAAGGTACTCTTTACCTAGAAGGGCGCCCGTCGCGGGCATCGCGGGTACATTTATGTGTGCCCGCGACGCGACCGACGCGATGACCGCGATTTCCCATTGAAACCCATGTTAAACATGGAAATCGTGTCGGTCGCGTCGCGGCCGGCCATAAATGTACCCGTGATGACCGCGACGCGATGCTCCGTGGCGACGCCGACACCTGTGAAGCCCGCGAGGGGACGCGTCTACCTGTGAAGGTATCCGCGTCCCCTCGCGGGGCTCGCTGCGCTCGCCACGCTTCGGGCTCGGTGGCTCGCTGCGCTCGCCACACTATTCTATTCTCACTCCACGCCCTAGTGGATAGTAGGGCATGAAAAGGTCGGAGGACGCGTACCGCCGCCCCTCGCGGGCTCGCTGCGCTCGCCACGCTTCGGGTTGGCGTGGATCGTGGGGTGGCGTTAAAAATTGGGGGGGACATTTAAGGGTTAATGGGCTCTGTGGCCCATTTAACATTGATTTCTATGGCCAAATCGGGTCCATTAAGCCATTTAACAGTAAAATCGCGGTCAATCAGCCTTTTTAACATTGTTCCCTATGGAAAAATCGCGGTCATCGCGGTCATCGCGGGCATCCCGATTTACCCGCGATGCCCGCGATGACCGCGATTTTTACCCCCGACGACCGCGATTTCAATCGCTGGCGCCCTTCTAGGTAAAGAGTACCGATTAAAATTACCTAAGGCTTGATTGATCTAATTGTGGTGATCAAAAATATGGGCACCAACTAACAATTGTACTCCATACTTTCCCCCCTATCTCCCATCCAACAAGGGATTTGTGAGTAAGGCTGCCCCCACACTAGTACTTTAATTACCTGTGGTGCGATGCAAGGGTCTGTTCACTATATATATATATATATATATATATATATATATATATATATATATATATATATATATATATATGCAGAAAAGGTACAGAGGGAAGCGCTTCTTAGTGCAACAACGTTTTTTTATTTTAAAAGGCAGACTGCCAATTAGTAAAAGATTCAATAAAATACATATGCTCGTACCCCACTATTCATCAGTGTGGGCTTGAGTACCACATGATATGTATGACAACCAAAAACACGTCACCGTCGGAGTACACAGCCATGGGCGTGCCTCACCTGACGCAAGAACCTACACCCAGCACTGACACTGATCGGGAGAGGGAGAGCTGCTGCCGTTGAAAAGATCCTGGTAAAAATCATCCATCCGGTGTATCTTGATCAGCGCGGTTCCCCAGCTGTGTACTCCGACGGTGACGTGTTTTTGGTTGTCATACATATCATGTGGTACTCAAGCCCACACTGATGAATAGTGGGGTACGAGCATATGTATTTTATTGAATCTTTTACTAATTGGCAGTCTGCCTTTTAAAATAAAAAAACGTTGTTGCACTAAGAAGCGCTTCCCTCTGTACCTTTTCTGCAGATTGTTTCAATCCCTTTGGATCCAGGGATTCCCCATGAGTTGGAAGCTGCGGTTCTAAATGAGAATCTAGTGCCTCTTTACAGACCCGGAGAAAGGACTGTGAACTGTGACTAGACCCTAACACTCAGGTGTAGTGTTTTTTTAGAAAGACTTTGAAACCTAAAAAAAACAGCGCACCTCCCTCCTCCAATTATATATATATATATATATATATATATATATATATGTGTGTGTGTATGTATATATATATATATATATATATATATATATATCCAAACCAAAAGTGTTATATAGCGCCCTGTATACCTGTCAGGATACTTCCTGTCTTTCCTTTACAATATCAGATGGACCATAAACAATTTTAAAGTAGAAAACATTTATTTAAAACATTTAAAACAAAAACCTCATAACATCTTATGGAAGGTTTTTCTAATACAGGTGTATTCCTTGGTTTATGGATCACAATAGTAGTCAATGGTTATCCAACGCGTTTCGTCTCTTTATGAGACTTCGTCAGGGGTGAAGATAGTATTGTAATAGATCTTCTTAGGTCTCTAATCAACAGTTTTGTACAATTGTAGTGGTAGACAGTCCGGTTATAGACTCAAATAGTTTACTTATTGAGTCCTTTAATACCAATAAAATTGTTGATTAGTAGTATAAGTTCAAGCTTTTTGGCTGTAGTGGAAGTAAACCTGAATATCTTTAATTTGAAAAAGATCTTTGGGCAATGGGCGGTGCCCGATATGGGATTTGTAAAACTTCTATTATAAAGATTCGGGTATTTAAATACCGTTAAGTGAGATAATTAGCTCTAAATCAATGGTCGGTTTTTAAGTATTGAAGTGTAGTCCCCTTATAATATAATCAGGGATAAACTCCAAATTCTAATATGCAAACTCCTTGAAGAACACAGGAGTATGGATGTGGTCTATAATAAAAGGATAAAGACCTTTCTGGCTCCTAGAGGTGTGTGCTCTCCTGTGTCCAAACACCAAGCTGTGTCCAAACACCAACCCGGAAGTATCGCGGAGAGCCAGCCCGGAACTACGGCCGTGACCCGCATACCTCACTTCCGCTTGACACACTATTCTTGCACACACCTCCATGAAGCTGCATCTTAGGGTGCCATAGCAACTGCCGGACAAGGCAGATTCCCCACCCGCCCGGCGTCGCTTTGCTGCAGTTACTGCTGTCACTCATTCAGCTTGTGGACGGGTCACACCCACCGCTGTTGGTTACCAAGAATAGTGTGTCAAGCGGAAGTGAGGTATGCGGGTCACGGCCGTAGTTCCGGGCTGGCTCTCCGCGATACTTCTGAGGCTCAGATGGAGCGCAACAGAGCAATCGGAGAAATCATACACAGGTGAGATGCTTGTGCAGGTTGGGTTTGGCGGGCACCCTGTTATCTATATAGCCTTAGACATGTGTTAGTATACCTTGTGCCCTTGAGGAAGGAGGAGGACCTCCGAAACAGCTGTCGGGCGATAAGGGCCACGGGGGTTAAGCTGTTGTCATCATTCAGCCCCTCTAGGATATCGATAAGTACCCTACTCTTTGTGAACTTTAATGATGTTTTAAGGCTCTGAAGATGAAACACTAAAAGTTTTTTTGCATTCTAAATGGTGGTGTGCTGGTTCTTGTGTCCTATGCCGTGAATGGATTGGATCCTGTGGAATATATTATTGTATATGCTCCAGCACCTGCAAACCTACTAAAATCAAAAGTGTGCGGTTATCTACAATTTCTTGTATATATAGATATAGATATTGCACTGAAGACCATCAGGTTTAATTTCAGAAAAAAATATTTTATATTAGGCATATAAAGTAAAGAGGGACATTGTACAAAAAGAGGAGTCCATTCCGAAAAAGTTCAATAAAGTGCATGAGTATACTTAGCAACAATAGTTAGCATGGTCCTCCTCCACAATGGTCATTGCACGACGGACATTTCGGTGCCAATGAGCACCTTAGTCATGTGCTATATATAGGCTGATTCAGTCGACCTGGCTGGGGCGAAGGCCGCTATACAGACACTGCATTACATGGCATGCTCTATGGTAGAGCGGTGCAGTTATCCTCTAGCATACGCCATTTGGTGATGTGTATGTAGAGAGTGCTCACATTCAGAGGCAGCCATAGCGCCATTGGAGAAACATGATATATATATATATATATATATATATGCGTGTATGTGGTGTATATACAGTTTCTTTTGAGGGGATGCCTCTGTGTGCCCTGTATTGTTACCCATTTGTGACGGTTTATTTTTGTGGTTCTTCAGGGTTACCCCATGTATCCCAATGTGACAGTAGTCTACATCTTGGTATTGACGAGGCCATATTACATTATGCTCATACTATGAGTGCTATGAGCTTTTTATCAGTGTGCTACTTTATTATTATTATTTTCTCTCTAGGCTGTCATATAGCCTAGTATTTGGGAGCAGTGTTAGAGTAATACAGCACTAATTGTTTATATTTTCTATATATTGCAAACCTTGCATGTGCAAGATAACACAATACCTTGTGTATATGAGCACTGGTACACAGTGCCTGCAGCCTAACCTCATCCTCACCACCCTATCCCTCAGTACGATGTGGTGTGATGTAAATAAGTAGCAGTACTATATTAGTGTTCATTCTAGCACCCGCCAACTTTGAAAACCCATGCAGTTCCTCTTCCCTGCCTGGGATGTCGCTGACTGTTGTAGTGCTTCTAGCACAGTGTGGTCTGTATATCAGCACTGATATACAAACCAGACCTGTGCTAGAAACACCACAGCAGACAGCAACACCCCAGGCAGGGAACAGGAACTGCATGGGTTTTCAAAGATGGCGGGTGCTAGAATGAACACTACTATATGGTGTGATGTGAATAAGGAGCAGTATGGTGTGATGTGATGTGAATATGGAGCAGTGTGGTATAATGTGAATAAGAGAAACTTTTGTGTGATATATAGTGAATAACGCTGCATTAGCATGTGGGGTAATTTGTTTGACTATCTATTGTGTAGCCAAGCCCCTTTTTGACCTGCATGCCTTACGCAAGCACTGTCCCTATGTTAAATAAGTGGGGGGATGGCACCAATTTTCTTGATGGCATTGAGCACCAAAATGCTACTGAGGGCTGGCTGGCTGCTCATGTGATCTATGCTGCTGGGGGAGGGGTGCTGGGTCAGAGCTGGAACTAAGGCCAGCGGTATGGGGCACCAGCCAAACTATTGCCTAGGGCATCGAATTGGTTAGGGCTGCCTCTGATAGTATACTTTATACTACTGCTGTGGTCATGATTTTAATCACTGGCCGAGGGAAAGGAGAGTTCCATGCAAGTAGAAACCTGCACCCTCCCTCACACTTACATATGGCTTTGACTAATTTGTGCATGGAAGCTTTGGTGTTCTGTAACATGAAAAGTAGGATATCCTTTTTGACCTGTGCTAAATACTGTAAGAAGCTTGAAAATTGCATTTTTCCCTTCAAAATATCAACATCCACTTTATTCTTTTCTTAAGGTCCATACACACTGGGCGACTATGCCCAGCGTGTATGGACAGCGATGATGACAATCACCGCTGCGGGGAAAGCCGCTCAGTGCATACACACTGAGCGTCTTTCCCCCTGCCCGGCACCGACAGAGGAGGGGAGGACGGCTTTGCATAGTGCAGAGCTATGCAAAGCCATCCTCAAAGCTGCTGATCTGCTGGTATTACCAGCAGATGAGCGGCTTTCCAGGCGATGTTGCGGGAGCGTGCAGCAGCGCCCATCGCCGGGCCATACACACTGGGCGGCTGAAAGCAGCTCAAAACGGCTTTCAGCTTAAAGTCGCCCAGTGTGTATGGGCCTTTATTCTTATATATTTTCAACTCTGTGTGAACTGCACTTTTGAACACCTCAACGTTTTACAAAACCTGTAGTGGGCTTTGAAAATATGCTAAAAACTACAGCTGTGTATAAATCAGCAGTGATTTCTAGTGGGGAAAAAGACAGTGATGATTAACTTTTCTCTTTTTCTTCCAGCTAGAGTTGCAGTATGCAGTAATTAGGATTTTACTGTAAAACAACATCACGCTCATTTACTTGGCAGAACCATTTCAACTAAAAATAATCTTTATTTCTAAATGAAAATAACTGTTCTCTGGAATAGAAACAGTAACATTCATGGTATTTTCAAATTTATTTAATAAAATAATACTACGGTTTCCTCCCACAGTTCAAAAATATAATGGTAGGTTAATTGGCTCCCAACAAAATTAACCCTATAATGAATGTGTGTGCGTGCATGTACATGTGGGAGGGAATATAAGCTCCACTGGGGCAGGGACTGATGTGAGAGTTCAAATATTCCCTGTAAAGTGCTGTGGAATATGTGTGTGCTATGTAAATAACTGTTAATAAATAAATACATTTAGAACATACAGTATGTTATACAGATAATCTGGTTTGACCGCATTGAAAATAAATATTGAAAGGTAGGAAACCGGCTTTACACTCAGTAACACTTTTATCAGCATATAGCCACCCACACATCGGGCCTTATTCAGATCTGAGCTCAGTATAAACTTGTTTGGAAATGGGCAAAGCCATGGCCCTTATTCTGCTTGAGTTGGATAGCTGCGTGTTCGGTTGGACGGCCGATGTATTGTGTTTGCGCATGTGCGAACGCTGCGCATGTCTGAATATGGCGTGAATTCCGTACAGAAAAAGATCAGTCGGAACAATCCGAACTGGGGGTGGAGAGGGGCGTGAAGGGTTGTTTGGTTTGATCATTACCATATGCGTAAGCCCTGCGTTTTATGATCGTTCCCATGAAAACTCTGGGCATACACTTGGTAATCCGGCCGTGACGCAAGTGTGGGGGGCGGTCAGCTGACAAAGCCGGATGCCAGCTGCCTGCCCATATCCCTGCTTTTGCACAGAGAAATGTCCGAGTGGTCTGGAGCACTCGGAGGTGTCTGACTCCACGGTCCATCATTCGATGGTCGGCGACCATCGGAGGATGGGGGAGGTTCCCACAGATGAGGGAGTTGTTCACATGAAACATCCACTCGCGGTACATTCGCTCTGCGTCTTACCGCATTTGGACGGTGTTAGCGATCCGAATGGTAGGTGGGGCTAAGAACACTCGGTGGCCTTCCGAAAATATGCATCCGTCCGAGTCAACTAGAATAAGGGCCCATGTGCACTGCAGGTGGGGCAGATGTAACATGTATAGAGAGAGTTAGATTTGTGTGAGTTATTTTGTTTCTGAGCAGGGTAAATACTGGCTGCATTATTTTTACACTGCAATTTAGATTTCAATTTCAATACACCACACCCAAATTTAACTCTCTCTATACATGTTACATCTGCCCCACCTGCAGTGCACATGGTTTTGCCCATTTTCCAAACAAATTTGTACTGAGCTCAGCTCTGAATAAGGCCGATCAGGTGGTCCATTTCATGGATTCCCCAGCACAGTCGATCCATTAATCAGATTGGGGGCAAGTGATGATCGGTGAAAGTTAGGGAAATGAAACATTTTAAAAATGGGCGATTTGCTGATTCCGACTGTTTCCAGTCTGGATCAGGGAATCAGGATTTGGAATTTTTTTTATGTTCCTGTTGTTTCCCCAACCTGGCCATGTGGGATCAGGACAGTTTCCCAGTATATTTGTAATCTGCAATATATACTTATTATATACTTATTATCTATATGGCCACATTGCTACAGCCTTATGTTTTTACTTAATAAGCAGTATGATTTCCCAAAGAGACTGCATCCCCTGACGCTTAGGCCTAGAACATCCCAATTTCCAGAATGTCTTAAGCAATACTGGACAGGTGGCAAAAACTGGTATCTCATTTCCAGGAATAGTGTCCAGGTCTTGTCATTTTATTAAGTTTTACAAAAACAGTAAAGACAAATACAGATCTAATTCTCATGGGTTAAAAACCTAATGCTGCATAAAGATAATTGATTTAAAGCAAACTCCTCTGAAAGGTCCTTTATTGTATCAGGCACATTGACATTAACTATATACAGTATAAAACCCTGAAACACATCTATTTAACATGTACAGTAAATATTCTTCAAAGCTTGCACAATTCTTAATTTCAAGGGCAAGTACTGTATAAGATAGTTTCTACATTTAAACATAACAGGGTTTAGGCCTCAGGTTTGTACTGCACTGGAAATCACAAGGTCACCACCTTGCCATTTGGATTCCTAAAGCAGAGAAAGCAATTTTATGAAAAAATCTCTTTCTCATTTCACCTCTGTGAATTACACTTCTCAATGACTGCTGTTGCCTAGAGCAAGCTCTGCACATACAGTAGAACTTCATGATTACAAATCCAGTTCCTTTGCCGCAGCCAAGTTAAATTTTCTTCCAGCAAAAAAAAGTCTTTCTACAAAAATGAAAGTGAATGACTTTAGCCAACAGGTTTCCAGACAGCCACATAAGTTATATATTTCTTTTAGACTCTAAAATATTGCATATTATTTGTACAGCCTTTGATATTTAGAATATTTAATTTTACCTTATTAAATACATATTTCTCTGGATTTGTGTGCGTGCTATAACCATGAAGTATCAATTTAGGTGTTTCTGCGGAAGAAAGCATACTATACAGGAAGTACTGTGAGAAGTTGAAGAATTATCATGAGAGGTGTAAATGTTTTTTTCTCTCTCATGTTATATGATTTGCAATTACTGTATAAAGTTTTTACAAATGCTCACAGCATACCTCCCAACTGTCCTGATTACAGTGGAACAGTCCTTCTATATTGGAGACTGCCCTGCTGTCCCTCCCATGGGTGCCAAGGTCCCCCGGGCTGGGGGGTGGCAGTTGGGGTGGAGCCGGAGATCACCGTATTTCTCCAGGGTTGATCGCTGAAGAGATGTATTGAGCCTCAGCATCTCTTCAGTGCAGGGAAGAGAGAGGGCAGGGAGGGCAGGGAGGGCAGTGAGTAGGCCAGGGACTGAAGAGCGCTGGGCACGCCACAGAAAATGAAACAAGAAAATGGCCCCATGTCTGATACTTGGACCATACACAAGGCGCCATCCATGATTGACAGGACTGAACACCAATCACGCCCCCTGAAGGAGGTAACAATCAGCCCATAAAAGAACATGCTGCACCAAGCTTAAACATCCTTGAAAAAGGCCGCGAGACGGCTGAAACGCGTTGGACCTCACTCACAGACACCATCTCAACATTTAAGTCTCCTCTCCCCGGCGACGGAGAGTCGAGCGCACACAGCTCCAGCTGCCTGTGACCTCCGGGCGACGCGTCACATTGCTAACCCAGAAGTACACTGTGCGGCTGTGCAAGCAGTGTGGGGACCCGGCCGGTTTTCTGCTGAAGACAGACGCGGCTTTCAAGTGACCGTCTACGTGGGACCTGTAAGAGAAACTGCCAGTGTGCAACGGAAGGTAAGGGCATTGTGCACCACCAGGGGTATATGGGACGCCAGCCCCTGGTGCCATATACGCCTTACACTACCACACACTACAGCACCCTCATCCAGCCCACCACCCCTGGCCACAGACATACCTTCTACTTGTGCACATCGATACCTAATAAGGTATCACCTTGTTTTCCACCTAGGTACCTTACAGTCATCAGCAGACACAGCGTGTTACTGTGAGAGCTACTTACACTGGAACAGATCCATCTGACATTTGCATTAGAAGCTATTGCTGCTTTTTAAACGAACTTTTTCACTTTTTTCCTTCATGCAATTACCATGCATACCATACATGGCAAAAATGTATAACATCTTGCATTATTGGTTCTAATAAATCACTTGATTATAATCTATATACCTAGTAATCATTTATACTGTGCTTGATAGGGGCACTACATAGTTATACACCCAGAAGGTGAGCGCAGGAGCAACCCCCTATTCTCTATAACCATACGACCGGCGGACAAAGGGGGTGCTATCATCAATAATTTGAGCACCTACCAAGCAGAAATTTTTAGACAATTAGCGGACACTAAAGTCTACATCAAAATGTCCAAAGACCCTACTGCAGAGTACCAAACAGAACTGATGGTGCTCTTACAATCTGCTGTGGTATCAAATTTAATCAGTAAAAAAACCCTGGAAGCACTCAACACCTCCACCCCGGTCATCCCAATACTATGTAGTGTGCCCAAGATACATAAAAGTCTGGAAGCACCACCTGGATGTCCAATAATCTTTGTGCATGATAGCCTATACTAGCCTATTTCTCAACTATTGGATACCCTGATCCAGCCTTTTATTGTAGCTTCTCCATTTTATCTGAAAGAAACCACATGATTTGAATAAATAAAGTGACATCTCCAATATTACGAACTCTACCATCCTGTGCACAATGGATGTGACATATGTGTACACGTCCATCCCTTATGAACAGGACCTAACAGCCTTGAAGTCCTTTTGGAGGATTTGGGTGACCAGTTTAAGTTTGATGAAGCTCTGTTTCTTCAACTCCTACAAATGGCTCTCACCAGGAACTACTTCCTATTTGATGGCTCCATAAATCTCCAATATGAGGGGTGTGCAATTGAATGATGGTAAGATCCTAACATTTATACACTACAAGGAGACGGACAGAAACAATTTACTTCTGGCAAGCAGTCATCATCCTCCCCCCTCAAAAGAGGATTACAATACAGCCAAATGTTATGAGCAGCAAGGATATGTAGCGATCCTTTGAAATTGCCACATAAACTTGATATAATAATCAATAAATTCCATCACAGAGAATACAATTTGGAAATACTACAACCACTCAAAACCAAACTTTTCAGTGTAAACAGGCAAACTCTGCTACAACCGGCCAAATCAAAGGAGAATCCTAAAGTCTTGCCATGGTTATCCACATTTGATTCCAGTAGTGTGGTTATTCTAGTGGCCACTAAGACACACTGACAGATTGTGAAGACTGACAAAGACTTACATTGCTGTTCTGGAATTAGACCTATAGCTGGCTACAGAAGAGGATGCAACCTAAGAGATACCTTGTTTCACACCAATATAACTGGGTTTGATACCAACTTGAGCAGTAATACTACTTTTAAAGCTCCTGGCTGTTATCGGTGTGCAAAATATGTTACTTGTAATTATTTGATCACCAGTTCCACCCTTAAACATCCATATAATTCAAAAATCTATCATTTCCGACACATACTAACATGCAGCTCACTGATTTAAAATAAACCTGTCATATATTTGAAAGCAATAGATGTAGTACAGTATATTTATACTTACATGCACTTCAGACTAGAAAATGTCAGAAACAAAAGTATACTTAGCTCAAGTTCTGTATTTCCATGAAAGTTTCAGAAGGAAGCAAACAATTAAATCTTGTGTAGCAGCCGTTCTACCCTTGGTAAGTATAATTATCTAATTTTTTATGTAACCCATATACTAGCGATAAAAATATTTAGTGAGCTGGATTTTCTGTAAAACTTGCCATTAATTTTTGCTCTCTGGTTGCTCAGTGTTATTTTTAAATGACTGTGGAGTGCAGGTCAGCCTTTCACTAGGAGTTTTGAAAAAAGATTTACCCTAGAGTAGAAGCTTATACGTTTCATGTAGGCAGGAGCATGTTCTTCAGGGAGTGCACCAAGAGATATCAGGGCAAATACTACCCTAAATTTTGACTCATCCTAGAGACATATTCCAGATGTGGGTTTTTTCTCCTTGTTTGTTTTCTACAGCACATAGATGGTGCTGCTGTAGAGAAGTTAGTGAAGAAGAGTCGGCAAGTAAAATACTTTAGAGGATACCTGTGTAGATGGAGCTTGGAGAGTATTTAGTGGGTGATACAGATTTGTAATAAGAAGGCATATGTTTCTGGTTTATAACTACCCTTGCCTTTTTTGTACAGTACTTTGGATTGAACAGTTTTGGATCCAGAGAAATGTCTACTGACGGGTGCCCTGCATCACTGCTTATCTGAAACTTTCTAAAAAAAAAATATATATATATACAAACACTCAATTTTTCGATGCAGAATTGTGTTTATTCTCAGGTAGAATTTGGCCTAGGTGTTCCCCATGGAATTCCTCAATTATTTTTCACACTTAGGGATAAATTAACTAAAGCTTCTAAAAATAAAAAGAGGTAATGTTGCCATAGCATATGTGCAAGAAACCAAAGTTCGAAATCCTGTTTGGGTTTAATTTCAAAATGAACCCTAATGTCCGATCTGTCCATAAATATTAATGCAAATAATTCACTATTATTTTTAATAAAGTGTTGAATTTCTTTCTATAATAATTTAATATATGCAAATGAGCTTATTATAAACTAAGAATATTTGATACATTTTGTTCACACTTATCTGTATGTACAGGGGGGATTACTTGGCACATACTGTATGCATACATGTTATTCTGTATGTAACATATGTGCTGGATCGATTCCAATGGATAGCTCTAGCTATTACACATCACTAAGCCTGCCCCCATAATCCTGTGAAACTAGCCAATTGAAGTATGGGGGTGGGCATACCAGTATAAATTAGTTTATGCTGATTACCTGGTGCCTATGCCCTTAGAGCTGGAGACCCTCTAGGATCAAATATACATACATGATTACATGTATGCATATATGTGTCTAGCGATCCTGCGCTGCAGCAGCCACTGATTATAAGTAAAACATTTAAGCATTAGGGGAATATTAATTACCAATGTGCACAATACACATACAGAAGCTAAATGTTTAGTTTACTGCTGAAACAAATGCCAATCTTCAGATGAAGTTGAGTTCCACCTTAGCAGTGAAAGTGCTGTGGCCTTGCGCGTAAGTTAACTTATGAGACACTACTCCCACCCAATTTTCACAATCTTACCTCTACTGTTAAATTTATATATTTTAAATAGTAGTAGGTCCAAATTCATCCATGATAAAAGTTACTTTGTCTCTGCTCATGTCTTTAAGTTGAGACAGGCTGTAAAACGTAACATTAGAAGCTACAATTCACAATACAGTTAATCAGAAGCGAAATCCTCCAGAATGGAGGAGCAAAACTCATCTTCAACTAGAAACCCCTCTCTTTCTTAAAGGTTGGAATAGACAGACCAAGGGGCAGGTACAGAGAACAAGGAGACGGACAAGGAGGAATAAAAAGAAGAGAAAAGGAGCAAAGATCATGGAGATCACAATTTCCGCCAGTTGCCTAGATTCAAAGACAAATAAACAAAATGAATGAAAACCTCAAAATTATTAATCTTTCACAGCATACCTTAACCAATACCCACAAAATACTTACCAAAGGTCTACACCTTTAATAGAATCCAATGGGAAAAGGAACTCAAAATGTTTAAACGCAAATTATTACTCCACAAACTCTACAATGAGAAAACCCAGAGACCCAACTATCTCATAGTGATCTTAATATAATCCTTACCGAGGAGTAAATAAAAGCTGTGGAGGCATTGTAGGAATTATCTGCCAGTCGCCAAAGCGAATCCTCTGCATGTAACACCACCATCAGATGGAGAAATTTTTGTAAGAATAAATCAACCTTCAATCCTCAGGACAAAATAGGGTACTCTTTACCTATAACGGCGCCCGCGATTGAAATCGCGGGCGTCGGGGGTAAAAATCGCGGTGATCGCGGTCATCGCGGCCATCGCGGGTAAATCGGGATGGCCGCGATGCCCGCGATGACCGCGATTACCGCGATTTTCCCATAGGGAACAATGTTAAAACGGCAGATTGACCATGATTTTACTGTTAAATGCCTCAATGGACCCGATTTGGGGCCAAATAGGCCAAATTAACCCTTAAATGTCCCCCCCAATTTTTAACGCCACCCCACGATCCACGCCAACCCGAAGCGTGGCGAGCGCAGCGAGCCCGCGAGGGGCGGCGGTACGCGTCCTCCGACCTTTTCATGCCCTACTATCCACTAGGGCGTGGTGTGAGAATATAATAGTGTGGCGAGCGCAGCGAGCCACCGAGCCCGAAGCGTGGCGAGCGCAGCGAGCCCCGCGAGGGGACGCGGATACCTTCACAGGTAGACGCGTCCCCTCGCGGCCTTCACAGGTGTCCGCGTCGCCACGGACACCTGTGAAGCCCGCGAGGGGACGCGCATAACTGTGAAGGTATCCGCGTCCCCTCGCGGGGCTCGCTGCGCTCGCCACGCTTCGGGCTCGGTGGCTCGCTGCGCTCGCCACACTATTATATTCTCACACCACGCCCTAGTGGATAGTAGGGCATGAAAAGGTCGGAGGACGCGTACCGCCGCCCCTCGCGGGCTCGCTGCGCTCGCCACGCTTCGGGTTGGCGTGGATCGTGGGGTGGCGTTAAAAATTTGGGGGGACATTTAAGGGTTAATGGGCTCTGTGGCCCATTTAACATTGATTCCTATGGCCAAATCGGGTGGATTGAGCCATTTAACAGTAAAATCGGGTCCATCGCGCCGTTTAACATTGATTCCTATGGGAAATCGGGAGCATCGCGTCGCGGGCATCGCGGGTACATTTATGGCCGGCCGCGACGCGACCGACACGATTTTTATGTTTAACATTGGTTTCAATGGGAAATCGCGGGCATCGCGTCGGTCGCGTCGCGGCCACACATAAATGTACCCGCGATGCCCGCGACGGGCGCCGTTCTAGGTAAAGAGTACCCAAAATAGTGCCAATGTCAAGGTATTCATGGATATGGTGGCTTGGTATATGGAGAAACTGGAAAACACTAAACATACCCAACATCACACCTTTTAAGACAATCTCACAGAAGAAGATAGACTTGCCCTGAAGGACATAGATACATGGGAAATTGTATCATTAAACCTTCTGAAAAAGGAGGTAATATTGTAATTTGGCCAACAGGAATGTATTTAGAAGGGGCTAACAACTGTACAAAGGAGAAAATGTAGTCCTGATGACCAAACTATACAGAAGAGAAACATCAAGCAATAATCTATTAGACCATCAAAGCGCTCATTTTACAACGAACATCAAAAATCTACCCAAAGGAGAATTTGTGAGATTACGTCTGTCACACGCAGCCGCAGCGGTGCGCGGCGGGCATACTACTCACCCGTTCGCGCCCGCCGTCGGCTAGCGTGTAGTGGTCTCCAGGTCAGCGGCAGCAGGCAGCGGCAGTCTGGTGGGCAGCAGGCAGCGTGGGACGCTGGCAGGTGTAGCGGTGTGTGCTGTAGGGGCGCCGGGAAGCCGGCGCCACCATCTTGGTTAAGGGCAAATAGCAGATTGGTCCATGTCTGAGGTTTCCGCCCATACTGACCTGACAGCCAATGGCAGCCGCCCTCTAGGGATATAGGGGATCTGCCTAGGCCTGTTCAGTGTCAGTACAGAGAGTCTCCAGAGGCGTTCACAGCTCCCAGCTTTCTCTGGCTCTCTGATTTACCTCTCCTGACTTGGTGCCTTGCTTCCTGTGCTCTGTGGCTGGTCTCGGTTCTGCTTAACCCCATCGCTGCCAGTTCTCTCCACAGTCTGGTCTCTGCCTGCATCCCTGAGCTTCCAGGCCTAAGCTCTCCAAGTCTTCTGCTTCCAAGCTTCCAATTCTTCATTCTTCAGTCATCATCCATCTTCTTTTAGTCTTCAAGGATCCTTCATTACCATCAAGTACATTCTCTGTCCGGATCTCCTCATTCTTCAAGACCCCAGCCTGCCGTCCTCAGTGCCTTGAACTGTCATTATTTAAATTAACTTTTTCTTCTTTCAAAGTGCCATGCTGGCTCAATTATTATTACCACTAACTGCCACTTAAAGAAAGTATTCAAGTGTGTATTGTTCCCATTTATGAATTCTATTATTAAACCTGCACGATTTAATCCTTCCTCCTCTGGTCCGTCTCCGGTTGCTACATACCACACGACTTCATCCAGCCCTTCAGTTGTGACAGTTTGTACTGACCCGATGGAGTCGGGTGATGAACAGGCTTCCATGGCGGACACATTTCACAGCATCGTGGCTTGTCTGGAGCAAGTAGAGGCTACCCAACGCCAAGTGGCTCAATTTCTTCAGGCCTTGTCTCCGCCCCAGGCGGCTCCCTCAGTTTCTGTGGCTACAGCACCAGAGGTTCCAGTCCCTGTTCCTATACCTGGACCCGTAGTTCCTCATCACATACAATTACCAACCCCCAGCAAATATGATGGTTCACAGAAGGAATGCCGTGGGTTTCTGAACGAATGTGATGTTCATTTCACCTTACAGTCATCTCACTTTCCTACCTCCAAGGCAAAAGTGACATATATTGTGTCTCTCCTGGCAGGGTCAGCTCTGGACTGGGTGTCCCCTCTCTGGGAACGCGCTGATCCCCTGCTCAATGACTATGAAGCTTTCATTACCTCTTTCCGTCGCATCTTCGACGAACCTGGCAGAGTGTCTTCTGCCGCTACTGAGATCCTGAGGATTCGCCAGGGTAGTCGTTCAGTGGGACAATATGTTGTGCAGTTCCAGACTCTGGCTTCGGAATTAAAATGGAACGAAGAGGCTCTCGTCTCCGCCTTCTGGAATGGGCTGGCAGGTCGTATCAAGGGTGAATTAACTACCCGTGACTCTCCTGCTACTTTGGTCGAACTCATCTCCTTGTGCAACAAAGTAGATCTACGGATGCAGGAGCGTCAGCTAGAGAGAAATCGCTCCGATCGTCTCCGCCCTCGTTTCACCACCAACGCTGTTCCTGTTCCTAGACCAGGTTCCTCCTCAACTACACCACCAGACGAACCCATGCAGATCAACCGCTCTCGGCTCTCCTTAGAAGAAAAATCCCGTAGACGTCGAGAGAATCTTTGCATGTACTGCGGTTCTTCCGCTCATCTGCTGTCTTCCTGTCCACTGCATCCGGGAAACGACCGCTCCTAACCTCCCCGAGGGAGGTCAGGTTAGGAGTCCTGCTTTCATCTCCCTCTTCAACTGTTCCCACCATTCCTGTTACCCTTGTGTGCCCTCAGGGGAAAATCAAGATTCAGGCCCTACTAGATTCCGGAGCGGCTGGAAACTTCCTTTCTTCTTCTTTCGTCTTTCAACATTCCTTGGCGGTGCAACCTTTGGCCCATCCCTTGGTTCTCACTGCAGTAGATGGGACTCGCATCAGCAGTGGGCAAATCACTCTTCAAACCAATCCAGTGACGGTTCTCGTGGGTGCTTTACATCAAGAGTCTCTAGAGTTTTTGGTCCTTTCTCAGTTGTCACACCAGGTAGTCCTGGGCCTACCATGGCTTGCTAAACACAATCCTCATATTGATTGGACCAGTATGGAGATCAAAGCCTGGGGTACGAACTGCCTAACTACTTGCATGCCTCATGTCATTCCACTCCATCAAACTATTCCTCAAGAAGAGGGAGGTCCCAGTCTTTCGTCTTCACCAGCTTCACCCTTGTCGATACCCACACCATATTTTTCTTTTTCTGACGTCTTCAGCAAGGGAGGTGCCGATACCCTGCCACCTCATCGTCCCTTGGAATGTCCGATAGAGTTGTTGCCTGGGAAGTTTCCACCTCGGGGCCGCATCTACCCCTTGTCTCTACCTGAGACCAAGGTCATGTCTGACTACATTCGTGAGAACTTGAATAAAGGGTTCATTCGCCCATCTACTTCGCCAGCCGGAGCGGGGTTTTTCTTCGTAAAAAAAAAAATGGAACTCTCCGGCCGTGTATCGACTACAGAGGCCTGAACGATATCACGATCAAGAACTGCTATCCTTTACCCCTTATCACCGAATTATTTGACAAGATCCGAGGGGCTTCTATTTTTACTAAACTGGATCTAAGAGGGGCGTACAACTTGATCCGAATCCGTTCTGGAGATGAGTGGAAGACGGCTTTCAACACCCGAGACGGCCACTACGAATACCTGGTGATGCCATTTGGTCTTTGCAAAGCTCCAGCCGTCTTCCAACAATTTGTGAACGACATATTTCGAGATTTGCTGTATCATTCCGTTGTGGTGTATCTCGATGACATCCTCATCTTCTCGTCTAACCTCCATCTCCATCGTCAAACAGTATCTGAAGTCCTGCGGCGTCTTCGCCAAAATAAACTATTCTGCAAGCGTCTTTGAGGTCACTTCCATTCCATTCCTTGGCCACATCCTCTCCAGCACTGGGATAGAGATGGATCCAGAAAAAGTAAAAGCCATCTTAGATTGGACAGCGCCCACCACGCTCAAAGGCATCCAGAGGTTCGTAGGCTTTTCAAATTATTATCATCGCTTCATCCGGAACTTCTCCACCCTTGCTGCACCCCTTACTGCTCTAACCCGTAAGGGATCAGATCCAAGTCAGTGGTCACCTGAGGCCTCTCAAGCCTTCCAACAACTAAAGAATGCTTTTATCTCCGCCCCAATCCTTCTCCAGACAAACCTAGACAAACCCTTCATTCTCGAGGTGGACGCATCCTCAGAGGGGGTAGGGGCAATCTTGTCGCAGAGAGGGGAGGACCAGGAACTTCACCCATGTGCCTTCTTCTCCAAGAAGTTTCTTCCAGCGGAGAAGAATTACCCCATTGGGGAGCAGGAGATACTGGCAGCCAAATCTGCGTTGGAGGAGTGGCGGTACCTCCTGGAGGGGGCACGACATAAAATCACTGTGTATTCCGACCATAAGAATCTCTCATTCCTCAAGCACGCCCAATGTCTTACAGCTCGTCAAGCCCGCTGGGCCATGTTCTTCGAACGTTTTGATTTTCAAATCAGATTCAGACCCGGGACGATGAATGCCAAGGCCGATGCTTTTTCACGCTCTTTTGAAAACCCAGCAGACCTTGAGACTCCTCCTCGACCAATCCTCGACCCTCTGGTCTTTGCTCAAGTAACAGTCCAGCCTTCACCCCCACCAGGCAAGACCTTCGTTCCTCTCAATCTCTGCAAGAGAGTGCTGTCCTGGGCACACGCTTCCCGTTTCGCAGGGCATACTGGGGCACAGAAGACCTTAATGTTCCTGTTGCGTTCATACTGGTGGCCTACCATTCGTTGCGATTTAACCAGCATAAGTCCTCCAGAACGTCCCCGGCCGGTCCTCTTCTACCTCTAGCCATACCAACAGAACCATGGTCCCACCTGTCTATGGACTTTATCTGCGAACCTCCTCCCTCCAAAGGGCATACGGTAATTTGGGTGGTAGTTGACCGGTTTTAAAAAATGGTGCACTTCTTCCCATTGAAAGGCCTCCCATCTGCTCCAGTGTTGGCTCAGCTCTTCATTTCCACCATCTTCAAACTCCATGGGTTGCCCAAAGAGATTATATCTGACCGTGGAGTGCAGTTCGTCGCAAAGTTTTGGAGGGCTCTCTGTTCCGCTGTACAAGTCAAGCTCAAGTTCTCCACTTCTTTCCACCCACAAACCAACGGACAGACAGAACGTGTCAACCAGGACTTGGAAGCCTTCATTCGTTTGTTCATCTCTTCCTCTCAAGACGACTGGGTAGACCTGCCTTGGGCTGAATTTGCGCACAATAATTCCTATTATTCATCCTCCGGCACCACTCCCTTTTTTACTGTCTTTGGCAAACATCCCCGATCTCCAGAGTTCTCAGATTTATCGTTGTCCGATGTCCCTGCAGCTGCTTCTTCCCTACAACGGTTTGCAAAGATCTGGTCAGACGTTCATACCGCCCTCCTTAAAGCATCCGCTCGATATAAAAGGATGGCGGACAGGAAAAGAAGAGCGGCTCCTAAATTGAAGGTTGGAGATCGAGTATGGCTGTCTACCCGCCATATACGCCTTCGGTTTCCATCCATGAAGCTGGCTCCTCGGTTCATCGGGCCGTACCCAATCACTCAGGTGATTAATCCAGTGGCCTACAGACTACAGCTCCCTTCGTCCTTGAAGATATCAAATTATTTCCATGTGTCTCTTCTGAAGCCTTTGAGATTGAACTTATATCAGAAGAAGGTGCCTAAGCCGCCCAAGATTGGCTCAGAGAGAGAGACAGAGTTCGAGGTGAGGCGCATTATCGACTCACGTTGCCGCAATACCCATCTTCAGTATCTGGTAGAGTGGCTTGGATTCGGTCCTGAAGAGAATTCCTGGTTTGTTGCTGCAGACCTCCATGCTCCCCGTCTGGTGAGAAAATTCTTTCAAAGAAATCCAGGTCAGGGGGGGGGTACTGTCACACGCAGCAGCGGGCATACTACTCACCCGTTTGCGCCCGCTGTCAGCTAGCGTGTAGTGGTCTCCAGGTCAGCGGCAGCAGGCAGCGGCAGTCTGGTGGGCAGCAGGCAGCGTGGGACGCCGGCAGGTGTAGCCGTGTGTGCTGTAGGGGCGCCGGGAAGCCGGCGCCACCATCTTGGTTAAGGGCAAATAGCAGATTGGTCCATGTCTGAGGTTTCCGCCCATACTGACCTGACAGCCAATGGCAGCCGCCCTGTAGGGATATAGGGGATCTGCCTAGGCCTGTTCAGTGTCAGTACAAAGAGTCTCCAGAGGCGTTCAAAGCTCCCAGCTGACTCCGGCTCTCTGTCTCACCTCTCCTGACTTGGTGCCTTGCTTCCTGTGCTCTGTGGCTGGTCTCGGTTCTGCTTAACCCCATCGCTGCCAGTTCTCTCCACAGTCTGGTCTCTGAGCTTCCTGGCCTAAGCTCTCCAAGTGTTCTGCTTCCAAGCTTCCAATTCTTCATTCTTCAGTCATCATCCATCTTCTTTCAGTCTTCAAGGATCCTTCATTACCATCAAGTACATTCTCTTTCCGGATCCCCTCATTCTTCAAGACCCCAGCCTGCCGTCCTCAGTGCCTTGAACTGTCATTATCTAAATTAACTTTTTCTTCTTTCAAAGTGCCGTGCTGGCTCAATTATTATTACCACTAACTGCCACTTAAAGAAAGTATTCAAGTGTGTATTGTTCCCATTTATGAATTCTATTTTTAAACCTGCACGATTTAATCCTTCCTCCTCTGGTCCGTCTCCGGTTGCTACACACCACACGACTTCATCCAACCCTTCAGTTGTGACAACGTCAGAATTGTACAGATTTAAATGTGTATAAATAAAAAGAGTAAGTACTCACTGTAAGACTGGTTGTGGTTTGTTGGGGGTACTCGGTCCTGCGCGCCTCCTTCGGCTGCCTAATGATTACCACTAAGGTCACCCTCAGACCTTGGGTTTTTGAAATACTAGTGGAGTGGGTGTGGTAATTGTACTGGGCGCCAAAGTTAAAATATAACAGGGTTTATTGAATGTTAAAAAACATATAAAATACAATACAGTGTATGAACACATAAAACACAAGATCGTGTGAGATTCTTCTTACCCCTAAGGGTATTTGGAGCCAGCAAGGATGGAAAGAAGGGGCAGGATGCAGTCCGGATTGTGCACCCTGTTCTGGGCTCCAAATACCTTAGCACTGGGTTAGTCCTGATGAATAATCGTGGATACCAGTCACTGCCGACGCGTTTCGAGCATCAGGGTGCTCTTCTTCCTCTTCTTCCTTACTTACTGTAAGACTACTCAACAGAGGTTGCAGCAAAAGAAGCATAAAAAAATGCCAAATACCATGCCAAAAATAGACTCGTTGATTTTTTCCAAAAATCAAAATAAGTGATAGAACTACCAACCAATCCGCTTTATCAACAACTTCAGGGAATAGTCAGATGATACTGGCAAGTACTTCTAAATGATGAGACCCTCAAATCCATGCTAGGATTTTATGTAGGGATGACCACCCACCCTTTCAAGCAGAGACTACTAGAACA
The DNA here is from genome assembly GCF_055691185.1 of Crinia signifera. Lineage (NCBI taxonomy): Eukaryota > Metazoa > Chordata > Amphibia > Anura > Myobatrachidae > Crinia > Crinia signifera. The sequence continues at coordinate 141,317,060 of NC_139220.1, forward strand.
TATAGGGAACATTCGCAATGCATCTTCTGACCTCACTAAATATAAAAAACTCACATACGTGGCATGTCACTTTCATCAATATCATGGAGGGTCCCCTAAAGACCTTAAAGCATACAGCCTTCAACAAATTTAATTAGGTATTAGAGGAGGAGACCTTACCAGGGAACTATTGCAAAATGAAAGCTACAGTATTGGGCTTTTAAATTAGACCTGAAGGGTCTGAATGAAATAATCAATTATGGAGTCTTTTTGTAACACAATATCTTTAGTTAACCAGTCAAAACTCTCCTGGAAGAACCTCACTGTACATTTTTTTGTGATCAAGCCATCCATTCTACTCTGAAACACTGCCTCTCCCAGTTTAATTCAATCTAACTGGGTCTATTAATGTGTACAGTATGTGAGGTCTTATTTATTATTTCTAATCTTGCTTTGGTAACTGTCATCTTGTTAATTACAAACCGCACACATGGCGAATGAAACTAATTAGCCACTGAAGGTCCTATTTAAATAACAACACAGACTGTATAAACTGTTAAATAATATGCAAGTTCCCCAACCGGGATCCCTCTAGAACCCTGACAGGAGAACCTTGAACACTGATTTAGAAATCACCACATGAAACGTACGTCCTGGTCAAGTTCCCACCATGCACAAGTGGGAGCCCTCTACACCTCCACCATGTGAACTTCAGACACTGCTCCAGATTATATCCTGTACCTTACCACCAGACCCTAACTACCCTGCACCCGCCTGCCTAGCACATCTACCCGAACTGGTAGATGGGGTAGAAGTGAACATACTGTAGGACAGAAGGTTAGGATGAGAGATTGCTGGTTTTGATGAAGAGTTGGTATAGAGTTGGAGAGTCTGATTGAAAATTTTGGAGAACTCCAGAGGTAGGAAGCACCACGGTTAAAATGTTGGAGGCAGGAATGGACACAAGTGAACATTTTTCAGGAGAAGCATGCCATATTTGTGAAGCAAAGAGAGCAGATGGGAGTGTAAAGGGTGAATAGGCCAGAAATGTAAATATCTTTCACTTATGCCTATTGGTGCATAAAAATACTGTCATACTGTAGATGATTAAGTATTAAAGTTTCTTGGATTGAGTTAATTTGCGGAGCTATTCAGTATTGCTCCAATGTATGGACAGCTGCTCCCAAAATGAAGCTTTCCCCAAGATCCCTACTACGGTTACCAAATTAACAATATGGTGGTTGCGGAGGTGTCATTGGGTTGACAGAAATTAGGTCAACAGTAAGTAGGTTGCCCAATATTAGTCAACAGTTAAAAGGTTGACACGTGACAAAGGTCGACATGCCTAAGGTCAACATGGAAAACGTCGACATGCGTTTTTCATGTTCTTATGTCTATGTGGACACAGACATTGTATAAGTGTACCGATTTACTTGCCATGCTTCAGGCACGATGGCTCGATACGCTCAGCACAGTTTTATAATCTGTCTCTATTGCCACGTGGATAGTTAAATATGAAAAACCGGCTTTAAAAAAACCATGATTTTTCATGTCGATCTTTTCCATGTCAACTTAAACCATGTCGCTCTTTTTTTACGTGTTGACCTTTTGACTGTTGAACAAAAGTGGTCGACCTATTGATCAATAGGTCGACTGCATCTCATCTGCTCATATGTAACTCTTTGTATGTCTTCAGTTCTTTCTAAGAAGAAAAAGCTGGTCCATGGAAATTTGTTGAAATCTGTAGATGCTATTGGATCAAACAGCTTTCAGTTTTTGAGTTTGCTGAATACTAAGCAGCCCATAACTATACTAAGCAGCTCATAACAGATAATAAATTGGCCCCTAAATGAGAAAAAAAAAACACTGATTTTTGATAAGGGACCTTCAGAAACAGAAGGCTCAGGTTATACAGTACTTTTATAAGAGACCTTAAATGTAGTCATCTGTCTATAAGTAAATGTCCTTTTCACTTCCTACAAATTATACAAGCTTACATAGTAGCAAAGACTTTCTCCCAACACAACATATAGAAAATAAAGACAAAAATCAGAGCTGAAATCTGTTGTGCACTTCTAAAGGTAATACATCTGGACAAGGTGGTGTTGGTCTCCTTAGAGAGGCAATAGACAAGACCACCAGTGCTAATATTCGTAGAATGAAGGACTGGTGGTGTGCTACACTCCATGACAGAACCATTAACCAGATGGAAAAGTATTTATTTTTACAATAAAAAAGGTTGAAGGGGAACATGATGCAGTACCCTTGCCCAGCGCTTTCATCAACAGGGTCAAGTTTGTGTCAATGTAGCATTTTATAAGTTCATTTGTTTTCATAACACTACATGCATTTAAATGCATACGTTGTTATCAGAAGTATCATGCTGCATTTTGGTTTTATGTTAGGTAAAAAATTTCTAGGAATCTATAATAAAGTCTAGAAATATAGTTTTCCTTATTGAAGTGTTTATGCCAGGAAACACGGACAGCTTGGCTGTGACTTCACTGATAATTCATGCTGCACAGATGGATAATGGTTTATAAGTACAGATGGCATACAGGGAACACCAAATCCATTGGCATTTCTACTGTATGTACAGAAAAACATGACATGAGGGAAAACAAAAACAGCCAGAAAATAGCTATATGAAGAAAATTATATCATAGATTTTTCACAACCTACTGTAACTACTCTACATTACATGGTTTCATGATATATTTATTATTGGCGGCAGCAGAGTAGGCCCAAGGCCTAGGTGCATTTGGAATGCCATGAGGCATTAAAGCCTGCCTAGTCTAGGGCAGGTGGAGGTTTGTGGCTCGGGCTCTTGGCTTGGACTCTGCAGCAGTCGCTGGCTATTGCAATGCTCATTCAGTCAGGAGCTGGGAGCATGCAGCAACTGATGCAGATGGTGAGCGGCTCAGTAAAGGCAGCAGAACCCGCTCAGCAGATGATGCAGTACAGGGAGGCGCCAACCAAGAGATGCGCTCTTCCTGTTCTACTTCCCTGCTGATGTACAGGGGAATCTTTTTTGTTGTTGTTCGCTGTAGCAAAGCGGTGACATAAACGTGAAGCTGGCCAAACTGATAAATAAGGAGAAAGACCGGCCCTGGGGTTTAGATTGATACCAGCCGTAAACTTGGTGGAACGGCTGCCTCTGATGGCATGGTAATTGTCTCGGTGTCTGTTCCCCAGGTTGTGTGTGTTGTACTCTACAGGTTATGCCTGGAGGCTGGGTCATATTACGGGCAGTGGGGAACTGCTGCACTGCAGTGGGCAGCAATTTAAAAGGGCCACTGGAGGAGTGTTGGGTGTTACTGTGATTTGTGCTGCTGACTGATGGATGCTATAGTGGGATAAAGCACACAGACTCTGTTTGAGGAGTGGTGTGCACGTAGTGAGGGGTGCTGCAAGATGAATGCTGTGCATGAGGAGTAATACAAAGGAAGGTGATATACATGAATCTCCGGCAATCAGAATACATATTTTAGAGAATCCCAACAGGGGTCAGTGGATTATGCTTCCTTTCCCTCCTCCTTCCCCCCAACCCTCTTTTGCAGCAGCTTAGCCCTCCACCACTCCCTGCCCTGAAGCCTTATCTTAATGCTCCCCATTAGTGGCTTAACCTAACCCCCATACCTTTCTTCCTTAACCTACCCCCTCACCCCCCTTCCCCCTCGTAGCCTAAACCTAACCTCTCTTTCCCCAGCTTGACTATAACCCACCCCGCTTACTCACCAATCAGGATGCTGACTGTCAGTAGTTCAGCATTGGCATCCTAAAGTGTTCGATGTTCTGGTGCCAATCTTCCGAAGGTAGTCGGAACACCAGCATTAGTAAACTAAATGCTGGCATCCTGATTATCCCTAAATGCATCCCTAAATGAATGTGACAAGATAAAACATCACCCTTCAAGTCAGCCTCACTGTGGTTCTCTTGCTAGCTAGTCTTTGCTAGCTGCAAACAGCTTGCTGGGCGGAGGGTCAACATTGTAGAGTATAGATTCACTGGAGAGCTGGTGTCAGTAACTGACATAAAGGGGCAGATTTATTAAGCTCAGTGAATTGATAAAATGTCTGGTTTTAATCACCGGCCAATCAGCTCCTAACTGTGAAGTTACAGGCTTGGTTTGAAAAAATGACAGTTAGGAGCTGATTGGTCAGTGATAAAAACCAGACACTTTATCACTTCACTGAGCTTCATAAATCTACCCCAAAGTGCTTTACCACCCCAGAGTCAGCGAAAGCAAACCTGCTATGCAAAGTCTGTTATATAAGGAGTGTTCCTAATGTGTGGCGCAACATTTATAAAGGGGAACTATAGTGTTGTGTAGTGTGAATAAGGAGCAGTACAGTGTGGTTTAATGTAAATGAGAAGCATTATTGTGCAGTTTAATGTGAATAAGGATCAGAACAGTGGTATAATGAGAATAAGAAGCTGTACGGTGTGGTGTAATGTGAATAAATAGTGATATGGCGCTGTATAATGTGGATAGGGAGTGATATTGTGATGTCAAAAGGCTTTAGGACATGGTCATTAGGTCGAAACAAGCATTACGTTGACATTGGGAAGGTCAACAGTCAAAAGGTCGACATGGGATTTTCACTTTTTTTTCAACCGACATGTTCCAACAGGCGGTATTTATCCCTACCATCCACTAGGGCGCGAAGGGAGAATATAATAGTGTGCCGAGTGTACCGAAGAACCGTGTACGAAGCATGGTAAGCATAGTGGTGCACTTTTTTGGTGTCCATGTTGACTTTGTTATGGTCATGAGCAATGGGCATAGGGAGGGCGGAGCACAAGCTCTGGGCGCCGTGACCTCAAAGGGCACCAGAGCCATGCAGCCGAATCCCCTGCCCGCTCCATGCTCTGCCCATCTGAGCCTAGCGGTGATGCTGTGATAAACTGCTACCCAGGAGCCGGCGGGCGTCAGCTCCATTGACAGTTCCCTGCCCGGCTGTCACCTTTCTCCCAGCGGTGTGTAGGCCCGGCCCAGGCTGTCTGCATGGAGATGACGGATCAGTCCATCACTGACCGTGTCGCGGCAGCTCAGCACAGTGTCACCGGCTCATCCGTGGCCAAAGCCGTCTGCAAGGTGACCACACATGAGATGATGGAAGAAGCACCTGGATTGTAAGTGGGGCTGAGTGTATGGAGGCTGGGGCTACTCACTAAGGGCCTTATTCGAGTTCACTCTTTCAGACAAAATCCTTCTTAGATGGACAAAACCATGTCCACTGCAGGTGGGCAGATGTAACTTGTGCAGAGATAATTAGATTTGGGTGGGGTTTTACTTCAAAGTGAGATCTATATTGCAGTGTTAAAATAAAGCAACCAGTATTTACCCTGCAAAGAATCACCAAAAAATCACCAAATCTATTTCTATCTGCACATGTTACATCTGCCCCCCTGCAGTGCACATGGTTTTGTCCATCTAAGAAGGATTTTGTCAGAAAGAGTGAACTCGAATAAGGCCCTAAGCGTCTGTCACCACAGTGTCTCCTCACCTGTGTGTGTCCGTGTCGCTGTATTTGTATCTGCTGCTCAATTACCTGTGTGGTGTTATACTGGTTCAGGGTGTAGGAGTTTCTGTGCTATAGTGTTGGGACGCTGTGGGTGCTATAATGCTTGGCTGCTGTGGGTTCTTTTTTACCCATTGTACTATAATATTTATGTGTCAAATGTGTAATGGGCATTACGGTTTGTTATATAGTATGTAATGGGCGTTACGGTTTGTTATACAGGTATAGTATGTAATGGGTATTATGTGTGACCTTGTGACCTTATGTGTAATTTGAATTACAGCATGCGTGGGTTTCCACCGGGTACTCCGGTTTCCTTCCACAATCCAAAAATATACTGGAAGGCTAATTGGCTCCCAACAAAATTAACCCTTGAATGTCTGTGTGTGCGTGTACATGTGGTAGGGAATATAGATTGTAAGCTCCACTGGGGACTGATGTGAATTTTCAAATATTCTCTGTAAAGCGCTACGGAATATGTATGCGCTATATAAGAAACTGTTAATAAATAAATTTACTTTTGGACCATTCGCATGCAAAATTTTTGCACGAGCCACCTAGTTGCCACATATTGGGGCTGATTCGGTATAGCACACACTGCTGATGTCACAGGCCGTTAGGCAATTATTTTTTCTTTGCACGCATCAATGTAAAATAGCATAAGTTCAGATTGTGTGCATATGTACAAAGTCAGAGTTGTCATTAAGGTGCACAGGGGATGCATGGTCTCATAAATTTGATGGTTTGTATTTCAGCATTTAAAGATGCTGACAGTCTCATTTAGGGCCTGTTTGGTTCACTTGTAAAAGCAAATTCTCTCTCTAATGGACAAAACAATGTGCACTGCAGGTGGGGCAGATGTGGGGTGGGGTTTTTACTTCAAACTGATATCTCTATTGCAGTGTAAAAATATAGCAGCCAGTATTTACTCTGCACAAAAAAAACAACACCCAAATCTTGTTACATCTGCCCCTCCTGCAGTGCACATGGTTTTATCCGTGGCGATTCCCCTGTGAAAAATGTAAATAAACAAGAGGAAGAGAGAGGACAGGCTGCCGCTGCAGCTACAGCTGTCCCCAGCTCAGCACATGGCACTGATCAGCATGTGCTGTGCTGGGGAGAGAGGCTGTGCTGTCATCTCTCGCCCCACTGCCCGGCTCCCTGCATTGGGGAGCGGCAGCAGCACCCCTCCAGCCTGGTTAAAAAGTAGTCACCCCCCCCTCCTCTTGATGCCACTGAGAGTCGGTCCTGAAGACTAGTTTACTTGGCAAAACAGTGACAGTGAGATGAGTCTGTCCTGATAAATAGCTTCCTTACAAGAACTGAGCTAGCTAGAGGAGCCTGTTCTGATTATTAACTTATACCCTTTTTCAACTAGACAAGCCGGGTCGCACTCAGGATTTTGTACCCAGGTGCGATACGGCTTGCAAACAATTTCCCACTAGCATCCCCTGATGTCATCAGGAGGTGAGGGGGGGGGGGGGCGCTGGGAGATGAAAGCATCTCTCAGTGGCGGCTTTTACATTGCAGTGACTGGGGTAATTGCCTGGGTTGGATTGCCAGGACAGTCGACCTTGGATTTTTTCTTTAGATGCATTTCCACTAATAAAAAAACCTGGGTCGCTGCGCATCCCCATGCAAAATCAGAATCAGAAAAGTTACACCGAGAGGAGTCTGTCCTGATGAATTGCTTTAAGTGCTGTTTCCACATAGTTTTTCCTCGTGCTACTTTTCAGCAGGAATCAGCAGGAATTTAGTTCTCGAACCTATAATTAAATATGACATCATCAGGAACTGAGTTCCTAAACCTGTTCTGGGCCAAAATGTACTTTCCATAAGATAAGTTTTATATATTTCTGGAGTTCCTGGACCTATTTTTCCCAAAAAATAGTACAGGTTTAGTATCCCTTATCCAAATTATTCCGAAAACCATACATTCCAGAAAGTGAATTTTTTTTTTTTGCTAAAACCACTACTGGGGACATCTGCAACAGCACTACTAAGGACAGGATATGTAACTGGCACTAAATATGTGCAAGAAAATTATTGCTTGCCATTTAAAATCAGTATCTGAGGTAGTACACAAACCTTGTTTCATGCAAATAAAATATGTGTGTGTGTTTCATGTGTTTGATGTGCAACATAAATGCAAGATACCTTAAGATTACTCATTAAAATATAAAAATATTCTGAAATATGGAATAATCCGTTATCCAATATTCTTCAGGTCCCGAGCATTTTGGATAAGGGATACTCAACCTGTACTGGTTTTACCCCAATAAATAGATCCCTGAGTATATTTTGCTTTCTCTCCTCAGCTGAATAGTACAGGTCGAGTATCCCGTATCCGAATATCCGTTATCCGAATTATTCCGAAATACGGACATTCCAGAAAGTGAAAAAAAAATTTTTTTTTGCTAAAAACTCACTGGGGACATATGTAACAGCATCACTGGGTACATGATATGTAACTGGCACTATATATGTGCAAGACAATGATTGCTTGGCATTCAAATTCAGTGCTGAGATAGTACACACATTTTGTTTCACGTTTTGAAACCTTGTTTTTTGAACAATTAAAATATGTTTGTGTGTATTTTATGTGGTAATAAAATATATTTGTGTGTATATTATGTGTTTATACAGCATAAATGCAAGATACTTCAAAATACATCATTGAAATATTAAAATATTCCGAAATACGGAATAATCCGTTATCCAAAATTCTCCTGGTCCCGAGCATTTTGGATACGGGATACTCAACCTGTACTAAACAGTATTTCTTCATTTAATATGCTATAGTTAATCTACTCTATAGTAGGTACGGTACAGAACTATTTCATTTGAAAAGGTACTGAAAATTACACCGCTAATTTATAAATCTTTACATACTTGTTACTTAACCTTGTAAAAATAAGCTGATTTAAATATTCTAAAAGCATATTCTTATGATTTTTTTTTATCTGCCAATAAGGCATTTCTTAGGAAATTATAGTATATACTGTTTATTGTAATAATAAAACTACAGCAGTTATTATCACTTTCATTACTTCAAGAGAGTGTAAATAAATCATTTATATCTGTCATAGTAATCACTGTGTATTTGAAAATCACTTTCATATGTTTCCACTGTAATGTGGCAAACCATGTTTTTGATGTTTTATTGCAAATATTTCATTATAGAAATTCACAGTATATGGTTTATATGCAAATCATGATTAATTTCATTCAGTTTGTGTAATGACTAATGACTGGAAAGTGATACAAAGACAAATGACTTGCATAACACAGGATTAGTTTTAAGTCTTCCTGCTCATAAGGTTAGTCATTAAGTATTTTACAGACTACCACTGACATAACAGATTGTTAACACTATGGGCGGAATTCAATGAGAATACCTGCGAGGTGCAGCGAATCCTTTTTAGGATTCGCTGCACATTCGCCACGTTCCGGAGCCGGCGGGCTCCGGTATTCAACGTGTCAGGGGCTCGCTGCCCCTGACTGGCGAATATGAGCTCCTCCGGCGATTGCCGCAGGGAGCCTGAGGACGGTGCCAGGCAGAGAGATGGTAGTCTCTCTGCCTGCCCCAGAACTTTGTGGGGGGTAGGTGGGCTCCCCGGGTGCCAGGCAGCACAGGCTGCCCCTCGGGGGTGCCAGCAGGGGAGCGTATATTCACTACACCCGATCGTAACGATCGGGTACAGTGAATATATGAATATGTAATGAGCGGCTCGGCTCCGGCGCCCCCTGCTGGCTGCTGTGTAAAAAAAAAAAATAAAAAAAATATATATTTTTTAAATTAAATATATATTCATGTGCTTACAGCACATGAATAAAAATAGCATGCCCCTCCTCAGAATAAAATTCCTGATTTTTTTACACCAAATGTAAAAAACAAAACACTTTATTTTAAAAGTTCACATTCCACTTCACCATAAAAAGATAGCGATTGCTACTCGGTGAATCATGGTGAAAAAATCCTTGAAATGTATTCGCCATGTGGTCATTGAATAGGGTGATTCACCGTTTTAGTCAGAAATTCGCCAAACAGCACAAATTCGCCATAAAAACATGGCGAATCAGGCTCATTGAATACCGCCCTGTGTAGCACCAATGCAAATCTAATTTTATTGACCGTATTGATCTTGTTTCTGTTTTTTTTAAATCTCGATTACAATTTCCTATGTTATCAAGCAAACATTTATTTCTTTATGTAAAAAGAGTTATCTGAAGAACCAAACGATGATTTACTTATTAATATTTTAATAACATTTCTGTTTGTCTACTCATTTGCCCAAAATTGGTGACATGAAATAAGTGAGAAGAGACAAATAATTTTTTTTATCAGAAGTCAATTTATGAAAAAAAAAAACATAAAAAAAAAAAACATATCTGTAAATAATAAACCAGTATACTGGCCAACTTGGGTGTAAAAACAAATTGGGGGAAATTTACTAAGATGCAAATTAGACTTCATATGTGATGTTGCTATGGGCAACCAATCAGAATCTACTTCTTATTGGTACTCTAATTGGTCGTAAACAACATCAGGAGTTGTATTTAATATTTTTGGTTTGTTTCTTGGTCTGGGTAGCACATGTTGGAACAGACGATCCCAATCCACAGACACACCAGCTTGCTAGCCTTCCCTGTGATTCTTTTAACAGGATTATGGCCACAGTGCTAAATGCTTCCATGAGCTCATCATCCAGAAGTAAATAGCTGAGGATTGCTCTTCAAGCATGTGTTCTGTGCTCATTATGATATACTGCATGGTGGTCACTTGGATGTTCAATATACGGTCAGTGAGATTCTGTCTGTATTTTATGGTGATTACTGGAATGCTGCCTGTGCTATATTTTGGTCATTAGGATGCTTGATGTGCTGTCAATAGGATTCTTTCTACTGTTTGGTAGTCACATAAGTGTGTAGTGTATTTTAGGATTGTATCTGGTATGCTCTGCTCAGTGACTCTACTGTATGGGAGTCACTGAGATAGCCTCTAGATGGTATGAATGATTTTATTGGAAGGGGGGGGGGGGTTCGGGGGAGAAAGAGGCAATCTACTTTTCAAGGTAACAGACAGGACTTCCACAGTTTTCAAAGTCATTTCAATAGTTACATGCTTAATATTTTTTTAATCCATTATATTAATGATTTCTTTAGCTTAAATATAAGACTTTTACATACAAATTGAAATCTATGTAATGTGCTGCTATAATGTCCAACTTTGAACATTGCTGTTTATTATGATGAGCAAATGATTCTTGTGATAAAACGCAGCATTTTTTAAAATTGCAAACCTTTCGAAAGTTGAGTGATAGGAAGCTGGCGTTTGAGGGTGGTAACTGTCTGATTTCTGGGAGTGTCAGGGAAAACACAGGCATGCCCAGGTGTTTTCAGGGAGGGCGTGCGAACGTCAGCTACGGGCTTCTTCAGCCTGTTTTTATCACATTGGCAGAGTGGGTCCTGGGTTACACACAGATTGCAAAAATTATTCAATGGTGAGTGAGTGGCAAATCAATTTGCAGCTAATCACCGATTTGCAATATTTTTAAAGGATTTTTGCAGCCTTGCACAGGGCAGGATTTCACTCTGGTAGGGCAGTGGCCAGAGGCGTACGGAGGGTGGAGCCAGTGGAGCATACGCTCCGAGCGCTGAAGGGGCACAGGGCGCCACCTCCTCTCCGCAAATGACCCGGGACTCGCTTGGTTTTTCAGCCCAGCCACTGTGCCTGTGGCTGCCTTGACCGGCCTGGCGCCTGCCTGCAGTGCTGCTCACCCTGCCACCGCCGCCTGCAAACCGATGACGTCACACACATCACGGGCGGTCTTCTTCCCCATGTCTGAAGCTGATCAGGGGGACACTCCTCCCCTGCTACACTCTCTCTCACTGGCTGCAGCAGCATCATCATCACTCCATCCCAAGCGCTGGCTGTAGCCTGGGGAGGACTCTGACTGACTGCTGCTGGCTGCCACCCTGCTGTGCCTCCTCTGTCACATCAAGATGTCTGTTACATCAAGGTGGATTTTAGTTTTTAAGTAAAGATAGGATCATGGGGAATACCCATAATAATGGATCATTGGGTTTGGGGGATTGGTGGGTGGTGGGGTGCGAAACATGCCCTTGCTCCGGGCACAATGGCACCTAGCTACACTGCTGGCAGTGGCTATCTGATCGTAGGGCTCTGCAACTTAGCAAAGAAGCGATCAAGTCTGAGCAACACCATAACTTCTAGTTATTTTTTTTTTAAATATACAGTAAAGAAAATTATAGCAAGAAACTAAATAATTGTGAAACTGTTTCCATTTTCCTATGTAAATCTGAAGAACTCCATAATATATGTAATCAATATACTTATTTCCTACTGTACCTGATGTGGCTATTAAATAATGAGACCGATAATATAATTAAATAATAATTATAGCAATTACAGTTTATCTCCATTTCCCTTCTAGGTATTCTCCTTCTGCATTCGCACACCACTGTATTCTCATTTTCTATTTGTCAAATTCATGCTGTTGCTCATTATCTGTCAACTGTCTCAACAGCTACTTAATTTTCGTCTTCACTTTAATAACTGATACAAAACAGGTTCCCTTGATTACATATTTGACTATAGGAAAAAGAAAAAGCCAAACGGGGACGTTATTCTGATTAGATCGGTCCCCCCGTGTGATTGCACAGGGGGCCGATGTTTTGCATCGGCGCATGTGCAGATGCAGGGTACAAGTGGGCATGGCGAACTACATGTTCGCCACCCTGCTCACACCTAGCAGCGTGGGCGGGGGGAACAGGTCATGGGAATGCCCAGTGTTTCATGGGCGTTCCCATGAAAATGCTGGGCATTCCCAGGGATATCCATTGAAGGGGAGGGTGCAGGGGGCGGGCAGCTGACATCAGCGGATGTCAGCTGCCCGCCTGCTTCCCGCACAGGGTGCTCGCAGATCAGAGACACAATAGATGTGTCTCTGATCTGCACGCACTGGATAAATCATTTGATGGTCGCCGAACATCTAATGATTTCTCCCCCACTCCCAAGGCTGTGAATGGATACATCCATTCACTGCCGGTCCGGGGGGATCGCGGGTGCAAGGGGGGAGTGGCTGGCACTGCGGGCTGCATTTGGTCCACATGCAATGCTGTGAAATTTGCAACATTATGTGTGGACCAGAATAAGGTCCCAGGTCTGGCGGGTACGGAGGATGTTCTAGCACTGCAATCTGTTTCTTGGCCAAAAACTGCTTTTGAAGAAAGAAACTCTAAAAAATGCAAATCCACTTTAATGTGTTCCAAAAGGCCTGTGTAAGTTCAGTTTTGATTTTTCTGCTTGGCATTGAGATTTTTGGAAACGTCTTAGCAAATACATTTGTCATGTTAAGATGCAAAACCTGCATACAGTAACACTTTATGTGCCAATCTTTACCATTCCTGCTATTCAGATTCCAAATTAACTATCAGTTTGAACAATTGTCTCATTTTATCACCATTTTTCTTTTTGTCTTTGATGTGCAAGGCCTTCTGGGATGGTCATCACCTCAACATCCTCTTTAGCATTACTAATGGGTCTATGTACTAAGAATTGGAGAACGATAAAGAGGATGGGGATTAAGTTAAGCTAACTAACTGCCCTGTACGTCACAATTAGCATACAGTAGATTTGGTGGGCATGTTGTTCAAAGTAACAAAGTGCTTTTTAACTAACCATTTTATGACGCACTGGAAAATAAAAACTTCTTTGAATACAGTGTGACAAAGCCAAAGTTCGCCCACTCCCTTTTAACTCACGCAGTATGGTTTGTTTTTTACTGTCTCATTATTTAGAGGCCATACTGTATGCTCATCTTGCCATTACTCTGTTTAGTGTTTGTTTGATCAGTTTATTTATTTTCTAATTGAGATGTCAAAAAAGTTGGTTAGATGTCAAAATGTTATAACAACGGTTTGCTCATATAAAGGCAAATGATTGCAATCTACATTTTTATCCCCCTTGTCATTTAAAATGTCTTTATAATTCATAATGACCAGGGCCGGTGGAGAGGCCCCAGGAGAGGGGGGATGGGGGCGCCCCGGTGCCCACCCGCTACACGGGGGGGGTGTCTGCACGGTCTGAGGGGTACCTCCCCAGCAACTTACAGAGCCCCATCGGGTGCCGTTGTCCGGCAAGGAGAGAGGGATCCGCCCCTTGTACCGCCCAGCCTGAGTGAAGTACTGCCCCTTTCCATCCATCATCATCCCCCAGGCGGCGGCGCGGGAAGCGCTTCTGATTTTGAAAACACTGGCCACACGCTGATTGGCTGAATCTCAGCCAAACAGCGTGCGGCCAGTGTTTTCAAACCCAGAAGTGCTTCCCGCGCCACCACCAAGCAGATGATGATGGGCGGCAGCGGGCAGCACTTCACTGCGGCTGGGCGGTACAACAGGCGGCTCCCTCTCTCCTGGCTCTCTCTCCTCTCCGGGTGGCTCCCTCTCTTCTGGTCCTGGACGACGGCACCCGACAGGGCTCTGTAAGTTGCAGGGGGTGGTGGGGGCGCTGTAGGTACCCCTCAGACTGCGCGGACCCCCCCTGCTGCATATAATTCACCCCGCCGGATAGCGCCACTGGGACCCCTCTGACAGACCCCCCTGCAGCATATACAGTAGCGGGGGGGGGGGGGGAGTTCACCTCCGCTCAACTCCATCCGGGGGGGGGGACCTGGCTGCTCCGAACTTCCGCCCTCCAGTGGCCTGATAATGACTAGTATAGACACATTCTTTCTTATAATAAAAGTTTTAAATTAAGTATTGTCTCTTTTTGTGAACTATTTAAGCACTAGAGGTTGAGGGGTAAATTTACTAAGATGGGAGTTCTATTGAAGATGGGATGTTGCCCATAGCAACCAATCAGAATGCACTTCTTTTTTGCTTAGCACCTATTACAGTATCTAAGATAATAGACATAATCAGATTAGTTGTCCACAGCAACATCCTATCTTCAATAGAATTGCCATTTTAGTAAATAAACCTCTGAGTGTCACGTCTCAAGGGTGACTCTGGTCCAGATCTTGAGTATAACAGAAGCTAGGTTCCTTTATAACCATAAGGTCCATACACACTTGTGACTATGTCCAGCGTGTATGGACAGCGATGATCGCTATCATGGCTGGAGAGAATTCTGGTCAGTGCATACACACTGAGCTGTTTTTACCCTGCCCGGCACCATCTGCGGGAGAGGTCGGCTTTGCATAACACAGCACTATACAAAGCAGTATTCAAAACCACACATCTAGTGGTAATACCAGCAGATGAATGGCTTTCCCGGCGATGATGCGGGACTGCACTGCAGCGCTCACCGCTCATCGCCGGGCCATACACCCTAGGCGGCTTTTAACTGAGAGCCATTCAAAACCGGCTGCTTTGAGTTGCTTCCAGCTCAAAGTTTCCCAGTGTGTATGGGCCTTTAGACTGCATATGGGATAACTAGCGTCTATGGAAGAACCCCACACAGGAGAAAAATTAAGTCTCTGAAGAAGAAGATGAGCCAGGAAGTAACAGGTAAGTACGGATAGGCTCAAACTAGGACTTAACAATAATAAGGACTTGCTAGGAAAAGTAACTGCAGGTGTAAGTATGCACTGTAGTGTCACTATGGTTGTCACTGGAGAGGTTCACCGATAATGATAACGGCAACAGCAGATATCTGCATTTAGTGTAGATATTGATATTGTCTCTCTGAATGGTAACTTGACAGTAGTAGTGATAGTAAGGCAATGCAGGAGCCAATAGCAGGTAGACTGAGTAGCAAGTCTTGACGATGATGGAGGATGCAATATCCAGGAATGGACACTAGAGGGAGTCAGGCTAGCAGGCAGACTGGAATGTTGCAGATGTTGGAAATAGCAGATGCACTAAGAGAGCTTTGGGAGCTGTTTCTCAAAGGACATCATTGTACTGACTGACTTCAGGATCCAAGCTCTGTGCTTATATAGGCAGAGCATGTAGCTGATTGGCTGTTGTAGGATGATGTCAGAAGTGGTTGCTGAGGATTGGTTCCAGAAACCCGTGTGCCAGAATCCAAGATGGCGGCGCCTATGCCTGTAACTTCCATGCGGGGACTTGCGGCCTACACAGAAGCGGAGGCCTGTGCCAGACGCTGCGCCAACCAGGCAGCAGATGGCACTGGTAGCGCCCACGCAGTGCCGGCTGTGTGCATGCAGCGTGGGTCAGGAACCGGTGCGCTGCATGGAGGATTACAGTCTCTGTGCCAGTCTGGCAAAGCATTTTGGAGTGAAGATAGGTATGTCTCAAACCCTGAATCATGACACTGAGTGAGATATTTTAATAAATTGTGACTTTCTACTTGCAGTATATCACTGTTTTGTGACTAATAGATTGGATGACGATAGAACTAAAAGTAAATATATACACAGTAATTGTATCATTAAAAAAGCAGTAGTCTTTCAAATGTTCTTTTTGATCAAATATGTATGTCAAATATAACAAATTGAACAAAAGCATATTGTAAGAGACTGGCAAGCTTTTAAAATGTATTTATTTTTCACAGTAATAAAATATTTGTGACTCAATTTAAACAATCGGCGTAATATTGTGCATCATCCAGTAAAGTGACGTTAGAAGTATTTATTGTAGCTAGCACCATTTATAAGTAATGATTTTACAAACCACTGTAAATATGGCTGTGAAGCAAGAGGTTATAAATACTACAGTATATACAGGTTGAGTATCCCTTGTCCAAAATGCTCGGGACCAGGAGAATTTTGGATAACGGATTATTCCGTATTTCGGAATATTTTAATATTTCAATGATGTATTTTGAAGTATCTTGCATTTATGCTGTATAAACACATAATATACACACAAATATATTTTATTACCACATAAAATACACACAAATATATTGTTCAAAAAACAAGGTTTCAAAACGTGAAACAAAATGTGTGTACTATCTCAGCAGTGAATTTGAATGCCAAGCAATCATTGTCTTGCACATATATAGTGCCAGTTACATATCATGTCCCCAGTGATGCTGTTACAAATGTCCCCAGTGAGTTTTTAGCAAAGAAAATTTTTTTTTTCACTTTCTGGAATGTCTGGTTTTCGGAATAATTTGGATAACGGATATTCGGATACGGGATACTCGACCTGTAACAATACCAATAGTGAATATTAACAATAGAGTAATTATGTTTACTTTATATGCTTTGTTTTAAGCTATAATTTGCCATTGCAAATTTAAATAATTTATTTTAATAAAAACAAGTCTCCTTACACTTGAAAAACATATTGTGTGTTTATACTTTACTTCTTGAGTACCGCTCTACTACTACAAATCAAATGTGGAATAGTCATTATTCCAGCTCTGATAAGTACAGTATTCTGCATAGTAAAAGTAAGAAATAGTGCAATATATATGCAGGAAAGTTAGCACAGCCTCTTTTCATTTATTTCTTGCATTAGGAGCAATTATCTTCGTTTGGTACTTAATATGCAAGGTTAATTTGTTTTAACCTAGTATTAAAATCTTGACATTTTGAATTCTGGTGAAATCCTGGTTTTATTAATTTGTGACAAGCAGATGGACTGACTAAATCAGGGAAGACTGACAAAATTCATGGAAACCGTGTGTGTTAAATAACATCACATTACTTTATGGTTCAAACTAAATTAACTTTAAATTAAATGATTTAGCTTTGTTATGTTGAGAGATAATATACAGTATACAAGGGCGTAACTACCATAGGTGCAAGGGATGCAGCTGCTATGGGGCCCAGAGCTGAACGGGGCCCACCTTTAATGTTGAGTGATATGTTTTACATACAGTTATCACCATCAGCTGCTAAATAGGGGGCCCTTATGACCTTTTGCTATGGGGCCTGTGAATATCTAGTTACGCCCCTGACAGTATATATAAAAATATAAAAACAATGATTGCCACTTCCCGTAATGTAGCATAAGTGTTTATGCAACAAACTAATCAAGTTGGTAAAACTATAATAACCTGGAGCTAGACATTTGTGTAATGTGCTTGGTGTTACCTTTTTCTGTAAATTCAATTTACAATAAAATATCTAATTTCTAGTGAATGTATTTTATGTAGTTAAATATGAGGTATGCTGTATTCTGCTAAGTAAACAATTACGACTACTAAACCTATCTACAGAAACAAACTTGGATTGGAAACAAATAATAGACAGAAGAAATAACTGTGCAACAGTCAAGAGCTATAACATTTGTTTACCGCCAAAAGAACTTTTAAGTAATGTGCTATTAATACACTGGGGTATGTCACAATCTGGCGTCTGAGAAACACCTAGCATACTTACCATCCAAGTGTATTTTCTAGGCTTGCATTAAGACTCTCTCCTGCGATCATACTGCGGCACGTCCGCATTTGACTAGCAGTGTTCTTGCCATCATTCCGGCACTAACATTGATGCCGTTCCATTTCACAGTATCACTACTACTACATGCAGACCTTAGGCCTATTCTATGCATGCTGACTGTCCCTCCAGTTCCCAACATGGGCATGGCCATCTTGGATTTGACCACATGATGTTCTCTGCCAATCCTGACTATGCCATTCTGATATCACTCCACAGTAACCAATCCTCTGTGCTTACTCCCTATAAGTATGCTGGGAAAAGATCTGGCAAATTGTCAGTGCAATGATGTCCACAGAGTCCTTGGACTCTCCAGGGCTAATGTTGTTTTTCTCAGTGCAGAATCTCCATCCTTCTGCACAGCCTGACTCCCGCCTGTGTTAGGACTGGGAATTACCTTGGTTCCAGCCAAGCCTATTTACTTTTTATTATTTATTTACAGTTTCTTATACAGCACAACAGATTCCATTGTGCTTTACAATTGTTGAGAGTGATAAAACAAACTGGGTAACATCAGACAGACTTGGAGGTAAGAGGGCCCTGCTGCAAGCTTACAATCTATAGGGACATAGGAGGGAAACACATGGACAGAAGGGAAGCTATATAATACATAGTGCATCAGAGGGTTATGTGTGTATTACTTAAATATGATTGTTCCAGTCCAGAACTCTTCATCCAATCCCCTGTGATTCGGTATTGCTCACAGTCACACCTTCTTCAACGAGCTAGGATGAATAACATCAGCATCCTTTGACATTCTTTGTGTGCAGTAGTGGTCTAGAACCATTGGACAATATCAAGTCCAATTTCAAATTCTTGCTTCATAATTATCCTGGATCTATGAGGCGCTGTATTCAGCATTCTGAAACGATCTGTCTGACTGTATACAAGATGAGTTAGCAACCAGAGGCTTACATCCAGAGTAAGACCTTTAGAAATAGGTAGACCCACACAAACCAAGGTCTTCTCTGCATCTCCATCTTGTTGGAAATCTACTCCCCAAGATGAACAGATGCAGATTAACCGCTTCCATTTATTCCCTGAAGAGCACAATATATGGCAGTCTGAACATCTCTGCCTGTACTGTGCCTCTTTATCACACAAAATAAAATCCTGTCCCAAGCGGCCAGGAACTTCCAAATCCTAGTCCATCAGAGAGAGGGTCGGCTAGTAGTGATTACATACTCTCCACTCGTAACTGATTGTATTCTACACGTATTATAATTCTGATAACCCAAATTACTTTACCAGTGTACTTTTTTGCACAAATTATCTGTATAATAAAAGCAGAAGGATGACTTTTATGACATATTTCTATGATGCTATTAACTGAGCATGTCATATACTAAAATGATAGTTCTTGGACTGTAGATTTGCAGCAAAATGTTTGTGTTGTAATTGGTTGCTTTGTTTCATAGTTTCTACAAAAAATGTCCACCTGCTATTTATAATGCATCACCACTGTGCTCTGGAAAATGTGACAGTTGGCAAATTCTCCTTGCATATACAGTACTTGACTTGCAGTTTTAACCTTTTTATGTACTTTATTTATTTTTATTCATATTTAGTCTTACAGTTAAATGTTGACATTTAAAAAAAAAAAGAAAAATCCACACACTGTTTTAAACCCCACCCCCACAGAAGCCCGCCCACATCTCTGCATACTATGCTCCTTCCCAGAGAGTTCTTGAACCTATTTTTCTACAAAAATAGCACTGGCCACCTCAAACTGCCTGTTGCGCCACCCCACCTCTGTCTGTCGGGAGAGACACACCCCCCAGGATGTCACTGTGCACGCATACTGGTGACTGATATACCTCAGGAAATTATGATAAATGAATGAGCTGCTGGAGTTCATTATGAAAATGCAGACAGCACTAACTGGTTTCTGAAATAAGTTTGACATTCAGTAACATGTCTTGTTTCTGGACAACACTGTGTACTTGCTGCCATCAAAAGATGAACCCAATTCATGGAGAGGAGACATTTTTTATTTTTGTTTATGGACTGTTATGGGATTTACACCAAAAGTGAGCTGCAGGATGTATGATGCACATCAGAAATGATCTGTGCATTATATGGTCATCAGTACAGGACAGCCCTGTATTGTATGAACAATAACAGTGGATGGCTCTGCTTCATAGAAGGCCTCAGGGGCAAATGCTAAATTTGCAAGGAGGGGGGGGGGGATTTCCAGAGAGGGATGGACAGATGCATGGAGTTTCAAGTAAGAGGAATCGGCATATACCTGGTCCATTAAACAAATGTAAATAGATACACAAATTATATACAGTAAATAATATCTGTGTGGTATGACTGGCCAACAGTTGTGATATCGACGGTCAGTATACCAGTATGCCACCGCTTCTTTTCTGCCTGAGATTTGTAGATGCCATTAGGGAGAATTGCCCCTGTTGGTTGGGATCCAGACTGTCCTGCATTTGGTATTTCGTCATCGGTATACTGACCGTTGGGATCCCAACCGTCGGCCAGTCGCCCAGAACCCCAATATCTATCTATCTATCCACTGAGGTAGTCTATATAATACATAGATAGATACATAGATAGATAGAGAGATAGCTAGATAAAACAAGAAAACAGCAGCAGCACTCTAAAATCAATAAAGACAATTCAAAGCAGCGTCATGTGGTCAACATTTCAGCACTGTTATTTTGAGTGCCAAAGTAGAGTGTGTGTGTGTGTGTGTGTATATACAGGGGGTGATCCTGGTTTACCCAGTAAGCTGCAAGGATCACAGTTTCCAGAGCACCAGAGACACCAACGGCCACCCATCCGACTGCCCACCTGCCACGCTACCAATGATTCCCCTCTTTAAAATGCGGGGGATGTGTAATGAAAACATATCCCCTCGCATGTCTCCGCAGCAGGAGAAATCATTTGATGGTCACTAACCATTGAATGATTTCTCCTGCCTTTGCAAATAAAAGTCAGGAGAAATTTACTTTTAATTGCGGCACCAGACGGGCGGCTGACGTCCTATGACATCATGGACCAGATCGCACATGTATGGGAACGCCCCGACCGATTAAATTCGACCCCGTCCGATTAAAGTATATTTAAAGCAATTTTGGTCTGTCGGGGGGTGTTTCCGGGTACTCAGACACCCCCCCCCCCCCCTGCATTCATCACTGGACCTAACTGGGACCTTATACTGTACAGTATGTTAAAAATGATACTTGAGCTGCATGACGCCATATTAGAGGTAAGCTACTGTATGTATTACAGTATAAGAAAGTTCCTATATGTGATGATAGCCAATTAGAAAGGTCTAGTTTGGAAAAAGGCCTAGAGGCCATTGCCATTGTAATTAAGTTTATTTTAAAGAGATGAGTTCCTTACTTCTGGGAGTAAATGTACTGTATGTAGTTTTACTCAATTAAACTCAAAAAATGGTTTGTATCAACATGAAAGAACGCCAATTGCTTCATTTTCACACACAAAAAAGTAATAATTACAATTTAACAAGGTAAAATAATTTGTACTAACACAAGTACTGTACAATGGTAATTTGATAGGTGAATATATATTGGTGGTCTGGAAATACATGTCTGGACATCTTAAGGTGCGTACACACGTACAGATTTATTTGTTCAATCTATCTGGTGGGAACAAAAACATGAAAATGTAAGGGAGAAAATGATAATCAAAAATTTGCTCCCAAATAAAGGAAAACAGAAAAAGACATATGCTTCGATAAATTTAGTATATCAGATTGATTTAAACAATTTGTCTGACTGATCACTGTCTGTTTTCCAGCGTTTGGTAGTACATTTTTGATTATCATTTGCTCCCATACAGTTCCAGGTTTTTGTTCCCACCAAATAGATTGGACAGATAAATCTGTACGTGTGTACGCACCTTAAGACACAATAATAAAAAAAAAGTTTCTTGATCGGTACTGTATGAATTACAATTACATATTTAATGTTTGTTTGGCAGAGCATGTGGCATGAACGATAGATTTTGACCTTGCACAGTGCTGTATTTAAGTTGTAGAGGGAAAAATGCATAAGCATAGTATAACTCTTGTTATAGATATTTTAATTTATTAACAAATTCTGAATAAATATTTTTTTTCCCTGTAGCATATGTATGATATTGTAAACAAATAAATTGTGTTAATAACAATTGTATAGGGCATCCTTTTTGAGTCTGTAGTGAAAGGTGGAAAATAGGCTGGTGCAAATAAACCCTCTGCAGCGAGTCAATGCTTTAATACGGCAGATGAGAGGGTATAGATGTCGGCGTGAGGTTAGAAAGAGCACTTCTGCTGTGCCTGTGAGATGTCAGCATCTCAGGGAGTTCTGTCCCAGCAGATTGTGATGAGAGAGTGTACTGAGGAAAGCAGATACTTGTATATTATGTTTGGAGAAAAGATACTTAGGGTATTGATACGTATATCAAGCAGTGAAAAGAAAGAAATGGACCAGTGGAGAAGCTTTCCATAGCAACCAAACAGCATTGAGGTATAATTTATCAAATAAATGCCTATAAAATTATAGGAGCCGATTGCTTGCCATTTTTAATGAACTCAATGTTCATAAAAAAAAAGTTTTAAATAATGTGATACATGTACACTTGGTAAAGTGTTCCCCTTGGTTCAAACATGTAAAGAATATTTGAGATTGGGGCAACACGGACTGGGTAATGGTTAGCATTACTGCCTCACCGCACTGAAGACATGGGTTTGATTCCCACCATCTTCCAAACTGTGCAGAGTTTGTATATTCTCCCCATGCTTGCATGGGTTTACTCCGGGTACTCCAGTTTCCTCCCACAATCCAAAAATATACTGGTAAGTTAATTGACTCACAACAAAAATTAACCCAAGAGTGAATGTGTGTGCGTGTACATGTGGTAGGGAATATAGATTGTAAGCTCCACTGGGGCAGGGACTGATGTGAATGTTCAAACATTCTCTGTAAAGTGCTGCGGAATATGTGTGGGCTACATAAAAAACGTAATAAATAAATAAATAAAATATTATTTAGCTATGTAAGACAGCTACATCTTTTATATATATTTTCTCAATGATTTCTAAAATAGAGTAATTTCACCTGCATGTTCAGTTACTTTTTACCACGTGGTATAGAGAGATCTTCCGCTACATTGTTGTCATTTTACTCATTGGTGATTTAAAAAAAAAAAAAAAAAGTACTGTAGAATCACCAATTACTCAGTAAAACTTGCATTAGTGTTGTTACTAAATGAAATAGTTTTCTGACTTTAATCTAATTTCCAAATATAGAAAGTAAACTGCATTGTTAGAATAAATATTATGTGTTTAAAGAAAATCTTTTTTTTTTTTTAAATACAAAATTAAATATGTGTAATGGACATTACATTAAAATAATAATAAAAATATTAAACCATTTACTGTTGAATTAGTTTGACATATACTGTATTAGCATGATACCTGATTGAATTTTTTTTTTTAACAAACGTTTGCTATTAATCCAGTTACATGTGAAGGGTGTGAGTTGATTTTGCCACAGGCATTTCAACACTTTCAACAGTACTCAAACTTGCAACCCACACTGCCTGTTTTCTGACCGGATTTGCACAAAACTGCTTGCAGTCCTAGGGGCAGATGATATCAAATAATGGTTTGTTACATTTGTCTTTACTCTCAGTATATATGCAAAAATAATATCTTGATTAGAAGACATTATTATGGAATAAAAAGCAGAAACAAACAGAAAAAAAAACAAATACTGATTGTGTATAATATTATGAGTTCAGTGTATTTATATTATCCAACAGTTTCTATTATATGGATGCAAGCTTGTATGGAATTGTAATGTGTTTTTAATGCATTTTACATTATAAATAGTTGAGCTCCTAATTTATATTTATAATGAAAATAATACATCATAATAAGTGATTTAAGTTTACATTAAAGTACTTCATGGACATATATATATTAACTTATGGTAGAGATGTGCAAGTGTTTTTTATATATTTACGGTACTACCTTAGAGATAAAGAGAGTCTTTAAAATGGGGGATAAAATCCACAGTTTACAGTATAAAATTTTAATTTCACCAAGAAGTTGAAGGCAATTTTGTTATCTTTCAATAATGGGCACTTTTTAAAGACAATTCACCTCCATTTTCAGCTTTTAGATACTAGGTATATTTCAATTAGCATAGAAAATTGAATGTACGGAGTGCCTGTGGCCGCATGGATAAAGATTATATTTGAAAATTTTGTTTGAATATAAACTTTACATTTGAAAAGACATCAATGGTAACATTAAGGGAAAAAAAATGACTAGTTACATTGGGGTAGATGTATGAAGGGAGGAGAAATGATAAAGTGCCTGGTACTTTATCACTGGCCAATAAGATCCTAACTGTTCCTTTTTAAACCCAGCCTGTAACTTAACAGTCAGCATCTGATTGGCCGGTGATAAAGTACCGGGCACTTTGTCACTAATAATAATCAAATTACTGAAATGAAAACATAATTTAATGAATTTAAGTAATAACCTCACAATTTTACTGCATACTATTATATTGTAAAGTCACTGTGCTTTGCTGTATGATCTATGGTTGTTTGTTTTGCATCTATCTATCATCCCACCCACATCTCTGTACTAACTCAGTTCTGAGTGCCTCCTTCCTCTGTTGCTGGTTCCTGCATCCTCCATTGCCCCTGCTCTCACACTTGCCTAGGTAGCTTGCCTACCTCTCTATCTCCCTCAAAGTAAGATGGAGAGGTAGATCTGCAATCATTCAACAGTCCAAATGGTTAAACAATAAAACATGCTGGTCCCCTTTACTATTGATATGTTATTTTATTATATTTTAGGTTGGAGAAGCTTCAATTCTTTTTTCTGTTTTATACTCTATGGCAGCCCTGACTAATGGGTATAATCATATTCCACTTCAGATATAATAATCTCAGAAAAAAATATTTTAGGACTAGTCCTTACTTTCCTTTATGTTTTTTTCCTGTCTTCTCAGAAATAGTCAGGGAACCATGGAGTGCAGTGTCTTTCTATGGAGATCACTGTGGAAGCTAGACTAGAATCCTAGGTGTATGCACATGTGGTCTAGGGTTTACCCAGGAAGACTGTAATGTCAGACATGATCTTTAATGAGTGAGAGAGTCAAGTCTTTATAGCGCTAGACAAAAACCTTGATTCCCTGAGTGCACATCCTAATGTTAATATGCTTTCTATTCTATGGCTATAGTAGATATGGCAGAGCTGGGAAAATGCTTTTATGTGTGACCAGAGTCTAACCCCATTTAAGGAGGACAATGGATGCCTCCTTTGAGCTCTACAATGTGGCTCAGTAAAATGCACCTGTAATAGCCTTTTTTTTATTTTTCTGTATTATTTTTTTCTAGCACTCTGACTGGATTCGGCATGAAAAGCCGGCGGTCGGGATCCCGGCGTTCAAAATCCCGACGCCGGAATCCCGAACGCCGAAATCCCGACAAGGGGGGGGACGTGGATCGCCCCCCTTGCGGGCTCGCTGCGCTCGCCAGGCAGCGGGCACACTAATTTATTCTCCCTCCGAGGGTGTCGTGGACACCCACGGGGGAGAAAGTGTCGGGATTTCGGCGTTTGGGATTCTGGCGTTGGGATTTTGAACCCCGGGATCCCGACCACCGGGATTTAAACTGCATCCCCTCTGACTGACACTGAACAAGAAATAGAAGCAAAAACACTTGACTCTTAAGGTGCTACAGATAGATATTGAATCTAATCTGATATATATCCAATTTCCCTTGAAATTCCATACATACTGAAACACCCCTGATCATGGCCACATAGAACAATTGAGTAAACAATCAGAGGGTTTACACAATCATTCTATGTGGCCATGACTAGGGGTGTTCGTGCTCCCCCGCTACCCCACCTTCGCCACCCTTGCCACTGGCAGACAAGAGAGAGGCTGTGGAAGGCAGGAGATTTCAAAACTCATACTCAAATTAATAGGGCAGCCACTAATTGGCTGAGAGCCACCCTATTCATTTGAACATGAGTCTTGAAATCTCTTGCCCACCACCAGCCTCTCTCTCCATCTGCCAGCAGCGGTGGTGCAGTGGGTGTGTGTGTGTGTGTGTGTGTGGGGGGTGTAGTGGGAGAGCGAGATATGCCAGCGCTAGGACATGGCCACATCATTCATCATGCCTACACATGGAACGATATGGCCATGATCCTGCAGGACAGGTCATTCATCTTTCCATCTGCTAATAGGAACAACCTCAGTGATTAAGTTATGCATACAGCAGTAACTCCAGGTTGCTTTATTTGTTTGCTTATACAAATCTGTGTACTCCTGTCATGAGATTCCATCGGAATTTATTGTACCTCTGGCTGAAAATGTAAACAACAGCACATGAACTAGAGATATAGTGGGACAGACTACATGCAATACAAAATCTGTACAAAATATACAGTATCCTCAGAGGTCCAGCAGACTGGTTTGAGTCCTTTACCGAAGTACCTGTAATCACTTATGTGCAAATGTACATATAATATAATGACATAGCTACCTATTTTGTTTTCGATCCAAGAATATCAATAGGATTAAGCAGGCAGTATTAACTATACCAATCTATTACTGACACATTAAATCATTGCTGACATAATAGTTATGAATTCCTTAAAATAAGCTTGGGACTGTGCAATATTTCAAAATTGTTTGAATACTAAGGGGGATAAAATCTAGCAGGCCAGTAGTGTCTAAAATTTACAATAGTGAATGCGAGAATAAATTAACAATAATAAGATATTCCTATTTATGGAATAAAGAAATGCCAGTTAAGATTATTTTCAGTATTGTCTCTTGGTACTGTATATTGGATGTAGGTGCCCCTCAGAATACATTCCACAAAAATCTTTTTATTAATATCAAAGAGACTAACAGTTTTAAGTTAGAAAATCCAGCATGTTATGGCCTGTAAAATGTAAAACGATAATAATACATAAAACAGGCACACCCCCTATCCAGAGGCTACTGATATACATATAAAATATCTGGACACCGCCTACTCTAGTGCCTGAGACATTACTGTGTATGTTTTGGCCTCTACCAATTTGGTTGCTCTGTCCCCTCCAATAATACTCTTGAGTACATGGTCATTGTGTACATGGTCAATTCCTTGAGGTCTTAATTCCTATATCGTATGGTCTTTTTCAACAAAATGTCTTGCTACTGGTTGTTCAGGTATTCCTTTCAAGGTTCCAGATTTAATGACTGATCTACTGTATGCATGGCCATGATTTCCATCATAGATCTAACTGTCTTCCCTATATAGTATAGTCCATAAGGGCATAATCACATATTCTATAAAGGCAGAGGTGCAGGTAAGAATAATTTTGATGTTAGAAATCCTGTCCATGTGACGGTTCCTTTAGGTCAGACCAGTCATAATGTTACATAGTGTTGTGCCACATGGACAATCTGTGAAAGGAAAGATCGGCAGACTTTATGTACCGAGCAATGGAGATGCTTTTGTGCAAAATCATCAAATAAATTACAATAATTGACAAATTTACCTTTGGTTTAGGGCTTTATATTATTTACTATTCATATTTTTACATTGAAGTTTTGCACCTGTAGTCAGGCAAAAAAATTAAAACACTGCTTGACACATTACAACTGTTGGCAAATCTGTGGTATGTAGGCGTGACTGTTAAACCACCAGTACACCAATGTTTTTGGGCCACATACATATGAAGCTGCTAGAAAAAAATGTTACAGTGTGGAACAATAGATGTGCAGTTGTGGAACTACAAGGCCCAGCATTCTGATCATTTTTAAAGTAGGTGTAAACTATTGCCATTGACAGACCTTGCTGGGCTATGTAGTTCCACAGCACCACATTAATTAGTATAACAATACAAAATAACATTGCAGTTTAAATACATTGGCATGTATGTTTCATATTGCATGTGGTGACACTTACCAGCTCGGGGTGGGCTTGCCAGCCTATCGGTATCCGCAATGTGCATCCCAGGCAGGACCTCAGGGGGGATAATTCTTTGGAGCTTCACCTCATATGATGTGTAGGTTATTGTGGTGGGGCTTCCTCCGCCAATCTTGGTGGCCTCCCCCATCTCCATGGCCATTTTCTTTTTCAGCTGCCGCTTGATGTCGTTAAACTGCTTTTTAATGTTTTTGATTAGCCTCTTGCGGTGACTGACAGCGTTGACCGCCTGGGTGATGTCCTTCCACATACCACGTTTACGATGTGAGGTGGTCTTGTGCTGGTTTTTCCCCAGTAAGCGGTCATACAGGGGTATGATGGCCCGGACAAGCGCCACATTCTCTTCATAACTGAATCGGACTATTCTCCCACTTTTGGTACGGCCAGCTTCACCCTCCTCCTCATCCTCTATATCTTCCACATGCATGTCAAAATCCTCCTCCATGCCAGTGTCTTCCTCCTCCTCCTCACCTCCATCTTCCTCCATCTCGGACATGTGGCCCTCCTGCAGCTGCTGTGGGGTATGGGCAAGGTCCTGGCTACAGGATGGGGATGCCAGCGGATCCTCCACCTCCTCCTGCTGGGCCTGGTCCGCCAGGGCCTGGTCTGGGGCTGCCCTTGCAGTGGCCATGGTGGCTGCCACACTGCTGCCACTCCCTGTAATGGAGGTCGACCTCACCAGTCCTCTGCTGCCTCTCCCACTGGCTCCTCTTACCTGGCTCCTGCCACTGCTCCCTCTGCCACTGGCCCCTCTTCCTCTGGTCACACTGCCACTGCTCCCTCTGCCACTGGCCCCTCTGCCACTCCTCACTCTGCCACCAACACCTCTTCCTCTTCTCACACTGCCACTGCTCCTCTCCATGCTCCTTACTTCCTATCAAAGAGTGAAATGGTGCCAATGCCCCTTTATATAGGGGGTGTGATGCATAATGGAGGGGACCTAGGTGGGCCAATAGATTAGGGGGTTATTTGTCATGTGGAGACAGTCTTGTAAATCGCACTCCGGTTGGTCTAAAATTCGAAAGTGACCGGCGGAAGAAATCACACTTTTTAGTGACATAATTTTGCATCAATTCGCCGCAAATCTCACTACATCGCACTTTTTAGCCTCTAATGCGCATCCCATTAAATAAGCGAATTATGACAAAAAAATGTGATTTCTGAAAGTGCGAAGAGCGGCGATGTGGAGTGCGAAAAATATATGCGCATTTATCTCATCCCATAGAATGTCACCCAATGTGTCATAATGCCCTAATTGCTCTTGAAATATAAGAGCAACAGGATAACTTGAGATAATAGCCACTGTGCTTGCAATTAACTGATTTATATCAAATATCACTAATACCCCGTTCTCACTGCCGCAAAAATCCGGGTATTTCCCGGGGCAAGCTGAAAATTGCAGTGTCGCGTCTCTGTGTGAAAGGGTCTTTCCCAACACCCAATCAAAGCTGCTATTACATTCCACACACTTGTTGGAAGGCAGACCACGGAAAGCAGTGGGAAAGGGGCAGATATGGGAAATTCTGATGTGCAGTGTGAAGGGGGTCTGTTGAGCTGACAAGCTCTGTGCCCCCCCAAAAATCCGGCAAGAAAAACCCAGGATTTTGCAGGGGCGGCAATGAGAACGCAGCATAATAGACAACAGTTCAATTTGGATAAACTCTAATAATGGGATATTTTAATACATACTAATAAAGGGATACACTTTTAATAACAATGAGCCGAGTCCCAGTGCCCCCTGGTAAACTACTTACTTTGTTATATTTTATATTAGGAAATTACAATGCTTGTTGCGTTTATCTCCAGCATATTTTAGGACCGATTCCTCCATTAATCTTGTAAATGTTTTTATGGAAGGACTGGTCAATAGGGGATTAATCTACTATTAGTTTTCAGGAAATCTATGCATCCAGTCCTTGTGTCAGAAAAGATTCTTGAAGCCAGAGTTTGCATGCAAACTTGTAAAAGGTCTATCCCTGGAGTCATAGGGGTAAATTTACTAAGATAGGAGATCTTTTTAAGATGGGATGTTGACCATAGCAACCAATAAGATTCTATCTATTATCTTCTAGAAGGTGCTAACAAAAATAAGAAGTAGATGGGTTGCTATGGGCAACATCCCATCCCAACATCTTATTAAATTTACACCATTGTGTGTGGCCTTCTTCAGGACTTCTTCAGGTGTGTGAATCTAATTTATGTTTTTTATTTATTATTATTATTATTAAATATTAATAAGTGTGGCTTTTTACATGCTTAAAAAACAGTTCTGTTTTCATTTTGATTTTGGGGTAACCAAAATAAGAAGGAATGGAGCGCACAGTGCTGGTTAGGAAGTGGGGGGGACCTCCATGCATTTGTCTTATGAAACTACAGGTCTCAACTGGGCCTGGTGTTAGGGCAAGCTGTGACCTTTAGTTCACCAAAACTAAATGGAAGTGTTATTGAAAAGAAAATATTTCTCAGCAACCAAGACAAGGTTAAACCTACTGCCCCCTCCCCTAACCCCACACTGCCATCAGTACCCACTTTCCAGCCCTTCAAGTGAAAGTGTGGAGGTGACATCTTAGACGTTCCATAGCTGCCACCTGCATTAAGTACAACAAGGAAATCTAGTGCATAGACATCCTTAATTTTGTAGTGGGCAGACCTGGTGCTGCCCCCCCGACACACACACACACACACACACACACACACACACACACAGATCCTGGTGCCCTAGGCAGTTGCCTAATGGTAGAGCCAGCCCTGGTGACATCACAAGTTGGAGAAAAATAGTTTCATGAAAGGTAGTCTAGTACAGGCATGTCCAATCTATCGCTGTCCAGCTGCTGTGAAACTACAAGTCTCATCATGCCTTGTCACAGTTTTAAACAGTCACAAGGGCTTAAAGTGGTCCTGGAGAGGAGGTGGAACTCATTTTAATACCACCTACCTAATCCAACCTCTTCCCCCTATTAGGCAGAGCCAGTGCCGGTGGCAGGGTTTTGGCACCCCCATGCATTCTATAATGATTTTTTGTTAAAATTACTGTTCAGGGTCACAGTGCATTTTAAACTAGTTCCACTCCACCATTGCAGTTAGGGAATCGGAGTCCCCCCACCCCCAGCCCACACACTATAACCCCTGATGGCCAGCTTAGTGCATCTCTGCATATCACATTCTCACTGAATGTTGGCAGCATGTGAGTGTCCCATTACAGTATAGTCACTCCTTTCAGTCATCAGTGTAGAAGCAACTGAAATCACCATCTACAGTACAGTATACTTGCCATAGGTGTGCGCAGCCCATTTTATTAGTAGGTGCACAATTGGAGGGGCATTTCTTTCACCGCCCACTGGGCGTGTCTATCACCACCCACTGGGCGTGTCTATCACCGCCCACTGGGCATCAATGCAAAATATATTAAATATACAGTCTAAACATGCTCGGACAAGGGAGGAGGGGGCGGCGGAAGCTTCCTAATATCTGTGGTGTGTTTTGCTGGGGCAGGACAAACCTGCCCTAGTAGGTTTGTCCTGCCCCAGCAAAACCAACAACTCAGGGGGTTAATTGATAATTTTTTACTTATAAATAAA
The DNA here is from genome assembly GCF_055691185.1 of Crinia signifera. Lineage (NCBI taxonomy): Eukaryota > Metazoa > Chordata > Amphibia > Anura > Myobatrachidae > Crinia > Crinia signifera. The sequence goes on from NC_139220.1 coordinate 141,348,491, forward strand.
AACCTAACCTAGCTTGCTTCCTACTAGGAGGAACACTACAGGCAGCCAGGTCACTCACGCTGGCTGGCTCCTACTCGTGGTGGATCAATGGATCATTCACTGCAGTCAGTGCCTCTGCTGCCAGCCCAGGGCGCGTGCTGCTGCTGGGCTTGCTCTCTCAGGCAGCAGGAGGACGGCGGGAGCGTGGGCAGGAGGACGGCAGGAGCGTGGGCAGGAGGACGGCGGGAGCGCGGTGCGACGTCACCACGTCTGTGTGTGACGTTTATAGAGGCGGGCCGGGGGCTAATGTATTGTGAAGGGAGCTCACTGAGCTGCAGTGCTCAGCCCACGTCCCGGCCAGCTCTTCGAGGCTGGAGATCGGCAGTGGGCAGCGGCGGCGGCAGGCAAGTAAGACTGTCCTGACCACCGCCGGCTAGTAACTGTGCATTTAAAACATTTTGCGTGCAATCGCGTGGGGGGTGCCGGCGGGCATTAGGAGGTGCCTGTGCACCCCGGCACCCCCCGTGCGCACGCCTATGATACTTGCATATGTTTGGCTTTGGAGCTTGGGCAGTGTGAAAACACACATTCAACTCAGCATCAAACCCTTGAATAGCATAATCTTTATAAAATCTATTTCAATGTTTCAGAGTTGAAGGTTATACTGAAAAATATTTCAGAATTTATTACAAATATGTCTTTTAAAATATAATTTTTGAATGAATGTGTCTTTGAAAAAGTCGATTTTTAAGACTGGGTTATATGGTAAAAAAATATAAAAAAAATAAAAATGTACAACAAATGCAGTTTGTAGATAACATCAAATGTCTTTAAAACGACTTTTATGTTTGAGTTTTAAGCGATTCCAAAGATATTGAGAAGACCCATTGCATATATTTGGCCTTGTGACTGCTGCTTTCATATCTTCAGACAATTAATTTGCATGAAGCACAAATGCTTCACAAATACTCTATATGAAACAAATAAATGCGTTTTGGTCCTTGTAGGAAAAATCCATAGAAAAGCCAGGAAAGAAAAAGGAAAAAAAAGAAAAACAAAAATTGTTTAAATACTGTATGAACTATCTAATTCCTTGTAGACTTTTTCTATTTCCAAATAACCATTTTTTGTCCCCTTTAAAAATGAAGTTTCCAAATATACTGAGGCTTAGAGATATTCTTGTCTTCTGTATAGTACTTAAGACAAATTATAATCACTGACATGGAAGGAGGTGTTTAAATGCATTTGTTTTCAAGGGCATTGTTAAAAAAACACCATGCTGTATTACAATCCTTTATTATATAATCATGCAACTATGGTGAAATAATTTACACAATAAATAAAATCCATTTAAAGCATCCACATCAATTGAGGTGAAATGCATTTTCCTCAATCATTTACATATTTCACATTATTGTATTTTCAGCTCACTGCTTTTCTAATGTTACATTCATAATGTAGCTCAAGACAGGTTTTCCTTAAGTTTGAAAAATAGGCAATAATTATTGTCAGAATGGTTTCTATGCATGCACTGTTCAGAATAATATTAAAAGTTCCATATGTCAATGGCTATAATGGCAGATTCACATTTAGTTAAGTGTTATGAAACTTAGGGACCAGAATGACCACAATATTGTTCTCTAAATACTTTCTGTATAAGTAGATGAAAAAAATAGATTTATTCTCCTTTATTCTATGACTTTCTGTAACATCTAAACAGGGTTGGACTGGCATACGGGGGCATACCCTGGTGGGCCCCACTGCATGAGGCACCACTCCTTCACTAGGGATCAGGTTCCAGGCTGTGTGCTTGAATTAAACATATAGAGATAGGTGTATGAAGCAGAGAAAAGAGTGGAGATATGGCTTGGTGGAGAAGGTGCCCAATCAGTTTTGAGGTAACATTTCTCAAGTTCATGCTATAAAATTATATGTAGCAGCCAATTGGATGGCAGGGGCAACTTCTCAACTGGTTAATTTCTCAAATATTTTAAATGCGTCATGTTAACTTATACTGCTCAGAATTATGGTTTATTTTTTACATTGTTAGTAATCTGGTACATTATTATGCATGCACGAGCAGTATTTACTATACCCGAGATTTTTGCTATGAAGTTCCTTTAGAGAAACAGCAGGTCTCATGGAGAAATGAGCATACACTTTGTGTACAGTATGTTGTGGAAATTTGTACTGCATATGAGCACAACAAAATGAATATGCCTACTTCCAAATGCAGCATGGTCAGTAAACTTCAGCATGATGCGATTGTGCCACATCATGCCAGAAAAAATTAGATGCAAGGATGATTTTCCTCGCTAGACGTTCAACATCTGCTGATCATCTGCTGATCCGCTCTGTCAATCCCTCCAATGGTTGCCTATATTCTATCGTATTTAATATAAAATACCTCTAACCTAAAATGCCATTAACCTGACTACACCTGCATACATTTCTTTACTTATCTTAAAATATATCCCTCTGCGCAAGATTTGCGTTTCTTATCCACACTCATTACAATTGCAGGACTTTTGTCTGGAGGCACCCACCCTATGGAATGCCTTTCCACGCACACTAAGACTCTCCTCTAGCCTCTGAATGTGCCACGTGGCCTAGCGTCAAGCGTGATCGTGGAGCCAGGAGTGAGTGTAACCTCTCCAACGAATGTTAGGTGCTGTGCACCATCCTATGCTGTCAAATTGCGGCTAACATGTCAGCCGCCGTCTGTGGTACGTCACCCATCCTTGTGTATTTTATGTAAAGCCTTAATAAATATCAAATTTTATACCAGTGGTAATTTGCACTATCGGAGCGCCCACTTTATCTTTTCAGATACAAATTACCTGTTGGACACAGGAGAGCAATCCAGCTCACATTTAATGTGGAGCAGCCGGCTTTTTCAATCAAGCAGGAGTGCCTAAATATTTTCAGAACGTGGAGATACCATCCATCGTCTTACCGAATATACATTGGACTAATACCCGCTTCGGGACTGGTATTTACCATCGGGACTTTTTAATTCCCTTCTGCGCACTGTATATTGTTATATATATATATATATATATATATATATATAACTATTGATATTCTCTTAACTCCAACTAGAAATAAGTACATTTGATATCTAAGATAAGGCAAACACAGTTCAGCCAGTCATATCTCTATTGCATTAGCAATGGTAATCCTTTGTGAGCACCACACAAGGGTACCTTGGGCCCACATCCCACAAGTTCCGCCACTGTACCAGATAATTTGAAAATGCGGGCTCCCCTCTTTCAAATATGGGTGCCCACAAGTTGAAGGTGTGATTATTGGAATGAGAGGGCACAGTGACCACATTGTTTAAATGATCTCCTTTATTCTCCTATTGAAGTTACTTTTATTAATGGAAAATTTTATGGGAAAAATTATGACATTTTGAGCAGGACCTATGACCTATTTTTTTTGGTGGGTCTTAATGGGTTGGGATCATTTGGTCTACAGCATGATGGTCAATAGTCATTAGGTCGACACCATTAAAAGTGAAAAACACCATGTCCACATTTTGACTGTCGACCTAGACATTGTCGAACTAATGATCTGTCGAACTAACAACCTGTCGAACTAATCGACCTTTCGACGTAGAACCATGTCGACCTTTTCCCATGTCGATCTAATGGTGTCAACCTAATGACTGTCGACCATAATGCTGTAGACCAAATGACCGCACATAATACATTTTTGCACATAATAAAATAAGCTTCATACAGTGAAGTACAAAAATAGATGCTAATTAATATTTATTCATTGATATTAATAGTTACAGACTCTATAGAGTGAATTAATAAACTTTGCATCAAAGTCTTACCTAAAACACAATGAGAACTAAAAGCTAACGAGACACAGTCCAGTATGTTACATTTCAATGTTCTAAAGGTATTAACACATAATAACTGTAACTGTGCATTTGAAGTGAAATGCATGAGTATGTAGTGCACCTCTTTATTTGTTCTCTCGGAGCCTATTAATGCATTGTGCCCATTAAAATATGGATAAAATGCTGTTTCTGCATGTTTAAGGGTAAAATCAAGTGTCCCTGTTAAGTACAAAAATAGAATCAGAATATGTTGGAGATATCTTCTGCTTTTTTATGCCTGCCAGCCTCCTCATTAGGCATTCCCATAGTTTTTTATAATCTTTCATATGAGGGCTAATACTTTCTTCAGCTAGTGTTTAACCAGTAACTGCAGAGACACCGCCTTCCAGAGAGTGTGGGCTAGGGACAGGGCCGGCGCCACCACTAGGCAGCTTTAGGCATATGCCTAGGGTGCCAGCCACTGGAGAGCAGTGCTGAGCCACCAAGGAGAGCAGGTGCCGTGGAAAGCTGCAGAAGCTGGCAAGTACGGTAGTAGCACCAATCCAGGAACTCATCCCAGCAGGGTGCAGGGAGCGGGAGCAGGTGAGTGAGTAGCCCCCCACCCCCATCCATGGCAATCTAGCACCCGCATGCCCGTGGATTATTATCGGCGGGTGTCGGCCGCCCCCTCCCCCCAGCTAGTCATCGGCAATCCCCATGCGGCACTGAACCCCCCCCCCTGCAGTGCGGCAATCCACGGGTAGTGCCACGCTGAAATCCCCCCTCCCCTCTGGAAGGGGGGGGGGGGGGCGGACGGCAGGGAGGGGGGTTTGCCTGGGGCGCTGACAGGGCTTGCACCGGCCCTGGCAGGGATGGCCATCGACAGTTGATGATTCAAAATCATTGATGGTTTATGGTCGATAAAGAATAGTTTTGACATCAATGGGGTAGAACAAGAAGGATTGCCACCTGATTTTTAGGAGCCTCCTGTTGGGTGGAGGTGGGGATTGAAGACTAGTATGCCAAAACTATAGGTATGCCTAAACCTAAGTATAATAATTCTCCCTTTGGTCTTACTCTGTACAGTGTTGTTACTCCCTTACTGAACTTTGCTTATGTAGAATTATATTACAACCTGGTTATGTGTATTCTCCTGCAGCTGCAAATGTGTCTGACATGTATGCTACTGCACTGCCCGTACTTGCATATGCTCTGTTCTATCCTATGCACAATGTGAAAACTTACTAGTAACACTGTAAACACGTGTATGCATAGGTGTGCGCAGCACATTTTATTAGGGGTGCACTGTCAAAGCGGTGTGCCTAGCACCACCTATTGGGCATGTCTAACACCGCCAATCAGGCTTGCACTCACTACAATATAAAACGTCTCTCAGCCACAGCATTATATCCGGCCTATTTCAGTTTTAATCTTCTAAAGGTGCCCATACACGGTCCGTTTAACGGATCCGTTTGGGACTTAATTAGCACGCATCGCATCGGATCGCATCCCTAGTGCATGCCTTGTGCATGCACTGTGATCCGATGCGATGTGCACATAGTACAAAAAGTATGTGCAGCACATACTTTTTGTACCGTACGATGAGATGCGCGGGAGCGCGCATCTCATAGTACAGAACGGACGGTCCGGGAACGGACCGTCTATGGGCACCTTAATTACTCTGTGTACATGCAAATAAAGTCAAAATCATATCTGGATGACACAGATATGTAGTGATATGACAATGGTGTAATACAATTAATAATGCAAAACACACATAATTGATTGATTGGGTGCTTATTTTAATGGAATACAGGTCTAAAAAGCAAAAGTCTTTGGTAAAAGGTATTGCTGGTATTACTAGCAGAAATAAGTGTGAGGTGGGGGCACAGCATTAGGAGGTGCCTGTGCACCCTTAACACTCAATGTGCGCACGCTTATGCGTGTATGTTTTACTCCGCATCTGTGTACAGAACTTTTAAGCTTTTGATATTTTTTCCGTTGAAGTGATTTATATTCATACCAGCTTTGATCAGTGCTATTTCTGCAAAACAAAACACCTGCTGTGGATTAGCATGAGTAGCACAGAGGTAATTTAAATTTATGCAGGTGGGGAAGCTGAATCCAGTCATTGGAGCACGGAGAGTTTTTGTTGTTTCCTCTAATCGCAACAAAAGTTCACATGCTTTATAAATCAACAGTTTAAATCAATAAATATCAGAGTTTATTTACAAACATACAGTGTAAATATGTAGATGACATGCTGTACTAAACATATATCAGTACTTGTTTAGTTTCATGGCGGCAGTTATGTAGTGCTTTATTGAGAATACCAATACAGCACTATGCTGCCTACGTAAACTACGTAAACTACGTAACCAGTGGCGTAAGTTCATTCCAGTTGCCCGGAGGCAAGATATATATTGGTGCCCTCCCCCTCCCCTACACACACACACACACACATACACACATATACACAACCCAATAAAACCTTATATAAAATATATATATATATCTAATTTTTTTGTATTGCTTTTTCACCTTGACAAAGGGGCGTGTAATCCCTGAAACGTAGGACCGTTTGCTGTGACAAATATATATTTTTGAAAAGTTCCCGATTGAGTGCCGTTACTGTACGTAACTGCTTCTGTAGCCCTGAAACGAAACATCCACGTCGGGGTGGAGTAGATTTTATAAAGTGCCCGGAGTGTCGAGCGCAGCAAGCCCCACGAGGGGACGCGTATCTGCCACGCTTTGGGCTCGGTGGCTCGCTGCGCTTGCCACACTTTATAAAATCAACTCCATGCCGACGTGGATACTGGGGGTATGACGTGGATAGTAGCGATATGACATGGATAGTGGGGGAAATGTATGTGTGTGTATTGTGTGTTATACTTACCCTCCTCCGGCCCGTCCACCGCGTCCACTGGGTCCCCGCGATCCACCGATGGGTGCCCCTTCTCCGGCAGTCACTCCCCGGCGTCATCGTTCAGTCCCCCTCCTCCGGCACTGGCAGTGGACAATGTACGCAATTAGCGTAGTACCGCTGGGGGAGCAGGGAAACCATGTGATGCTCCCCCAGCGGCAATGCGCTGAATTACATACATTACGTACTAGCAAATTCTACCCGTGTTTTTGCGCGGGCCGCGCACCAACACAGGTTTTTTTGTTAGTGGGAACAGGTCCTTTTTCAAAAACACGGGTAGAGAGACCAGGGAATTCTACCCTGGTATCTACCAGGGTAAAACACAGCAATGACACATGCCTGTGTGCAGTGTAAACGCACATTACCCCCGGTTTTTATATCCGGGTAATGCTCTGAGGCCATTTATTGGTTCTTCAGGGGCACCTGGAGATGATGTCATCCACTTGAGACACGCTGGGAGACACTGGAGACATGCTGACCACAAGCAGGCATCCCAGCAGCAGTTCTGCAACACTGGGCACAAGCAGCCATCATAGCAGCCTCCCTCCTATGCTGGGCACAAGCAGCCATCACAGCAGCTTCCCTCTTATGCTGGGCACAAGCAGTATTACAGCAGCTTCCCTCCTACGCTGGGCACAAACAGCATCACAGCAGCTTCCCTCCTACGCTGGGCACAAGCAGCATCACAGCAGCTTCCCTCCTATGCTGGGCACAAGCAGCGATCACAGCAGCTTCCCTGCTACTCTGTGCACAAGCAGTATCACAGCCAGTGGTGTAAAAAAATCGCGCCCCCCACCTGTTGAAAATTTTGGCAGCGCCCCCCCCCCCCACAGTAAAGATAACAACCCCACACCCCAGCCGCCCATGTCCCCGTGCCTTACCCTCCTCTGTGCTGCGGCCTGGACAGATTTTGTCTGCGGTCCTGGCTCCCCTCCTGAACTGGCTTCTGCTGGTATGAAAACGAACCATCACATAGATTTCATAGAACTGTCTGCTGTATCGGGACGGACATTGTATGATAGTCCATTTTCATTTCAGCAAAAGCCAGGGCAGGAGGGGAGCCCGGCATAGGCGAATCTAGAATTATGGTAATGGGTGGTCCCAGATCTAGACATAACAACAGGGGGACCTTTGCGCGGCGTAGCCGCGCAGCAAAAAGAAGGCGTGGTCTCATGATAAGGAGGCGTGGCATTACAAAAAGGGGTGTGGTATTACACTTTAGACCATACACAGTAATGGAATAGTGACAACAATAGGTGTTAATACTCGGGCACACAGTGTAACCGTTTCCACAGTAATAATAAATTGAACAAGATCACCGTAATTCACTTGATGATCAGGAATGGCAATACATTAGCAGGGTTCAACACCTGAAACGATATCCTCCTATTCACACAGCATATGTGACATAGGGGACAAAGCATAAAGGAGAAAATAGTGCAGATTAATCTTTGATAAAATAATGATTTAATGACGGTCCACACTTACAAGAGTAGACGTTTAAAACAGCATAAAAAGATATCCCCACAGGGCAAACAGCTGGGCAATGGATGGAAACAGCAGGCTCGAATAAGGTCCCATAAACAAGTCCGGAACAAGTGATGGAGTCCCAAAGTCGACGCCGCGATGTCCACGCAGCAGGCTTCCTTCTTAGGTGGGGATACCAGTAACACTCAACGCGTTTCGGTATCTTCCTTCGTCAGCAGTAATGCCCTTTACACATTTTAGCAAACTCCGTAATACCCATTACACATAAAGCCACACGCCGTAATGCCAATTACACATAAGGCCACACATCATGATGCCCATTACATACTATATAACAAACCGTAATGCCCATTACATATTTGCCACATAAGTGCTGCTTACCTATGTGCTCATTGCTAAAGGGGTTCTTGCTTGATGGCACCATAGTACCCATTACACATGATGCTGCACACCATAGTACCCATTACACATGATGCCGCACACCATAGTACCCATTACACATGATGCCGCACACCATAGTACCCATTACACATGATGCAGCACACATAATGCCCCTTACACATGATGCTGCACACATAATACCCCTTACACATGATGCTGCACACATAATGCCCCTTACACATGATGCTGCACACATAATACCCCTTACACATGATGCTGCACACCGTAATGCCCCTTACACATTAAGCCACACATTATGCGTAATGCCCCCACATACCGCCACTTGTAGCGTTCCTTAAGCAATGCCCCCAAAAGTGCCACTTACTGTAAATTTTTATATGAGCCTTCTCTGCTGCTGCAGGGAAAGATGGAGAGCGGTGCAGCTGCTTCTATGGGGAGAGGAGCAGAGCGCAGCGCAGAGCACGCTCCCACTCCCCTTCTGGTGTCCCCTCTAGCCGAGTGGACATTTGAAATATTGTGCGCGCTGTTGTTGTGCGTGACATCGGGGGAGCACGCATGGCGCCGGCACCACATGATTAAAGTAGGGGGGGAGCGGGCTGAGGTGAAAGTGGGGAGAAGAATTGGAGCGGAAGCTGCAGGGGAGACAGTCATTGACAGCTGGGCAGAGAGCAGGAGGCTGCCCAGCTGTATTCAGAGCACTGCATGTCACATCTGTTTTAAATAATACCCCTTTCACAACAGAAAATGAAGGGATTTACCTGGGAATATGGTCCCAGGATCATGCCGGGACATTCCCAGGCTGACCCCTTATACACCAGCCTAGTCCCTGCATTTTCTGGTGTGAGGGGGAGAGACAACCACTCCTCTCTCCCTACCCCCCTTTAACCAACCAGCTATATCTTCGGAACCAACTGACCCATTTACATGAGACCATAATCATATTGAAGAACTTTTGAGTTGGCTTCGAATAATTTTGGTCCCGTGAAACTGGGCTGTTTGGTTCAAGAGATATCTGCCCTCAAAGAACATAAACAGTCATGAAATGACATTTAAGAAATGAAAAAAAAAAATGGTTTAACCTCAATATCCCTGGAACTAATTAACCCATATGGATCCAGCCTGGTATCAGATTGAAGGCCCAGCGATTTTGGGTTCGACTGAGATCAACCTCGAGCTTCTGGGATGCCGAAGGGGGAACTGGCAGCCATTGAACTGGGTCAGAATTAGCGGGTCCCATGTTATCCTATAGGGAAAAACGTTCCAGGTTTGCCTGGCAGTATCTCCGGTTCCCAAGGGGCTAGAGACACGTGGCTGGGATCGTTGGAAAGCCCCATCCCTCAGTTACAAAATGGGCTAATGGGTGGTCCTGTGCACCCCCAGACCACCCCCTAGATTCGCCTATGGAGCCGGGACCACTGCACAGACAGGTAAATCTGCAGGTCCTGGCCGCAGCACAGCAGCATTACAATAGCCCCGCAGACCCCCAGCGCCTGCACTTACACAGTGCCTCCCCGCGACCACGGGGTCTATGGGGCTATTGTTACGCCACTGATCACAGCAGCTTCCCTCCTAAGCTGGGCACAAGCAGTATCACAGCAGCTTTCCTCCTATGCTGGGCACAAGCTGCCATCACAACAGCTTCCCTCCTACGCTGGGCACAAGCAGGCATTTCAACAGCAAAACATGTCTAGCCATAGTTTGACAGACAGTTAGATAAAAGAGCTGCTTAATATTCGGGGAGAGGAAGAAATTAGAAGGCAGATGATGGGAACAGTAAAGGATACTGTTGTGTACAAGAACATATCCCTTATGCTGACAGACAGAGGCATAACAAAAACACAGCAGCAAGCGGTCAACAAATTTAAGGCACTACGTAAACAATTTACGAAAACACACGACCATAATCGCAAGAAAAGTGGACGTATTGATTGCCCATATTATGAGCTATGCTACAGTGTCTTTGGCAAAAGTGCCCTAACTAATCCCATCACACTATCATCATCCAGCTGTGCCAATAGCCAGATGTCAGTAGAGGAGGACCATGCGGAAACACAGCACAGCCTCCCCAGCTCACAATGTGGACCACCATCCCCGCTGCTCATATCTGACTGCAGTTTGGAAGAGTCAAGCATGAACGAGGATTCCGTCAGCGCTGCAAATGAGGAGGTAGTGGCTGCTCAGCCGGAGACTTGACAGGCACCCAAGCCCACAACTTTGCACTCCAATAGTAAGTTTGAAATTTGCACACAGAAACACACACACACACACAGCATGCAGTGGTGTCAAAACTATCGCCCTTCGAGCTCCTTTGGTACTATACATCCTAGCATACTGTGTCACAGTTGCCGAAGTAGTCCATATGTAACACAAAAACTATGTTAACACATGCTGGGATGTGGGTATAGATGAGCGGCAACAATATTACACCCCACAAAATGACTTTAAAATACCTTTAAAATGTTTATGAAAAAGGATAGAAAACATAATGGGTAATGTTGCAGTATAGCTAGTGTGCAGGTGGCGGAAGGCCACAAACACGTGTTTGTTAAACTCTGCAATGTTTATATATGCTCATTGTGTAACAAATCATTTTTTATTCCTTTCGCAGTCTATAACGTTCTTTAAAGAAAGCCGAAACCAAACAGAACAGAACAATCGGTCAGAGCAATGACAACGATTATTGAGGATCATCTACGTGAGGCGGATAGCGATTTGAATGCTCATGATTTCATGCATGAGAGGCAGATGACATTTTTTGAGTGTATGTTTAGCCGTATGCAAAGTAACAATAACAGTACCCAAGCACCACAACAAGACCACACACAAGTGCAATATGGCCAGTACAACTATGACCATGCTCAATATCCTAATACATCAGGCAATCGCCTTAAGTAAGGCCTGTTGTTGCTAGAGCAATGTTTGTTTTTTGCATTTGCAGGTTACACTTGTTAGGTTTCTGCACAATATAGCTAGAGAGGCCGAAGTTGGGCCATTTGGTACACAATTTTCTTTTTGCAGTTATTTTTAGGATAATATATATCTAAGTATGTAAGGATGTACATTAGTGGGCCTGAAATAATTAGGTCCACATGATAGGTAGAATGGCCAAAGTCTGGCCATTTGGCACAGAGGGGCAGATGTATAAAGCAGTGATAAGGGAGGACAAAGTGCTTTTTGGCAGTCCAATCAGCTTGAAACTGTTAAGTGAATGCTGAGTTTCTGAAGGGACAGTTAGGAGCTGATAGGATGGTCACTTTATTGCTGCCCATACACCTTATGCGATCGGATTCGATGCGACATCGCAGTCCATCGAACCCGATCGCTTCTTGTGGTGCTAAAGTGTCCCCTTTGCAGCACCCGATGTAGCATGCCATCTTGAGATGGCACATAGGGTGCTGGAAGAGGTTGAACAGAGGGCGGCGTTATGTAACGCAAGAAGCGCTAGTGCTAACGGGCGGCTGGGGTCAGTCACCGGTGGCGGCAAAATTGTTTAAACACTGGGCAGCCCTCTGATTGGCGGAGATAGCTCAGCCAATCAGAGGACTGCCCAGTGTTTTAAACACATCTGCCGCCACCGCTGACAGACCCCCGCCACCCGCTAGCGCTACTTCTTGTGCTACTTAACGCCGCCGTCTCCCACGCCACCAGCGGTCACTCCAGCCCCCTCTCCCCATCCCCACGCCGATGAAAAAGCGTTCCATCTGCCCCCCACCTGCGGATTGCATTCGAGCACATGCGATCGCTCCTGCGATTCGATAGATATTATGTGCAGCACATAAGATCTTGAGACCTGACATTTGACCGGTGTGCCCACGCATCGCGTCGAATGTCCCCTTAAATCAAATGATTGTATGTATTTTTAATCGGCCAGATGTGGTAGAAATCGAATGATTGCATGCAATATCTCACAAGTGTATTGGCAGCACATGACTTCTCCCCCCCCATTACTACTGTACGTCATACATCTACCTCTTGTGTTCTTTTTGCACTTCTATATTTTATATTATTACCTCAAGCAAAACATTGTGTTGTGCACCCAGGCTTGGGCTGCTATGTTTACATGGTGCAATGTCTGTGTACCTTATTTTTGCACTTACTGTATATATTATTTTGCACTTATATAACATTTACAAAGCCATTTTCTACCTGTATGAAAAGTTTTATAAACATACCCCAAAAATTTTTTTAACAAATTTTATAAGAGAACTGCAATTGTGCAAACAAAAAAATAAACACAAATATGTTTAACAATATTTCTATGTGTCCCCTACTGCAACATTGATGAAAGGTTTTCTGTGATTGTGGTTATTATCAGCTCTGCGGCAATGTTATGCACCCCTCATAGCCTGCTGAATCATGTAGGTTTCCCCACACCTCCTGATCCTGCACATTTCACTCAGGAAGAAAGTTTTCCTTTTGCAGCTCACACATATTGTGGAGAATGCAGCAGGCTGCTACAATATCCGGCATGATTTTTAAGTCCACATCATTCCTCTTCATGAGGCAACGCCAGCGTCCTTTTACGCGGCCAAAAGCATTTCCAACTGCCATACGGGCAGAACTGAGAGCTTGGGTATATGCGATCTGTTGTGGCAACAGTTAAACATGCCGGGTGTAACCCTTCATCAGTCAGTGCTGCAAGGGGTAGGCCGCATCACCAATGAGGTGGACAGGAATGTTCACACCATCAGCAGTCACAGATTTCTGTAAAAAAATTATATTTATTCCTGGTGCAAAACATATATATTGGTTTATGGGTGAACATAAGTGTAAGGGTAGAAATTTCTTACCTCTCTAGGGAACAGACATCCACCTAGCTGGTCCTCTGCAATAGTGTACAGATCTGAATTGGCTAGAACCCTCGCATCATGTGATCTACCGGGCCAACCTATGAACACATCTGTGAAACTAAAAAGACCAGTATATTACATGTTGTGCCTCAAAAAAGGCCCACCCTTACAAAACAAACATTTACTCAATTATTGCTTACCAGTATTTATGGTCCACTACAGCTTGCAGGACAATAGAATGCCTCCCCTTTCAGTTATAGTAGTCTGCTGGGTTATCATGGGGGGCAATGATGGGAATGTGGGTACCATGGATTGCTCCACCACACTGAGGATATCCATGTCTCTTGAATCCCTTGACAGTGTCCTCTAGTCGCTGTCTTTGTGGCAAGGATATAAAGCGCTGGTATAGGGTTTGCAGCAATGCCTATGTGACTTGGTACACAATCTTGCACACTGTGCCAATCCCTACACCAATTAAACAAGAGTGTACGATACTCTCCAGGGGTAGCGTACCACCAAATAGCAATTGCTAACCTCCTGCTGGGCTCAATGGGCTTCCTGAACTTGGTGGTCTGTTTCGTGATGGCTCATGGAAACTTAGAATTGTCTGCATAAAAGCCTCCCCATGTCTGTAATCTCTCATCCACATTCTTCTGTTTGGTGCAGTGCTCATTTTCACAAAAGTGGAAACACTGTCTGATATCAGCGCTCTCCTCTGCCTCAAATAATGGCAATGAGCACTCTCCCTCTCTGCAAAGAATTGGGTCCTCCTCAGGGCCGGCGCCACCACTAGGCAGCTCTAGGCATTTGCCTAGGGCGCCGGCACCTGGAGGGCGGCAGTTCGCCCCTCACCCCCAGCGAACTGTGTAAAAAAGTTGCGGCCCTGGCGTCCCTGCAGTGCTGGGGCGGTCAGGGGTGTCCGTGCCGTAGGGGTACCTGCGGCGCCGTCATGTGTGTAAAGCTGGCTGCTGCCGGCGGGGTCCCTGTAGTGAATAGAAAATAACTAGCGCTATGCGCGCGGCGGCGCGGGAAGCGCTAGTTATTTTCTATTCACTGCAGGGACCCCGCCGGCCGCAGCCAGCTTTATACACATGACGGCGCCGCAGGTACCCCTATGGCACGGACACCCCTGACCGCCCCAGCACTGCAGGGATGCCGGGGCCGCAAGTTTTTTCCACAGGTACCACCCCCCCTCCCCCCAGCACCGGGGCGCCCCCACCCCGACTCGCCTGGGACGCTCCGGTGCCTTGCACCGGCCCTGGTCCTCCTCCTCCAGAGCAGCAGTAGGTAGCAGAGTGTTATAAGCTGCATCAAGCTGTCCATGGCGGAATAGTACAGCAAAAAACTTCAAAATGTCTGCAAGCCCAGCATAGACACAGCTACTCTCTCTGACTCCATTGCTGCAATGCTGTAAGAAGTCCCCACCCACAACCACCCCTCCCCTTTGTCCCCTTTCTCCCCTTTGTGACTTCAATATGGTTTGGACTGAAAAAAAGCTATTTCTTGTGGCATTCTTTGTTTTTTTCACAGCTTACCTGGGTTTAGTGTAAATGGCTCTGACACGGGTAAAACACGGTTCTATGTGTAGTGGAAACTGTATTTTTACCTGTGTCTTACACAGTTATGATCCATGTTCAAAAACCCGTGTTTAACATGGGTTTCAGATGGAAAAGGGGTATAAATGGTGCAGACCCTGGTCCGACCCAGGTCGAATTGCTGTGTAAATGGGGTATGAAGCAGGGTTCGACCCTGGAAACACCTGTGTTCAAAGACCAGGGTCCGACCAAGGTTCAGGTGATGGTAATCATACATTTCCAGGGAAGACCAGGAACAGAGTATTTTCTCCCTGGAGAGTGTCAGGTAGGCAACTCTTATGTAACCAGCTCCAAAACTTAAAAATCCCTGTGAAAGTTCATGGAACATGCTACTTCAGACAACATTGTCTTCTTTAGCGGCATCTAGAATGGGCAAAAGCAAATGCCCATATATAGGTCTCCTCTGATGAGATATTGCTGGGGAGACGTGAACCAAACCACTTTATGCACTCACAATGCCCTGGCATCAAAATCACTTTCTTTTTTCTATCACATTTAAGAACTACAAACATCGTCAACAACCTCAGTACCAGATAGTAGTAGTACACACATATCCTCCTCATCATGTATCACTTCCATAAAAGCATCCTCAATTTCTACTATATTGTAATTCACCCGTGGTGAGGAAGGTGGGCGCCAATGGAGAGGGGTGTAAGGCCAGCTGCTCACACAACAGGGAAGGTCACTCCCCAACAAAATAACATAAATTGGAACAGAAGAGTGGAGCGCTAAATAATGAACTTAGATCAATTGGGTATCACACTCATATATGTAATATTTTATTATATAAAATAATCAATAAAAAATTTAAGAAATTGTAAACGATGCCTAGACGGTTTAATAATAATAATAATAATAATAATAATAATAATAATAATAATAATAATAATAATAAATCATTAAAAGAGATCTCATTGAGTTTAACTATTGATAGACTTGGGATATGAATGGAAAAAAGTTATACTTCTTAACAGTCCTGCTTGTTTCTATAGTTGCTTCTTTATTGATGATAATGGTCCCCACTGATGATGTCCAAGATTGAAAGGTGCTGGAATGGAAGGGTGTCCATACACCTGACTGGGTTTGCAGCCTATGTTGTATTTTCTAAGTTCTGGAATCAGGCTTTGCAAGCGGCTGGAATCCCAATAGATTGAACAGGTGGTTGTTTCCCAAAATTGTGTAGTTCCAAATGCACCATAAAGGACTGGGGAATCTGTAGAAGGAGCTGGTCCAAGTAGTATATCCCAGGGTAGTATATCCCAGGGTCTAACAAAGAGTGACACACTCTTTTAATGATTTATTGTTATTATTATTAAACCGTCTAGGCATCATTTACAATTCCTTTCATTTTTTATTGATTATTTCATATAATAAAATATTAAATAAAGTATATGAATGTGATACCCAATTGATCTAAATTCATTCTCTCTTTCAATTTCTACTATGTCCTCATCACTATACAGTATTTCTACTATGTCCTCATCACCATATTTAGTTGTACCGCTCCCCACATGTACTGATGGTACATTAATGGTGGGATGAGACAAAAGAGGCTAATCAACTAGGACGGTTTGAGAAATGCCAGTCTCAAACATAGCTAAAATGGTCACCCAAAACAATCTGCGGGGATGTGTGATGTGTTCTACAGCTAGTGGTTATCATTTTTTTGACACCTCTACTAGACGATGCATCACTGCATCAATTTTTCTACCTTTTTTCACTTTCCAGTTCACAGTACTATTTGCTAACATGTATCTCAAAGATGTGTACACTCTGCATTATTCCCCACATGCCTGTCCAAAAAGGGGACAGGGCTTAATACAAAGGGGTGTGGCCTAGCAAAATTCCAGTGACTTCACTCTGGGGGGCATGGAGCAAGGGGGCTTTAGGATTTTCCAGCATCCCTGGAGATGCTGGAAACCCCCAGAGACTGGCCTGTCTGTAGTGCCAGGTGTTCCTTTGTGACAGGAGCTGAGTGCTGCAGGAGAATATCACCCTGCAGCACTAGGCTACTATCACTGCAGAAGAGCTAGCACTTTGGTGTCACTTTCTCCTAGATTGACACTTATTGTGGCCCTCTGATGTAACTCACCTGAGGTGCAGGGACTATAGCACCCATGTACGCTCCACAACACACACAACAATCCATTCCTCTCATCTTGGATTAAGCATAAGTGCCATCTGAGAGCTCATCATCAAGCACCAGTATTGCAAGACGTATTAAATGCTTTTTTTACATGCACTTTATTGCTGTTAGCTTTGTCTCTTTTTGACCTTGGCCTTTGGGTTTGTGGCCTTCTTAATGGGCACCCAAACCAGTAGAGATGATAGCACTATTCTTGCCTTTTAAATGCCTTTAAAGGTCATAACCACAGACACAACTATAAAAACTGCAGTGTGGAAAGGCAGTGTTCTGTAAATAGCAAAATTGCTGACACAGTTATGTGAGAATACTATGAGTCACTGAGGCCTTAAAAGCCAGTTTAGCAGAATTAAGAAGTTGACAGTTGAGTAATTTGGTCTAATTAGATCAATGGATTACTGACACTGAGAGACACATTTCACATAAGTGGTGATACATTGCACTGCACATTACATTACAGTTTCTGTTACCTGCAAAACATTCTGTCTGAAAGCAAAGAACGGCTAGACAAATATGACAATGGATTGACAAATTTATGATGTGGAAAAAAAGGGCCATGCACTATAAATTATTCAGAATGGCTTCATGATTTTCATGTGCAAAGCAACCTGCAAATACTGTTTCACTCACTGTATTGCCCCTGTCATTTATTAATACAGTATGGCACTATTTCTTTTGTTCATTTGCAGGGAAGTAAAATATCAGGTAAATGAAGAAGTATGAATGAAAGCTTTATATAAGCAAAATAATAATTATGTTAAACAATGAACATCTCTTAAGGTGCCCATACACTTGTGCAATTTGGGCCCTTTTTATCAGTTTTTTACGGTTCGGGCTGAGAAGTTGGATGAAAGTTTCAAAATTGCATGTCTTTGACGAACAGTAAACGGTCCCGTGCACAACGGATCAGAGTGTGAAGATCAGATGGGCTGCACTATAGAAATGTTGGATCGGACAGCCTCTGGCAGGCTTGGCTGGAATCGCATACAATAGATTGTATGTAAAAGGAATGCACGCGGTGTATCGTATGCAGTCCTGGTGCCTGGGATGCTTTTGGAAAGTTCAAAGTGAAATTGCATGCAACTTCTCTTCTCAAAGAAGTCATAGTAATGTATGGGCACCTTTAGGCAAGATAAAAAGCATAAAATTCCAACTTAGTGGTAGTTTTGTTACAAGCTGGTACATTGAATTCAAAAGGAAATGGTAGCCAAGGCCTGAGCTTGCATCTGCAGTGAGTAATACCCTGTTCAGTCCACACTCTCGACGTAGGTTATTGCTGGGTCATTACATCATCAACTTGGGTCGAGGTGCGTTGTGAATGCACCGTAGCGGTGTGAGCAACCTTACATCACCATCACTGTTGAAATGGCTCTGAGTTGGGTTGTAGTGTAGCGTAAACGAGTAACCCGGGTTGAGCGACCAGGATCCCGTTCACACTATGGAGAAGGCAGCGATGTCAGCTCCAAGTGCTGTCTCCTCCCCTGCCCCCAATGATGAACCGCTGCTCTGCCCCGCCCTGCCTTCATGTCAAATCTGCAACCCACAATAAGCCGAGTCGCACTGGGAACATACAGGCCGTAAATACCAGGACGCTCCTGGGATGGACCTGTGTCCTAATCCTAGGTGCAACATATGTGGCTTTGTAGTGATTTTCTTGCTATCTTTTAAGAGTTAAGATACATCTCTCAATGAAACTGAGACCAAGTCATTATTTGATAAAGTAGATCACATATGCAATGCTATCTTGCAGACTAGTCCAGTGCTGGAAACTATTTTTTCCGAAGAGGAGTAGCCAGAACTTTGAGGGCCCCATAACAATATTTGAAGGGGCCCCTAAGAGCAGGGCTGGACACACCAGTCCTCAAGATCTACCAACAATCCATATTTTCCAAATTACCTAGCTGATGCACAGCTGTAGTCAATACTAACTGTCACATTTTTAAACATACTGCATTCATTCTTAACTGAAACCTTTCATAGATTCACAGGTGGCCTGAAAAGCATGAACTGTTGGTAGATCTTGAGGATAGGTTTGGACACCCCTGATCTAAAGAGACAGCAGTTGACCATTTAATGCCCCATCAATGTGGCCTACTTCACCAAAGCTGTAATCAAGGAGAAGGATATTCTGTGGCAAGGTGGTGGTGGTGGTTGGGGGGTGATCTGTAATGGTGATCCTGGAACATGGGATATGGATGGTACCAATGTAGTGCTGAAAGGGAGAGACAAAGACAGACACCTACAGGCCACACAATGGGCCAGACCCAGTTGCATGGTAATCAACTTTGGGAACTTGGAAGACAACTACTTGACCTGGATCCTGGCTCTCTTGGCCTCTGGACCCAATAGCAATGGCACCACTGCACCCACTATGCCCATGACTCTATGTTGACAGGGATTATTTGTTCACTGACATACAGTATGAATATCTATCAAAATTGTGTTATGGTTCTATAAAGAGTAACAAATCTATTGATGAAACAGTCAGTTTAAGAAATTATAGAAATCTATTCTCATTAGTTTTTTTCCTGCAAATTCTGCCCTTTAAAGCACATAAGAGTGGTGATTAACGTTGAAGGCATTAATTAGGATCTAACAATATATTAGGTGAAGCTACAGTACATGACAGTCCATTGCAAAATTCTGGCAACACAAATACTAATTTACCTAGCCTTGCACCTCCAAAGTAAGGGACAGAAATGACACAGAAACGGCTGTATAATAAGGGGTAAATTTACTGTACTAAAGCTTCCAAAAAATGAAAATAGATGATGCAGCCAATATTTATACACATGATTTCAGGACCATCCCCACTCAGCTCATACGCCGATCTATTGTCCCAGAGACGTCCACACTTGGTCAGGTCTCTGATCCCTATTAGATCAGCAAAACAGAACCTTTGGAGAAATTTACAAGATATGAAAAGTATTGTAGACTAGAAAGAGTGTTGTATAAATACTAGTTGAAAGTAATCTCAGCTTTTAAAATGTTATCGTTTAAATACCAGGTGTCTACACAATTGCCACTGCCAAATGAAGTCTAGTACAGAAGCTCTGCCAATTGCTCAAAGCTATTTTCAAATATCCCGCTGCTTAGCTGACATCATAATTTGCTTTCTCTACTGAGCAAGGCAGCAGGAGGCTTGAATCAGCCCTGGAACTATAAAAGTGTGTAATGTGAATGAGAAGCTTATTCAATGCAGGTTTTTAATTACCCCCCTGCTTGGTTTAGAGCAGTGAAGATCATGCCAGACAGAGGGTATTTTAAAAATGACTGTATCCTGCTTACTTTGTATTAGCTGTATTAGATTAATACAATAAACATGCACAGTGGAAAAGGCCACATAGAGCTGATTTTATTGTGTGTCATTTGCTGATCTGGTAGCACCAATAGGGTGATCAGTAACACATGCCACTCTATCCCTCAGGCTAGAGCAGGGCTGGGCAATAGTGGCCCCCCAGCTGTTGATAAACTACACATCCCAGGATTCTTTGCATGAGTTTTGCTATGTGGCCATGCTGAAACTGATGCAAGGCATGCTGGTATGTGTAGTTCATCAACATCTGGAGGGCCGCTATTGCCCAGCCCAGAGGGATAGAGTGGCATGTATTCCCTGGGATGTTACAGTTTTGGTGATTTGGGGCCGGGGGATGTTCTCTGGCTGCTCCAATTGTGTTACAAATAGACAGAGTGGCCAGGCAACATCTTTTTCCTTCTCAAGGTTTCCATATATGTACATGTATGTATGAGACCGCTATTTCCGACCCCCACCCAGTTCTGATAGCTGCCAGATGCCCTAATGGCATCACAGAAGCTCGTGGTTGATCTCATTCGAACCCAAATCGCTGGGCCTTCAATTTGACAACCAGGATTCCAGAGATATTGCGTGTAAACCAATATTTTTTTTATTTCTGAAATGTAATTTTTTGGCTGTTAATGTTCTTTGAGGACAGATTTCTCTAGAACTAAATGGTCCAAATCATTCGAAGCCCACTCAAAAGTTCTTCAATATGATACTATCATATGGGGCCAGATGCATCAAGCTCCAAAATGTGATAACATGGAGAGTGATAAACAACCAGCCAATCACCTCCTTCCTGACATGTTACAGGCTGGGTTTGACAAATGACAGGTAGGAGCTGATTGGCTGGCTGCTTATCACTCTTCATGTTATCACATTTTGAAGCTTAGTGCATATGGCCCGTAATCATGCACATGGGTCAGTTGGTTCCAAAGATATAGCCGGTTAAATTATATAACCAGTTAAAGGGTGGGGAGGGGGTTGTTTTCTCTCCCGCTCACACCACAAAATGCAGTGACTCGGCTGATGTAAAAGGAGCCTACCCTGTAATGTCCCTGACAAATAGCTGTTACATGCAGTGCTCTGAATACAGGCAAACAGCCTCCCGCTCTCTGCCCAGCTGTTAATGGCTGTCACTTCTGCCCAATGGCAGCTGTCCTCCAGTTACCATGCATTCCCTCTTGGCAATGAGCATGTAATCCCACATTGCAAAGAACAAGGAACCCCTGGTTATGAGCATGGAACCCTTGGCAATAAGCATGTAGGCAAGCAGCATAATTTTTAATAGGCATTATGGTGTTTGGCATAATAAATAATGGACATTATGATGTGTGGTTTAACATGTAATGAGCATTATGGTGCAAATGTTTAATGATCCCTGTTTATGAAGCATATTGTGAATGTTGGCTCTACCCTTGTAGAATTATGTTAATTTTGGCTCAATCTGTGTGGCATTATATGAATTTTGGCTCAACCCATGTGGCATTATGTGAATTTTGGCTCATTCCATTTGGCATCATGTGTAAGGGGCAAGTATAATGGGGTCTAGTATTTTGTTGCATAATGTGTAGAAGTTGTATATGGTGTAGTACATTACATTCAAGGACACACCCCTTTTGAGTGGCCACATCCCCTTTTCTGGAGTGCGCCTTTGGTGCGCGCTCAACTATATCCTTCACTTTTATTGCCAAGGTGGGCCTGTGTACTTTAAACTCCAGGGCCTATTTTTAAACCCATTCCCACCCTCTCTGCTCTGCTCTCTCTCTCTCTCTTGCCACTCCCAAACCCTCTCCTATAATGGTGCCCTCCCCCCTGTAATTTTCTCCTGCATCCGCCCATGCATGCAAAGAGCAGCCATGCTATTAAGCTACTGAACTCTGGTGTTTTGCTGTGGCTGCAGATTTGATGCATGATTTTTGGTGATGGGGAAGATTTCATATAAGGTCCATGAATTTCAATGATGGAGGTAATTGTAAATTTATGGTATAATTATTACTGAACGGAGGGGTGGATTTGAGAAAGATGGAACCTTTTATCATTTTGCTCCTAAATCTTCTGCAGAAGATGGCTTATTTACAAGATTTTCTAAGTACACCAACACACCAACAATAAGGAATTCAAGTATTTCATTGTATTAGAACCACACCACAAATGCACTTAAAACATGGTTGCCTACCTGATCCTCTCTTTTAGGGAGAAAATACTCTGTTCCTGGACTTCCCTGGTAATGTATGATTGCCATCACCTGTGGTGAAACACCTTTCTTATCAATTAACTAGCTCCCCACAGGTGCTGGCAATCATACTTTACCAGGGAAGTCCAGGAACAGAGCATTTTCTCCCTGAGGAGAGGGTCAGGTAGGCAACCATGACTTAAAAGGAAAATTGTAATACGCCTTTTTAGTATATGTTTATGATATGGCACAAAAATAGTTTTATACTGAATTTTTTTATTGTTAAATACAATATTTAGTTGCTTTAGGTTTACCTTATTAAACAGGAAACAACATTTGTACCTTCCTGCTTCAGATTTTTCACTTGTGCTCTATTATACAGATTATTTTTGTTTGATGAACAGATTAATTCATTTTGTAGTTCAAAAATGTTGTAGATCATATAAAGTTGTGATAATATTCTGGCATAGTAAGACAAATTTTTTTTTTTAAATTGCAGTTTTATGCATAAGTTAACACATTATTATTTTTTATTATTTTTTTCAGATGTTTAAAGATTTTTCTTGTGTGCCTGGGGGGAATCTGGATTTTGAATGAAGGAGGTAAGTTCATGGCAAATTTGTCACCTTGTGTCACATATGGCATGAGGAATGATATTAATATTAGGCAACAACTTACCTCTGAGATCATGTATAATATGAAAACAGAGACTATATTTAAAATTTCAATTAGTACAGCTGTAGAATTAAATTCATCATCCCTAAGAAGACACTATAATATTGTGGACTGAAATAAAATTGAACACTATCTATGAAATGGCCTCATTTCTTACCACAGAAGGGGCATTTGCAAAGGAAACGAGGAGAAGAAAATACTTTTTTTTGCTGGTACACTATTGATAAATGTATTTTTTATTGGTATTAAAATTAACAAATAGTTCAAAAGAGGTAAAAATTCAATGTATGTTTCAGCCAATGTACGTGATCCTTAATGATAAATACTGTAGGTACTATTCTGCTTATCCAAGATTGTTAAAGGTGTATTTATTTTTAACATGAAATATATACAATAAGAAATAACACATAAAAAAAGAAGAAGACAGAAGGATACAGAAGGTAATACTTCTGTCTCTTGCCCATATGTATGTTTGTGTACACAGTGTCAAATTTGCACACTGGGTTCTTTTGTAATTTTACATAATTTATACTTGTGCACTCATGAATGTTTTAATGCATATCAATAAGTATATTATGTTTTAATACCAATTAAAATATATTTCTTAACAGTGCCCCAACAAAAAAGATTCTTCTTTTCTTGTCTTCATTACCTAAGTTATAATGTATGACTCATGGGAGCACCTGAACTATGTTAATTATGAAATTCTGAAATTACTCATAAATATTTGTTTAGTCTACAGATACACAACGATCCTTTTGTATCAGGACTGTGCAAAATCTCACCCTTTCTTGTTAGACCTTTGCACAGGTGGAGGAACCATTTCTCCCCAAAAAACAATCAATACCCAATGTCCCCCACAGCACACTCTTTACATAAAATAAAATAACATAACATAAAAATGTGATATATATATATTCTGTTGGTCTTTCTTTGATGTGGTCATGAGTAAGGCCACGTTCTGTGGCCGAAACGTCGACCTGACATGTATGTATTTGTGTATAATCTGCTGATGGAATAAACACAGCAGAACAAAATTCAAGCTGACAAGCCCTGGTGAGTGCTATCTTTATTTGTGGATGTATTGCATGGCTCCGTCGAGGGACCATTGGAAAGCTACCCCAGGCATATACACAGTCTGTAAGTGAGTGCCAGCCTGTTCCAGGATATATATATATATATATATATATATATATATAAAAAGAAAAAAGGACTTTCAGAGGGCACTGTGAAATTGTTTAACATTTGTATTATACATATGTTTTGCCAATTTACGTTCACTTAAAGAGGTTTGTTGGCATTTGATATCTCCTTAGATTAAACGATGTTGGTATGTAACGGCACAGTTCATTTGTTTATAGGAGTTAGTCGGTTGAGGTGTGGGGTCCAACGCGTTTCGTCAATAAAACTTCCTCAGGGGCGAGAACAAACCAATAAGCTTCTTGCTGAATGGGGTGTAAATCATACACAAACAATCCAAAATCCGATTGTTATCAGGGGTATTAAACCGTTGGTGAAATCTTCTAAGGAATGAATCAGCTCTAATGAGCTTAGAGTCTATGGCCAACTTCCGTATATACAAGATGTGTATCGCTTTGATCCCAAAACAGGGATCAAAGCGATACACATCTTGTATATACGGTAGTTGGCTGTGGTTTTTTGCATTAAATAATTTCCTGTAAGTCTATGGTCGGAGTGCAGCTCTTTTTTGAAAAAAAAAAATAAAAAAAAAAATATATATATATATATATATATATATATATATAAATATTAAAAGCATCCATTCTAAAGAACAGATGAGAATCATGAATACTAAGACCCTACATATCCTACATATCCTACATACACTTACTCGCATGATTAAATACAAAACTTATTTATCAATAGCCACTATTGTTGAACTACAAATGTAAGGTTTACTTAAATAAGAGTCTGTCGAAAAGTGAGGTTTTGCTGGTTTGGAACGCATTGCTATACGTCCCTTTCTAGCAATCACACAAACAACCATGTAGAAAATTGCAGAAGGGCATTTCCCAAAGTGCACTGGCTCACAGTGTGGACAGAGCTACATTTGTTGGGATGGGAGTTCTATTAAATAAAGATGTTGCTATGGGCAGACAGTTACTATCTATTATCTTCTAGAAGGTGATAAATAAATAAGAAGTACACTCTGATTGGTTGCCCATAGCCACATGCTATGTGATATAGAATTCCCATTTTAGTATATTTTCCTCTATGATTTGGAATTTACATTCATTTTCAGAACCAACATTTTTATATTTGTTACCATTTGTCACCATTTTAGCACTTTTCTACCCCATGTCATAAAATAATGCTTGATTTAATACCTATATGATGATTATTATTATTAATAATAATAATAATAATAATTTAATTTATCACATACAATATGGTCTATTTTGAAGATTTGGGGGGTATTCAATCCCCCGTTGCTATTTCCGACAGGGGAAATAGCGGCTGGTGCTTATTCAATGCTGTCTTTTCAGACAGCATTGAAGAGGCATCTCAGCAAAATGAGTCGTGCTTGTTTTACAGAGAACAGTTGTTTATTGTTGAGCTCACGGCCCAATCTCGACGATCCACAGCCGTATGTCGTAGGCCATGCCCCCTTTTCGGTGCTCGGCAGGCGGGACATTGAATTCCGCCTGCCGATCATCAGTCGAGCATGCCGAGAACGGGACAGGGCACGGTTGTCTGGACATCCAGACAGTCGGGACCAGGGATTGAATATCCCCCTTAGAATTAGTTTTTTAAATATTGTCTCTTTACAAGTATTTTTTTTCACTATTTAAGCTACTGTGTCATAAAATTCTCAAGCACATATATTTAGATACCTAAACATATTGTAGTTATCACTAAGGCACCTTTCATCGATTATATTTTATTGTATTTATGTGTTATGCTGCATTTATATTGCCATTGGAGATTTTGTAGGGTGTGTTTGGATTCTATTTTATAATCCTTGCGCTGGACTTTTTCTGTTGATCAAGACTTGCAATATCTAGGTTGTGCATCAGTCAGAATAGGATCAAAACACATTTCCTTTCCTATTGGGAAACATGCACTTTGTTGAAATCTATCCCACACAAGAGTACTCTAGGGAAATCACTGTTTCACCGCAGTGTCACATTCAGGGCCTTATTCTGATCGGAGCGGCCAAACGTGCGTACGTTCACAATTACCGCACGCTAGCCGTACGCGGCCGTTAGGGTTAAGTCCGCCCACAAATCGGCCGCTTGCGTACGGGCAGAAATAACGTAGAAGGGGAGTGGTGTACAAATGAGCGTACGGCAACGTACGCGGTCGGCCCAGCCCTTACACTCCGTCGACTAGCGTACGACTGAGCGTACGGCGCCGTCTACGGCCGTCTTTCCTCCGTCTCCCCACCGCCTTCTTGCGGCGATCTGAGCGTACGCCAGCTTGCACGGACGGGTCCCTATTGTTTTCAATGAAAAACTCAGCTTATGTCACCGCTCGTGAGAGTGAGCGTACGTCCGTGCACGCTGGCATACCCTTCACATATATGGACCTGCAAATCTTGCCTCTCAACTACTAATCTGACAATTGATTAATTAATCTATTTGTTATTCACTTATTGTTTTCTATTAACTCAATTGTCTACCTTAATAAAGACCTAATAAAACTACATTTTAAACCACATTACATGTATATTTGTTATGTTCTAATGTGGCATTTTAATCACTATCTATGTGTCCCCATATTGCTGTTACTTTTAAATCAAGTTATGTTGGTGTTTCTGTATATGTACTAAATTATGTCCATAATTAGTTTGTCCAAAATGTGTAACATGTATACCTACCCTGATGTTATGTGTGATGTTTTAATCGAAAAACATTAAACATTCATGCATTTTCACTATGTGTTATTTTACTCAAAAACACACACATTTACACATCAATCATTACCCCTCACCTCAAATTACTAATATAACTTACATTACACATCTGTATGTACCTACCCTTACAAGCCCTCTAACATATTTATTATTAAAAACACAGGCAATTTATAATACAATATCAACTTTTATTTCTTACAAACATAATAAGGGGGGGGGGGATAAAAAAAAATTAAATGCGGGCCTCCAGTAGGCCAAAAAGAAGTTGCAAATAAAAAAGGGTCAGGAAGATCTCCCGAATAAGGGCTGCCACCTCCTCCTGCTGCTGTTCAGTGTCTGTAGTGAAGGGATAAAAAAAAAAAAAAATATATAACATAAACAAATGTTTGTTGTATTTGTACATAATAAAAAGTTGTGAGTTATGTGTGAAGGGCACATACATTTTTAAACTACATTGAAGATGGGTCTGCTGTAAACACAGTACTAAAAAAAAATATGTTAACACACACATACTGTACATAGTAAATAACATTAATTCAATTACTCCTTCATCAATGAATGTATGCTGTATCCCAATTGGTACTTTGTTTTTGGGGGACTTTCCTCTAACCTCACAATTAGCCTGTGCTATTTAAGGGTTATGACATTGTTGTGGCTTAAGCACTCCTTACTATTTTAAATTTAGGACATTGCTGTACAAATTATAGGCCTACAGCTGTAGGCCTATAATTTGTACAGCAATGTCCTAAATTTAAAATAGTTTGTAAAGCATGCATCCGCATGGCCTCACACACTATTACCAAAACAATCTCGACATTTAAGTTGCACCAGTGGCAGATTAAGCCTTTGGGGGGCCCGGGGTACTTTAGAGCGGGGGGCCCCCTTGCACTTGTCATTACTGGCCGCACACTGCATGGCCGAATATTATACTGTCAAAACATAGAGTAAAGGCAGAATAAACTTGGTCAATGGTTACCTGCAGGGGATATATATATATATATATATATATATATATATATATATATATATATATATATATATATATATAGACAGGGGGTTGGCGGCACTCGGAATAATAATAGACACCATATATATATATATATATATATATATACACACACCACATGAAAAGCCTGTGTTTGTCCCTCTGCCCCTTACTCTGGAGGAGACCTCACAGTCCTAGTGCTGCCTCTGATTAAAAACCCTCCTATGACTAAGCTGCTGCTGCTGTTCTCCATGGACCTGAGAAGTATGTAATGAGCTCCACCAATCAGAGCTCAGCACAAACTTCTCAGCCTCTGTCCTCTGGTGCAAAGTGTCATGGGACTTAGTCAACTCCCAGAAAAGCACTGCACACTTGTGCAATCAGTGTGCCTTGCCTCCCGATGCTCAGCACCATAAATCATTGTCACATTGGCAGATAGGTGAAGCTGCAGCACTACCCCACCCATGCGCAAAACATTTAGCAACAAAAAAAAAAACATAACTTAAACATTGTCTTTTTAAAAAAAAAAAAATGACAACCACAGGGGGCCCATAGCTAGAGGGGGTCCCAGGGGCACTGACCCCTTGCGCCTCCATTATAATCTGGCCCTGTGTTGCACATCATGCTGGGAACTGGAGTTACCCAACACCACATAACTACCACACCACTAATGTCGGATATCTCATTGGATGTACTGTTATGTCAATTATTCAAGGGGTGAGGCATGGACACACTCAAAAAAACCACCAAGGGGACCCTTGTTCCTGGAGAAGGACAGGACACACCTCATGGTCGCCCTGCAGTGATATGTTGCAACTAATGTTGATGTTGGATACACATATGTGGTTGTTGTGATTGCTTATGTGTAGAAATGTGTAGGTCAACATTAGACACATTATTTACTTACGGCTACTTGAGCCATCCTGGGCGCCGCTGGTTGGCTGTGGAGTGGTTGGGGAAGGCAGGAGCAAGGAGGATGGTCCTGGTCTTTGGCCCGAGGTACTGGGTGTTACTGGGGAGTGGAGAGGTTTGGGGGTGGGTGGTGGAGAGGTGTAGGGGGGTTGGAAATGGGGTGGGGAGGGGGGGGGGTGTGGGTTGTGGAGGGGGGGGGGTTGTGGAGGGGGGGGGGGTTGTGGAGGGGGGGGGGGTTGTGGAGGGGGTGGGGGATGGGGAAATTGTGTGGGTGAAAACTGCACCCTGGGTCTCCTCTTCTTCCTCCTCCTCTTCTTCCTCCTCCTCCTCTTCCTCCTCCTCCTCCTCCTCTTCTTCCTCCTCCTCCTCTTCCTCCTCCTCTTTCTTCTCCTCCTCCTCCTCCTCCTCCTCCTCCTCTTCTTCCTCCTCCTCTTCCTCCTCTTCCTCCTCCTCTTTCTTCTCCTCCTCCTCCTCCTCCTCCTCCTCTTCTTCCTCCTCCTCTTCCTCCTCTTCCTCCTCCTCCTCCTCGGCTGCCTGGTCCCGGGCTGCCTGGTCCCGGGCTGCCTGCTCCCGGGCTTCAATGCGTGCCCTTGCCCGTGCTGAAATGTTCATGTTGATGGCATAGAAATCGAAGATTGGGTTTCATAAAAAAGGGGGAAAGAAAAATTCACATTAGTCATGCTCATAACCTTCAAAATTATCATTGCTGTGAAATTTCAGACATTTATCATGCAAACTATTTGATATCCTACACCCAAAAACTGATCAACTACTTAAACCCCCCTATACACCCCCATATACACCCCCTATACACCCCATATACACCCATATACACCCCCTATACACCCCCATATACACCCATATACACCCCCTATACACCCCCATATACACCCATATACACCCCCTATACACCCCCATATACACCCCCTATACACCCATATACACCCCCTATACACCCCCTATACACCCATATACACCCCCTATACACCCCCATATACACCCATATACACCCCCTATACACCCATATACACCCCCTATACACCCCCATATACACCCATATACACCCCCTATACACCCCCTATACACCCCCTATACACCCATATACACCCCCTATACACCCCCATATACACCCATATACACCCCCTATACACCCATATACACCCCCTATACACCCCCATATACACCCATATACACCCCCTATACACCCCCTATACACCCCCTATACACCCATATACACCCCCTATACACCCCCATATACACCCCCATACTCAGGAACATATTTATAAAAAGTACACCAAACATTGCTAAAAAACGCTGACATACTAGTAATCAAAACTTACATCGGGCAATATGGCGGCGAAGGCTGCTGAGTAGAACCGGCTGCCGCCGGCGCAGGTCGGACCAGCGCCGCTCAACCTGTCCCAGGCTTCTGCGGACGCCGGTTGTTGAAAATATCAGGCGGCGGGCAGCATTATACGCCCGCCGCTTGTCCGCATTAGATACATATGGGCCCCTGGGCCCCAGGTGACGATCCATCACTTCCACCAGGGCCAAAAGCTCACATGTAGAAAAGGGCCTGGCTCTTGTAGAAGTCATATTGGCAATGGCGCAGTTATTAATTGCAGGTACATATATCACTTTTGGTGCTTGCTGATTGGTCGAAAAAATTGTTTGTTTGGTATTAACTTTATTAATCCCTCTTATATTAACAAACTGGATGCGAATAGAAACTTACGCGGACCGTTCCGATATACACACCACAACCAACAGCATGCATTCAATGAAGAGAGAAGTACTGTATTTACAGTGTGCGGAAAATAATACACGCACCCCGTCTACTCCTAACTACGCTGCTTAAAAGGGGCTCAATACACCAATTGCCATGAAGAGAAGTACTGTATATATATATAGTAAGCGGAAATTAATACACGCAACCGTCTACTTATAACTACGCTGCTTAAAGGGGGCACGATACAGCGATATGCATGGGGAGGAGTACTGTATATACAGTAGGCGGAAAATGATACACGCAACACTCTACTTATAACTACGCTGCCTAAAGGGCCACAATGCAACATGTTGCTGTATGACAATTTCATACACATTACATATGTAAGGAAAGCATTATAACGTGATGTTTTGAAATGTGACTCACAAAGCATACACGAACTCCAACAGATACCAGCTGACAACACTCATCATTGGAATGACAGGTGCACACATTTCACGATGTAGCCCACAATGCTCCACAACCTGAGTAGATACATATACGGGTGATTGATCAGGTGCATTGAGACCTGCGTAATTTAAGCGGCAATTATCGGCGGGAAATATCGGCGTAAATTTGCATATACCTTGCGGGGAAAAATATACGCCCCCTTGTTCGTGGCGGGAGATTAACATATAAATATTCAGTCAGATGCAGGCCACAATTGCTGCAAACATGTCTGACTCTGACGATTCAGCAGCAGAGGACGCTCTGCAGAGAGCACAAGCCGAATCCATGCTTCAAGCATTACAGAAGAGGGAAGAGGAGCGGAGAAGGAGGGCCCAAGAGAGGAGTCGCCTGCAAGATCAAGCGGGCCCCTCAGTAACAGGCCCTGGTGAACCTCCACCAGCTCCACAAGGGCCAAGCAGCCAGCCAGAACAAGAGGTTGCATCTCTCCAAACAGGTGTGACCCAGCAGGTGCATGGTGAGAGAGCTGGGGCCACCAGAAAACGTGCTGCAACATCTAGGGTGATGACTGAGCAGGATACCACCACCAGAAGGAGAAACCCTGCATTTGTAGAGGCCGAAATGCGAATTCTCGTGCCCAGGGCACGCGAATGGATTGAATTGGCAACCAGGAAGCCAGGTGCCAGTGCAAGGAGAAACCTTTGGGACAAGATCACAGAGGAAGTGAACCAGGTGTCACCAGTGGTCAGAACTTGGGACGCGGTGAAGAAAAGGTTAGTGTGTTTGTCAGGGCAATTTGTTCAGCAGTCTCCAGCAGGAACTGAGGCCCTTATTCTAGTTCTCTCTTTCTGGCCAAATATTTCTTAGATGGACAAAACCATGTGCACTGCAGGTGAGGCAGGTGTTACTTGTGCAGAGATAATCAGATTTGGATGGGGTTTTACACCTGCCTCACCTGCAGTGCACATGGTTTGGTCCATCAAAGAAATATTTGGCCACACATGGCACAAAAGATCACCCACACTAGGAAATGTCACGTAGCTAGGGGTACCACCTAGTCCCTTTAATTCCGGACACATATTAATTACACAGGTTCTGTGGCTGGCTGACTTCAAGACTCCACTTCACCTAATTTTAAACTGCCACAGAACCTGTGTAAGTAACATGTGTCCAGAATTAAAGGGACTAGGTGGTAACCCTACACGTAGCACAGTGGTGCACATATCTCATGGTGATATTTGTATTTTTAAACTTGTAGGTGGACTGACTTCAAAAGTGCCCTGAAGAGGAAGATGACTGACCGGTACAACCACAGCATGTCCACCGGGAGCGGTCCTATGCCTGACCATTTGGAGTTTACCCCCCTGGAGCTGGACTCCTGTGACGTGATCGATGTGGGGGAGATCAGGGGGATCTCCAATATGGACAGTGAGCTCCCGGTGGAGGTCTTTGCTGCTGCTTTTGATGGTAAGTCACAGTAATGCATTGTATTTAGAAAGATATTTTTTATTGCGTATGTGATGGTGACATTGTTTTCAATTCTTATCCTAGCAGAAGCAGAAAGTCAGGATGTACCGGCAGCATCGGCCTCTGCAGAGCCACAGGTGGAGCAGGTGGTCCAGCCTCCATCAAGACGTCGCCCCCAGCCCCAGCCACAGGAGACATTGAGTGAGAGCCTGTTGGTGACGCTGGACAGGATCGAGCAGCAAGGGGTGGATGCTGCGATCCGTCAGCAGCAGGTGGCGGATTTTCTGGCGGAGTGGAAGGCCACAAACCAGCTGCAGGTTGAGGCGTTGAACCGCATTAATGAAACTCTGGCGGCTGGCATGCTAAGCATTGGCCAACACCTCAGCCGCCAGAATGAACTTCTTGCGGAGCAGCTGTCCACCGCCAGGTCCCTAAGGGACAATCCCCCATCTGCTGCCCCACCCCAAGCTGCTCCCCAACCTTCCACCTCGGCTGACCCTCCTGTGGCGACTAGGGGAAGACGCCGAAAGCCAGCTGACCCAAAGGCCCCTGTCCCCAAGGCCCCATCTAAAAGGGGCAAAAAAGGGCCCAAATGAGACCTGGGTCACTTCCTCTGTGGTCGGAGGCCAAAGGTTTAAATTGCACTGGACATCCGCTTCCTGAGTTGCCCATCGATCCATTTGCGTGCCATGGGCATGAAAGTTCGTATTTTGACCTCTACAAATGCAGGTTTTTTTTTTTGGTGGTGTGTATCTTGCTTAGTAGTCACCCTGGTTGTTGCAGTACGTATTCTGGTGTCCCCATTTCTTTCACCATTGCATTTGCAGGGTAACACATGTTTGGAGATATGCAACCTCTTGTTCTGGCTGTTTTATTATTTGTGTGTATATTTTTTTTTTTTTTTTTGATTTCTCACA
This sequence comes from Crinia signifera, assembly GCF_055691185.1. Classification (NCBI taxonomy): domain Eukaryota; kingdom Metazoa; phylum Chordata; class Amphibia; order Anura; family Myobatrachidae; genus Crinia; species Crinia signifera. The sequence goes on from NC_139220.1 coordinate 141,382,129, forward strand.
TTAAAGTGTCAAGCTGTGATGCTGAACAGCAAATAAATTAATTTTACAAATTAAATCTAAATGGTGGTATGTGTAATTTCTTGTGTGAAACAAATACTAGATTTATGTGTACTTACTGACCAGGGTATTTTTGAACATTTGTTGAAGTGTGGTGGAAGTTTCCCATGTGTAACCCTCTCCATGGCCATTCCCATGTTCCTATCCAACTTTTCCCTGCTAATTAGTTTGTGTCAGCACATGTGCAGAGCAACTTAATAGGTGAGAAAGCAGTTTGTGTGCAGGTGAGGTAGCTCCTACAGTAGTAGGTAAAAGCAGGTCCAGAACAATGCTTTCCTCATGGAGTGGGTGAGGCAGACAAACAAGGGTGAAAAGGTACATTTGTGTAGGAATTCATATGTGTCCTCCCTAAAAAAAGATGTGTGAATGGGCCAAACATGATAAATTAGCTTGTGAACAAACATGCATAACTTTTAAAATATATATGATTTGACAGTGTCATAAGCAGATGTAGGAATCCTTTGTTAGAGAGATGAGAGTGCAATAATGTGATTGGTGGCATCTTACATCCAGAGTGTAGTGAAATCCAAATCATAGCAGATGAGATAGTGGTACAGGTCATAATTTGGGGTACTATACAAAGATTGTGTTGAAAATAGTGGTCATGTGCTTCAAACATTGCAGAAACATCGTTTGTAGCTGTTAGATGTGGTTTATGTTATTGTATCCTAAATACAAAACCTATGTTAGTATTAGAGTGAACACGTTGACACATGTCGACTTGTGTAGATTGAGTGTGCTACTGCGTAAAGTCTATGAAAGCAGGTAGTGAATGTGTCAGTTTATCAAATACCTACCTTAGCGTATAAAAAGATTCTTACCTTAAATTAAACAAACCTTTAAATGTGGAGAAGTATAGAAACATAAGCTTCCAATGTGTTTGCGTGCTGCATGTGTGGCTTGCAGGCAGTGAAATCATGGTTTGGAGTTAATAGACTGCAGCATTGCTTATTACATTCAGGTGTATGTGTTTGAGTACTAATCAGCGTTAATTAGCCAACTCAGGCGCACGCTGGCAAACGGTATCTGTAGGAGTGGTTTTAGCTGTCGGTTGGCGGCCGCCTGTTTGGTGTCCGAAACGAACGGTGCCTTAGTCGATCGTGCGGTAGTAGCACCGCTCATTTCTGGTGCACACCCCCGTGTACGCCCATATTTACGCCCATTTTCCCTCATTATTTCGGCCGCTCCCATCAACACGCCCCTATGCCGCCCCATTACCCGTACGCTCGCGTATAGGTTTTTTCGCACGTTGAGACCCCGGCCGTAAGCGTTGTGGCGTGCTCGCGCCGGCGCATTAGCGTATCTGCACATGCGCAGATCGTAAAAAAACCCGGAACGTACGCGTACGGCCCGGACGCTCCAACCAGAATAAGGCCCTCAGTGTGGTAGTTTTCTTGCAGATCTCTGAGATGTGCACATGAGATGGTTAAAACATTTTTTTTTTGTGGGAAATGCGAGCTATTTGTTCTGTTAATGGCTTTTCTAGCAGTCAAGGTAAATCAGGAAATGTAAAAATACAATACAAGTCTCATTGTTTTAGCAAGCGACATTGATAATTAATTTCATCTCTCAACCATATTGATGGAATCCAAAAGTTATTTGTTTTTGTTTTTCAATTGTGAGATTATCACTCCAAGCCACAAATAATATGGAAACTTTTATGTTTATTATGTAAATATATATATATATATATATATATATATACAGAAGGAGCAAGTTTCATCTTTGCTCCTTTGGCCATGGCTAGCCATGGCTGGCCATGGCTATTCTATTGTTCTCAGCTGCAATACGTATTGTATTGCAGCTGAGAACAATAGAATAGCCATGGCTAGCCATGGCTAGCCATGGACAAAGGAGCAAAGATGAAACTTGCTCCTACTGTATATATATATATATATATATGCTTGATGCCCTTTAAGGCAATGCTGTGGAATTGAAGTGTTTGCTGTCTTCAGCTACTGCCACTTCGTGAGTATTTGAATCTTATCATATGTCTCATTAAAAGGAATTGTTTGTTGCATACTATTTGCAAGGGTGTGCTGGCCCAGTCTGTCTATGGAATGGTGATCTGCCTATCCTGCGATTGATACAAGCTATATATATATAGTAAAGTAAAAGCAGCACCACTGAAAGGTCTCCTGTTAGATGAGACCCAGTTTTTTCAGAGATGAAGAAAGGGAAAAAGATCAGGGTGTGCTTCCAGACATGAATTAACACATTGAAAAGTAATAATCTTATTTAATGATAAAAGATGCTCAATGAGTAATAATAAAATACACAATAAAAATGTATTTTAACACAATTTGTTATCAAAAGAACTGTTGATTGGACTTCCGATCGTCGAAGAGATGGCCAACGTGTTTCGTCAAAAAGACTTCCTCAGGGGCAGTGGAAGCAGCATATTAAATGAACAGTTCACACTGTAAGTCACAATACATAACAATAAATGTACATATAATGATACAGATAATTATTACAAATCTGTGTATAAGATCATATAGCCAAAAAACAAGGGAGAAAAACGTGCTAACGGAGAAAGAGTTGCTTTGGAGAGAAGGACAATGGAGATGGGAAGCAACATGAAATTCAATAGGATCTACAGTGAGTCTCTAGATCATAAGGGCAACAAGTGGGCCACCCATGGGAGAAGAGACCAACAGTTCTCCACCAAACCAAGAGATGTGAACTGTGAACAAAAATGGCCTGCACCAAACAAACTCAGTGAATGTACATCATACCGTATTCTGTAACAGGAAAGTACGGAGAAAATTTTTCCCTTTTTAAATCAAGGCATCTTAAAATTGTTCCTCCAGAGTGGAATATTGCCACCATTCAAATATAACTGATGATAGAGGAAAAGAAGACCAATTCCCCTTAATCACAGGCTTATAAGATGTTAGACAATTAAATAATGGGTCTAATGACCATAGTTTACATACCATCCAATAAGCATATATAGGGAGCACAAGTGGTAAAGATGGCCCAGCGATAGTATAAGGGTTCCACAGACAGTCAATAGAACAATCAGAAACTTTGCCAGAGTGTCTAAGGGGAATCACATTACAGCATATATAATATACATACATAATAGGGTTATGTTACACTGATCAACTGCCAGATAGAGTTTTGAAAGTACTTACAATGGACCACAATAACAGGATGTGCAGTGCAGGAGTTCCAAAGCTGGAATGATGCTCTGGGGATTGAGTGAGCTCTTATAGGGCTCTAAGTCTGACATCACTTCCTGTATTTTCAGACTAAGAACAACCAGGTGGATGAGATATCTTAATTCCACATTGGTTCAAGAAACCCAATAATCACATATGCGATGGCCGCTAACACTGACTACAAAGGGCCCGAATCTGCAATTCTAACGACAGAATAAATAGTATAAATTCACTTAATAAGTGCCCCATTATTGAGGAGCTGATGTGAAGTGATGTAATGATTATATTAACGGGTTCAATTTAGGAAGTATTATCAAAATAAATAAATAAAAAATACAAAATTAAAATAAAAAAAATAAATAAAAAAAAATAATAATAATAAAAGAAATAAATAAATAAATAAAAGAAATAAATAATAATAAAAAAAGGAAAAAAAAGAAAAGGGGGAGGGGGGGGGGGGAATAGGTGATCTAACCTGAAAAGTGAATCTTGACCCATAAATAGGGTTTTAGACTGCTTATGCAGTGTGAGGATATTAATATGTATTGTGAAAAGGGTTTAATATGGCCTATGGATGAATGTGATTACCCGGGAATAATATACCTGGGAATGTTGCTAATTCAAATAAGTGATATTGATAGGATAACCTACTATTTAAGGAGTGCACCCCTATTAATTGGGGACTGGTGCCAGCAAACTTAGGGTCTGTAAGTTAATCACTGTGGCATTTACAACGAAGTCAAAGTTCAAATACAGATATACATCGTCTCGACAAAGAAAAATTAATAGTGAAAGGGTGGACTGAAGGGATTCATATAAAGAAAGTTTTCGGAAAGAAAATTATAACAAAAGAGGGATATATTTATATATATATAAGCAAAGGGGGATGGGAGTAGCACTCCACGCGACTTGTAAAAAATACTCTTTAGACAACTGCGTTAAGACAACGTTTCATTGATCTTTACTGATCAATTTCCTCAGGTCAATTGCTAATACAAAAAACACATACCTTTATACACCCAGGTGCAGTGGCGTCTTCCGGGAACGGGACCTCTCCCCCGGCCGGTTGGCGCTGTAAACTGACGTCACAATGCGTGAGTCAAACAGTGTGCTCCCATCACCATAGTAACATGTAAACAGCAGGCATAACTCCGTCAGCTCGCGCTGCGGATACAACAGAGCGGCAAAAAAACACATCTGATAATCAGCGGTGTCTGGAGACCGCTGCTACAACCTGATCTACTGGCATATATAAAAAATATAAAATGTAAATCTGCCTAGTACTACTAATCACCTCAAGATAGACTGGGACAAACATATAGCAGACCGATATATTTAGCAGAAAAGTGGTTAGTTAGAAAAAGCAGATAGACACACTGACAACTCATGCATACTGAAGACTAGAAATTTCATAGCAGTGAAGAATTAGATAAGAAACCATAACATACCAGGAGACACATTCAGCCTAAGTAGGAAAAATTTAGAAAGCAGAACAAGATTGATGAAAAACACACAGACATGGACAGAGGTGCTGTAGGGGTCATTTCTGACTACGGCATATTACTACACAGTTTAAAGGTGACCAGAGTGTCAAAAAATCAAACAGTTGGTCCTCAAAGCAGACAATAAGCAGAATATATAGCAGAATAATTAGTGAACAATATAGCAGAATAATTAGTAAACAATGCACATCAGCTCAATGTGCCACCAGCATCCTCTACAAGCGCACATAAGAGTACCCTCAAGAAATTGAAGAGAACAAAGAATGAAATATTTAGCAGAGAAGATGTGAGTGCAGAAAAAATATTAAGACACAGACAACCCATTCTCACTGCAGAAAGATATATTTAGCAGACTAGATCAAAGGGTGAAAAAACCACAAGAATTATCCATTCATACTAAAGAGTGAAAATTTAGTAAGAAGGAAAAGTTGGGTGAACAACATCTATACACAAAGACAAGGGTACCCCACAACTATGTGAGGGCTGATTCAGAAGCTGTACTTCAGAAGCTGTAGATACATCTAAAACCCAGTTCAACATCAAAGTATCACTAAATTCAATATATCCATATCGAAGGTAGACCAGTAATAGTGAAAGAAGGATATATTTAGCAGGGAAGATTAAGGTGGGTGAAATAGAGACCACATAGACACCCGGACAACACATTCATACAGATAAGTCAGAATCGTTTAGCAGAGAAGAACAGGTAGGAATAGAGAGGGTTTGTCACATTCATACCAGTCAGAAGAATTTAGTAAGAAGACATAGATTGGTGAAACACATATAAACACGGACAAGATATATTGGGAGAGCAACTTTCATATAATAAGATGGTGAAGATGTCCCGATAAGTGACCAGTCCTGGCACATAATCAAAGGAAGTAACTTAGGCTCATGCGATCATTCAATCCTCTTGGGGTAAGGGTCCCTAGTTTATAGATCCATCGAGCTTCCAATTGCATGAGTTGGGTGGACCTGTCTCCTCCTCTGATATTTGGGGGAACGTGGTCTATCATCCTATATCTCAAGGAATTCAAACTGTGTTTCATCTGGCAAAAGTGTCGTGACACTGGTTGCTCGCTCTCCCCTTTCTGTAAAGCGGTTCTGATGGCCGAGCGGTGGGCTGTCATTCGCTCCTTGAACATCCTTTCTGTCTTCCCTACGTAGGATTTACCACAAGGGCAAATCAACTGGTAGATGACGAACTTGGTGTTGCACGTCAGGGTGTGCTTGATGTATATCTTCTTGCCCGTCAATGGGTGAGGGAATTGATTACCCGAGATTAAAAATTGGCATGTAGTGCAGATGCATTTCACACAACCTTTCGGTCTTGCACCGCCAGGGTCATTCATATCTTGGTGGGTAATGTTGGTTTTCACCAAGATGTCTCGGAGATTGCGTCCTCTTTGATAGCATGACATCAACTTGGTATCCCTGAGTTTAAGTTCATTGTCTGTTTGTACAATCGGCCATAGTTGCTTGGAGATGTCATTCAAGCCCTTGCTGGCAGAGGTAAACCGGTTGACCCAGGGGATCATCACAGTGGGTGCCGTATTCTTCCTACTGGCCAATAATTCCTGCCGGTCCAACTGATTGGCCTTGGCTTTGGCTTGTGCCAATAATTCTGGTGGGTAGCCCCTCTCTAAGAATTTGTGCGCCATATCATCCATCTGGATCTCGGCCAGACTTGGATCTGATGTGATTCTTTTTACGCGCACCAACTGGGAGAAGGGGAGGCCTCTTTTCAGTGGCAAGGGGTGACAGCTACTGTAATGGAGCATGTTGTTTCGATCCGTTTTCTTGGAGTACAGGGAAGTTTGAATCATCCCCTCATGGATTGAAATTTGCACATCCAAGTATTGCATAGTATGGGCATCTATGCTATACGTCAATTTCACTGGATGTTCCTTGGCATTGTGGCCTTTAATGATGCGGATCAATGAGTCCTTTTCTCCCTTCCACAGGATCAGCAGGTCGTCTATGTAATGACAGTAGAACGCTATGTTCTTTGACACCTCTGAATCCTGGAAGAATATTTGCTGCTCGACTCCAAACACCCCCTGTTTTGTAGGTAGAATTTATTGTCATGTAGGAAGACGTTTTTAGTCAAGATCATATTCAAAAGTTTAGTACAGAACGATAGATCAGGTCCCTCATAGTTTGGATGGTCTGCAAGGAATGTGTTTACTGCTTGTATGCCTTCATAATGAGGTATTACTGTATATAGACTTTGCACGTCTATACTACATAACAGTACTTGATCTTCAAAGGTGGGTAGTTGCTGCAATTTAACCAGAAGGGTAGAGGTATCCAGCAAAAATCTGGGGTGGCTCTGAATGTATGGCTGAAAAATGGCATCCAGAAACAATGCTGCTGGCTGGAACAGAGAGCCAACGGCCGATATTATAGGCCTTCCCGGAGGCTTAGACATGGACTTGTGTATTTTAGGCGTAACGTATAGGAGAGGCACTTTAGGGTGTGCAGGTAATAATGCTGTTTTCAGGGCACTGCTGATAATGCCTTCTCTTGCTGCTTCATCAATTATACTAGCCAGTTCCTTGGTGAACTGTGTAGTGGGGTCCCCTCGTAACCGTATGTAGGTCTCTTGGTCTTTAAGTTGCGATGCTATTTCTTCCATGTAGTCTTGATGATTGAGAATGACCAAGGCTCCGCCTTTGTCGGCTGGCCTGAATATCAGACTTGGGTTGTCTGCTAGATTTCTCAAGGCCAGATGTTCTTTCTGGTTAAGATTTGGTCTTGTATTCTCCATCTTTTTGACATGTACGTAGCTCTGTTCATCCAGCATCCGGGAAAAGGTACGGATGGACGCATTAAAGCTCTGTGGGTCAAATTTTGACCTTGGTAAAATCTTCTTTAATTTAGCTGGAATATCGGATGATTCATTCAGGTTACTTGAGGACTCCACACTGTTCTTCACAAAGAACTCTTTAAGTTTTAATTGGCGGTTTAGTTTAAATTTCTCTACTTCCCATTGGAAGTCGTCGTGTTTCTGGGATGGGACATAAGAAAGGCCCCTGGATAGTACCTGCAGTTCAATGAGGCTTAGTTCATAGGTTGAGAGGTTTACTACCGGGGTTTCTGGTGTTTTGGTGGACGCCCTGGACCTCTCCTGGCGCTTGCATTGTCCGCCTCTCCTGGTATATCGGCGGATGCGCCTCTTCCTATGACTTTCGCTCGGGTGAGCACACCTAAAGGGCCACCTCTACCTTGGCTGTTGTTTGGGTCTGTGTCACTGGCACTGGAAGTCTGTTCATTAGACGTGTCGAAATTTCTTTGTCTCCTCCCCCGACGCCTAAAGAAAGGCTTTCTCCGTTCTTCTTGTGAGGGGTTGCCAGTCCATTTGTACACATTATGATATTCATAATCTTGATCCACCTTTATACGTTTCTCATTTTTAAATTTAATGAGGTCTCTTTTGTAAATCTGCAGCTGTTGGTTGAGTTTGTCATACCAAGCAGTCGATTCATCGGCCTCCAGCAATGGTTTATGAATTGTTTCAAATGCTGATATCTTTGTTTTGAGGTTGTTCATTTCTTTAGTAGACTGTTCAATTATCAATAACATCAAGTCCAGAGAACACTTATTCAGGATCCCCACCCATTTTTTACAGAACTCCGGATCATTCCTCCCAATGGTGGGGGAGTTTCTGACTCTTAATCCACGGGGGATCTTTTTGGCTCTGAAATAATCACTAAGACTGATGCAGTGATAGTAGTAGTCTATCTCCTTTTTCTTCATTTTGGAGAGATCTCTGTATGTATCTTCCAATGTGGTTGCTTCAGTTTGCCCTTTAAGCGTTTCCTGATATATAATGTCTTCTGCTTCCACATCTGAATAGCCGTGTAGGCGTCCAATGGCATGTATGGGGAATGCAAATCCGCTACTATCTACATTTGCCGTGGGTTCTGCCATCATAGGCTGCATGCGTGGTGCAGTATAGCGTAGCACTCAGATGGTGTTAGCAGAGATTTGCCACTTGGAGTTTACACGTTAGTGAAAAAAAGTGAAAAAATGTTTAAAAACAATAATTAATAGTGAAAGGGTGGACTGAAGGGATTCATATAAAGAAAGTTTTCGGAAAGAAAATTAGGTACTCTTTACCTAGCACGGCGCCCACGATCTTGATCGTGGGCATCGTGAGGTAAAAAATCGTGTCGGTCGCGTCGTATGCGGGCTAAAGGTGCCCGCACGCGACGCGATGTCCACGATTTCCCATTGAAAACCATGTTAAACATGGACATCGTGTCGGTCGCGTCGCGGCCGGCTATAAATGTGCACACGATGGCCGCGACGCGATGCCCACGATTTGCCATAGGAATTAATGTTAAAAGACCCGATGGACACGATTTTCAGGTTAAATGGCTGAATGGACACGATTTTAGCATAGGAAACAATGTTAAATGGGCCTTAGAGCCCAAATACTTACCCTGAACTCAGAAATGTCCCCCCCATTTTTTACGCCACCCCACGATCAACGTGAACCCGAAGCGTGGCGAGCGCAGCGAGCCCGCGAGGGGCGGCGGTACGCGTCCTCCGACCTTTTCATACCCCCACTATCCACGTCGGCGTGGAGTTGAGAATAGAATAGTGTGGTGAGCGTAGCGAGCCACCGAGCCCGAAGCGTGGCGAGCGCAGCGAGCCCCGCGAGGGGACGCGGATACCTTCACAGCTAGACGCGTCCCCTCGCGGGCTTCACAGGTGTCCGTGGCGACGCGGACACCTGTGAAGCCCGCGAGGGGACGCGTTTACCTGTGAAGGTATCCGCGTCCCCTCGCGGGGCGCGCTGCGCTCGCCACGCTTCGGGCTCGGTGGCTCGCTGCGCTCGCCACACTATTCTATTCTCAACTCCACGCCGACGTGGATAGTGGGGGTATGAAAAGGTCGGAGGACGCGTACCGCCGCCCCTCGCGGGCTCGCTGCGCTCGCCACGCTTCGGGTTCACGTTGATCGTGGGGTGGCTTAAAAATTAGGGGGGGCCATTTCAGAGTTCAGGGTAACTATTTGGGCTCTAAGGCCCATTTAACATTGTTTCCTATGCTAAAATCGGGTCCATTGAGGCATTTAACCTGAAAATCGTGTCCATCGGGTCTTTTAACTTTAATTCCTATGGCAAATCGTGGGCATCGCGTCGGGGCCATCGTGTGCACATTTATAGCCGGCCGCGACGCGACCGACGCGATTTCCATGTTTAACATGGGTTTCAATGGGAAATCGTGGGCATCGCGTCGGTCGTGTCGCGGGCACATATAAATGTACCCGCGATGCCCGCGATGGGCGCCGTGCTAGGTAAAGAGTACCGAAAATTATACCAAAAGAGGGATATATTTATATATATATATATATATATAATGTTTGTGTGTGTGTGTATATATATATATATACATACATACATACATACATACATACAAGAGAATGATGGCACTCCACTGCTCTGCACGATGATATCTGCACCTGGTGCCTTCTCAGGCTGGAGCCCTTGCAAGGGGTAGCACAATACAAACGTCGATGAGGGTGGCACTCTGGCATCTTTTTAAAAAGAATACAGACCACACAGGTTCAGTTCAACGTTTTGAGATTTAGGCCCTTATTCTGGTTGGTGCGGTCAGAGCCGCACACGGGGCTCCGACCGCACAAACCAAGGGCCGCCCACCGGACGGATCGCCACGGCCGTCCATACACGGACGGCTGGCGATCCGCACAAAAATGGTGGAGGCTACGCCTCCACCATGGTGGGAGCTGCCCCCTGCCTTCGATGGTCGACGACCATCGAAGGCAGGCCCGCACGCCGCGGCAGCTCCCGCAAGCTCAGACCACACGGACAATCGTCCGTGTGGGAGCTTGTAAGGGGGCTGAAAGCTGACATCCGGCGACGTCAGCTTTCCGCCCCCATGTCATGGTAATGAGGGCGTCATGCCCTCATTACCATGCATACGCCCCGCGTTTTCATGGGAACGCCCATGAAACGCGGGGCGTACACATAGGGAAATGAGGGGCTGAAGCCCCTCACGCCCCTATACGCCCCCTTTGCGGCGGACGAAATCCGTCTGCGGCGAAGGGGGCTGCACATGCGCAGAATGACCTCTGCGCATGTGCAGACAAAAAACATCGGCGGTACGGCCGCACGCGGGCCGTACCGTGCCGATCAAAATAAGGGCCCTAATCCTGATGACAAAATTAAATGCCGCCCTCATAGATGTTTATATATGTATATATATGTAGAGAATGAATCTGTGGCGCCACTTGTGTGTCCTTAATAAGTTAGGATAGAATAGGCAGTGTCCCCTTTATCTTTATGGGGTGTCAGCCAATCTTCAAATGGAAAGTAATGGTAAGTTACTTAGATAAAAGTAAAACGTGCTCAATGGATGAAGATGCAGCGACTAATTGCTCTTTATAAGATATGTAAATAATGTTGGTGCAGGCCTGCACTTTTTAAGATCCTATATAAATAATGCTTGTGATTACTATGTACATAGAACTAAGGTATACATAGAAACAATTAACTATATAAATAATTGTTAAAAGAGTGTTATAGGATAAATGTAAAAAATATATATTTATTTTTACAGTACAATAAACAGAAATAAAAATATATATATATATTCCTATCCTAAACTGGTTTGGATATAGTCTCTTAGAGCAGTATTAAAAGTAGGTAAAAAATATATTTATATAAATTTAAGGTGAAAAATAGCAAGAAAAGTGATTATCTTTTGGATGAGGCAGGAGGGCTAGAGTGTCCCAACGCGTTTCGTCCTTCTGACTTTATCCCCTTGGAAAAAAGTACGCGTCCTCTGACCTTTTCATACCCCCACTATCCACGTCAGCGTGGAGTTGAGAATAGAAAGTCCTGAAGCGTGGCGAGCGCAGCGAGTCCCGCTAGGGGACTCGGATACCTGTGAAGCCCGCGAGGGGACGCGTATAGCTGTGAAGGTATCCACGTCCCCTCGCCACGCTTCGGGCTCGGTGGCTTGCTGCGCTCGCCACACTTTCTATTCTTAACTCCACGCCGACGTGGATAATGGGGGTATGAAAAGGTCGGAGGACGCGTACCGCCGCCGCTCGCCATGCTTCGGGTTGATGATGATCGTGGGGTGGTGTTAACAATTGGGGGGCCATTTCACACTTCAGAGTGGCTGTTTGGGGTCTGTGGGCCATTTAACATTGTTCCCTATGTGAAATCGGGTCAATTGGGCCATTTAACATTGTTCCCTATGAAAAATCTCGGTAATCGCGTCGGTCACATAGCATGCGATTTTTTGGCCGCATGCGATGCGACCGACGCATTTTTTTCCTTGCGACGCCTAAGATCAATATCGTGGGTGCTGTTCTAGGAAACAAGTACCCAAACACTTATATGAAATAAGACATATACAAAAATAAAGCAGAGATCTAAGTGGGAGAGATAATAACAATGTAACATTTTAACACCATAATTATAGTACAACAATAACAGTAAGCTTACATTACATCAAGCTATTCCAGTTGAATTTTTCATTAAGACCTCCAAGCTGGATATTCTCGAGCCTGAAGATCCATTTAGACTCCAGTCTCAACAGTTTTTTAGCGCTTGAATCGGCAACGTGGTCAATCATAAAGTATCTTTTTTAATATATGCTGCATGAAGTAATTCTGTTTCATTTATTTTAACAGAATGAATAAAAGATATCTGCAAAAGGCAACAAAAGGCACATTTCTTATAATAATATTTATTGGAACTCTATGGGCAAAGTTGACAGTTGGGGCAATTCATCTAAAAGGTCAGTTATGTGTTAATGTTTTTCAAAATGTATTACATCTCAATGAATAATTGCAGCACATTTTTATTATGTCCATATGCACTTTGGACCTTATTCTAGTTCACTCTTTCTGACAAAATCCTTCTTAGATGGACAGAACCATGTGCACTGCAGGTGAGGCAGACGTAACATGTGCAGAGAGAATTAGATTTGGGTGATTTATTTTGTTTCTGTGCAGGGTAAATACTGGCTGCTTTATTTTTACACTGCAATATAGATCTCACTTTGAAGTAAAACTCCACCCAAATCTAATTCTCTCTGCACAAGTAACATCTGCACCCCTGCAGTGCACATGGTTTTGTCTAAGAAGGAGTTTGTCAGAAAGAGTGAACTAGAATAAGGCCCTTTATATCTCTAGCTTTTGAACTTCAGATACTATTAATCCAATTTTTTCCCCACATACAGTAATGTTATATCCAGTGCTGCAAGTACGGAGGTACAGTACAGAGTGGTACGACATACCTTTATGAAATATGCTGCCGATATATAGTGTACCATGAGCCCCCCACCCACTCTCATTTAGGCCCTGCACACGCGACACCACAGGAGCCCAACAGCAGCGAAGTGCATGACTCAGAGCACTAAAGCACTGGATATGGCAATTGGAGACTGACGGGGGGGGGGGGGGGGCAGCTGCTGATCTACATGGACAGCCATGTAGAAAATTAAGAAAATATCACTGGGTTCTGGTGGTGGGAGGGTCACTTTGGAGGCTACTGAGTGCTCTGAGAGAAAGAGCCCAGAAAGGGATTAACAGTGCTGGGGGGAAAAGTAAAATATAGTTGGAGGAACAGTGCCGGGGGGGGGGGGGGTCAAAAAGTTTGGAGGAATGGCACTTGTGGGGGTAGTAAGTGGGGTAGTTTGTGAAAGGAACCTGGAGGTGAAGGAGTGATGCAAGTGGGTAGACTTAGAGAAGGTTGAAGGAGCTACTGGGGTTGGGGGGTGGGTGAAAAGAAGAGCATCACTGTGTAGCAAAATGTGTAAGGGGAATTTTTAGGTGTGGGACATAAAATGTTGACAGTGGCATTATGTTGTATGCCATAATATGTAATGGGAATTACTCTGTGTGGCATGATGCGTAATAAGCATTATAGTCTGTGGCATAATGTGTAAAAAGCATTACAGTGTTTGGCATAATATTTATGTGTGGAATAATAAGTAATGGGCATTGCGGTGTGTAGCATATTGTGTAATGGGCATTACGTTGTGCAGCATAATATGTAATGGCTATTATGGTGTGTGGCATAATGTGTTATGGGCATTATGGTGTGTGGCATTTTGTGTAAGGGGCATTATGGTATGCAGCATAATGTGAAATGGGCATTATGGTGTGTAGCATATTGTGTAAAGGGATTCAGTATTGAATCCCGGCGGTCGGGATCCCGGCGTTCAGAATCCCGACGCCGGAATCCCGACAGCCGAAATGCCGACAAGGGGGGGACGTGGATCGCCCCCCCCCTTGCGGGCTCGCTGCGCTCGCCACGCAGCGGGCCCGGTGCCTCGCTACGCTCGGCACACTAATTTATTCTCCCTCCAGGGGTGTCATGGACACCCACTGAGGGAGAAAGTGTCGGCATTTCAGCGGTCGGGATTCCGGCGTCGCGATTCTGAACGCCGGGATCCCGACGGCCGGGATGGTAGCTGCATCCCGTGTAAAGGGCATTATAGCATGTTGCATAATATGTAATGGGTCTTACGGTGTGTGGCATAATGTGTAAGGGACATAATGGTGTGTCGCATAATATGACTACTCCCCCATTGTCATAGAGCCACACCCCTAGTTTTGTGTGACCATGCCCCCTCATGACCATTTTTGGTGTGTGCACCTGCAGGGCATGCTAGCATTATCACTAAGCTAAAAATTCTACTTGCACCTGATTGCAAAAGCATTTGTATAATACTGGCACATAATATAATAAAAAGCATCCAATTTAATGTATTATAAATACAAATGATCTTTTCCCCACACAAGTATTTACAACATACTGTAATGTTTGGCTTATTTCTCATTTTATTATATTACATATACTGCATTAAGGAGGTTATTTTAATTAGTGCAATTGGTGTGAATTATTGGAGTAATTGTTTGTTATGTCTTCATAATCTGTCCTCATTCCAACTCCCTGGCAATCCTCCTTCTCTCCGTCAATTGGGTTTTTGAGATATTATCTTCATATCAATGGATGACGTCATTATGGCTTTGTCAGACAGATTTTAAGAATTATTGGACACCTGGTTACTTTGGATTGAGTTTTAGAACTCCCTTTCATAATCATTCCTCCTAAATAATACATTAATTTGCTAGTTCCTGAGTTTAGGTACTTACTGTGCATTGAGTTTTCTGCTCAATGCCCAACCAACACTTTCATAAACCCATTCATATTTCTTCAAACACTACCTCAAGATGCATGAGCTCTCCCAATACCCCCTCTTCTTCATGGGCCTTCATTCTTCCATTTTCCTTCATACCAGTGTACATTTTACATGTTATTCCATAACTGATTATAATTATACATTTTTGGAAATTATACTTTTTTCTAGATGTCATTGTAAGTGTGTAAAGCACAACATTTGCCCATTGGGAGGTACTCACCACTTCCATGGGAAGTTACAGCTTCAAGAACCTTGTTTCTCCTATGTGAACCAGATGGATCAGAGAAACATCATTGGCAATAAGTCTCAGCCACCCAATTATTACTCGTGCACTGAGGTGCATTTTGGACTTCACACGCCATGTGAGATCCACCAAAATGGTGCTCAAGGGATGACAAACACACAGAAATGTTTAGAAATAAAAGGTATATGTGTGGTGCGCAATTAACAGCGGCCGGCACTAGGGGTAGTCAATCCCCTATAAGAATAGGGAAATATAATGGTTCTATGTGCCAACGCTGAAGAAAAACACAAGACGGTATGACAATTATTACATTTACTAAATTGATAAATGTAACAATAAAAACAAATTAAAAATACAATACACAATATAATAAATAGGAGAGAAGACTATTATTAGAGCTCAGTCTCTCGAATTGATTTGAGTGGTATATATAAAAGTCAAAGGTCTTTTGAACAGGGGTAAATAGACATTACCATCCTTGGTCCTCCTCATAGGTGTTTGTAGAGGGATTTGTAATCCAAGGTGTATGGTTAGATGGACCAGCTTTTCCCAATGCTCTATAATTTTAAGAGCTCAAGACTCCCATATTTAGGCTCACCCTGACATCCGATTAAATTGGGGATCATGCTTTTATCCCACAGCTTACAGCATTCTCAGACTCAGTTCAGCACTCTTTGGTCGGGAGTAGTGGGTAGGTGCTCAAAGAAGACAAATGTCCCTGTCAACTGACAATAAGGTGCTCAACGCTTTTCCCCGGATTAATGGCTGCCCGGCTTCCCCAGGAGCAAGTGAAAACCATTATAATACACAGAAATGCTTACACTGCTACTCTTTTCATCTTGATGAGGTCAGTTTCCAGTGGCGTAACAATAGCACCACAGACTTTGCAGAGGGTGTGGGTTCTGGGAGTCTGTGGGGGCTATTGTTATGCTGCCGCAGCCAGGAGCTACCTTACCTCACTGCTGCATCTGTGCCCGGGAGTCTGGATCCGAAGATCTACTTGTCTGCGTCCCGGCGCTCCTTATGAAAATTGTCCCTCGCCCTTTACAGCAGACAGTTTTTGAGGATGCTAGAGGAGGCGGTGGCATTTTGTGAGGGACATTTTTCATAAGGAGCCAGGAAGAGCGCCTGGATGCAGACAAGCATATCTGTGGGTCCCGGCGCAAAATTTATCATTACGCCACTGTCAATTTCACATCTCCTTTAAAAAGTAGCACAACAGTCTACCTATTCTAACTACTGTAGATACTACACTTATCACAGTAGGGCCAATTAACTAATCATTGCCTAAAGCTTTTGCTTACTAAGAAGTAACATTAACAACTTTAAGATACTAACATAAAGGCTGTATTCTTAATATTTGCTCACACTAAATAAAACAAATAGCGGTGAGAACATTCAGAATATGAAAATACAAATGCAAGGATCATACAGGACGTATTGGATAAACATGCTAAATACACCATATTCAATATACTTAAATGATGCAATTTAAGTATTAACACAGTAAAAGCCAGACTAAGGTTGCGATAGATAGGGATATGGGAATATGTTTAGGTGGACTTAATGTGTAGGGTTACCACCTAGTCCCTTTAATTCCGGACACATATTAATTACACAGGTTCTGTGGCTGGCTGACTTCAAGACTCCACTTCACCTGATTTTAAACTGCCACAGAACCTGTGTAATTAACATGTGTCCGGAATTAAAGGGACTAGGTGGTAACCCTATTAATGTGGGTTAATGTGTTTGCAGATAGATGACCCGGCGTTCTTCCCATTTGCAGTTTCTTCATTCCTGGAAAGTAGTTTTGCGCTGTGGAATGCATGGTGAATCTAAACTTAGCCAGTATTTACCCTGAATGCAAAAATAAATAATAAATAATAGCATTTTTATACCTTACATCGAAGCATGGTTTGTTCATGTCCAAAGTAACTTCTTTACTCCCAACCCTTAATCATGTATTTGTAAAAAATTTTTTTTTTTTTTACCAGAGGTACTGACAATGTTACTACATGCATTTTTTTTAAAAAACAAATAACACCAGGAAGACTTTCTGTTTCTTGCTTCAGGTTTAAAGAAAAGCAGTATTATACATATTGGTTTTCAGAAAATAATATGTCCCTGAATATGCTCTTGTATTATTTATTATTTAATGGAAAAAAAGTGTGCACTGCAGGTGGGGCTGATGTAACATGTGATAAGGCCCGTACACACGGGGGAGATATATTGCTAGCAATATATTGCCCAGTGTCTCCTTTTCATCAGCGACCAGAGATGGTCACTGATGAAAGGGAACCTCTGCCTGCGACCAGCGATTACAATGGGGCTGAAAACGGGAGCAAACACCTTATGGCCGGGGCACACTTCCATCACTGGCAATATGGTCGCCTGTTACCATATTCCCAGCGATTATAGCCCCTATCACAGCCGTGTGTACACAGCTATAGATAGATAGATAGATAGATAGAGAAGGTGGAAGAGAGAAAGAAATCAGGGGGTAGTTACTGTAGATTTAAGCATTTCCTTTATTAAAATACAATTTAAAAAAATGATTAATCCAAAGCCTATTTCTTAAGCAGATATGTAGACCTATGTATCTACTCAAGGTCATTTGACATTTTTTTTATATTTATATTCTACACAGAAATGTGTGCAAAATGTCAATGATTTTTTAATTTGCACTGTAAAGTGCACAGGTTACACAAACAGATGGTTGAAATGTGTTATTTACAGAAAGAGCTGACATGTCATGCTACCTCTTGGCAGAGCATATGAAAATGTTTCATATGGTGCTCTCAAAATTCCAGTCATTAACGCAGCTAGTGACACAAGTGACACATTATGCCAACATGAGCCTTCCTCAAAAGCTCCGATTTTGTATAAAACAGGTTAATTAACCAGCAGGGACAATGATTAGGAACAAACTAGTTTGTTCACAGTGACATTCCTAGTAGAATGGAAGGTTTTACTTCTAGAATTTAAAGGCCAATACAGTATTTGCATTTTCTGTTTATTATGTGCTCTGAAAATACAAGATTTTCTAATAATTTGTTGTACAACATTTTTGTTTTGTTTAATATTTTGACCATTTTTGTTTTTTTTCCAAAACAATATCAAAAAGCAATATTTACCACAGTTTTGCTTGGCTACAACTAATCAAAATATTTGAAGTACTAACGCACTGGATGCTACTGAAAATGGTTATGTTGCCTTGACAATGCGGCTTTTATTTTCTAAATGGTGGCTAAATTGTGTTTTTCATCAGTTGCTAGAATGCTTGTGATCAAGATTGATTCCTCCGCCATCCTTTATTAGTTCAATTATGGGCCATATTAAGAGCAATATCAATGTTCACATAACTAAGCAAAACTTTATTACTGTGCATGAACCTCTACAGTGCATTCAGTCTGGGATTAACAGACAAAGATGCTGTTGCAATTGGGACATACTGCAATGTGGCATCCTTTGAGGGGCTAGCAATGCACACAAAAAATGGTCCCTTCAGTGGGGTTTTATGGGAGCATTGTGGATGTGTCAATACAAATGTCTATATTCAGAGCCAGGGGTATAGGAGGGCATGGTGCTCAAGTGCAACTCACACTGTATACCACGTCCGATTCACACAGAAAATTGCTTGAGGCACATTGCTCTGCTGTACAATTGAAATGCAAATCAGTGTGTTTTACACAATTAATTTATTGGTAATATAGTATCATTTTAAGTTTTACTGTATAATATATGTATTCTATGGTAAGGATTTATAAGGGCCAAATATTGTAGGGTCCATTGTACTTAATTTGCTATTTATTTAAAGTCCCTGTTCTTTTCTTCCATTAAATAAAATCACCTTCAATCTTAGGAGCCGATTCAGACTTGCTTGGTGAGCAGCGAAGTTGGACCCATTTTCGATGCGAATGACTCCGGGGCATTCGTATAATGTCAAGCTTTTAATGGGCGTGCCTACAAAAACAGTGGGAGTGCCAATAGAAATGCTGGGCGTACCCCTTGCAAACACAGGTGTGCCCATGTCTGCTCATGGCCAGCCCCCAATTTGGCCACTTTTTTCTGCGAAGGGAGGAAAAATAATTTGATGGTGAGCTACCATCAAATGATTTCTCCTCTGTGCAGCCACATGGGAATGGATACACATCCACTTGCATCGTGTCGGAGGGATTTGGTTATCGGGAGGGGGGAGGGGTGAGTTCATCTTGGTAATGTTTACAAAAATATACACAGCCTAGCAAGCAGGTCTGAATTACCCCCTTACTTATTTTTGTCTTGGTGGGTTATCTTATATGGTAAGAAAGGGATCAATGTACATTGCATCAGCATTACAGATAATAAGGATATACCCAAACCGGCCCTTGGTCATCATCTTGCTTAAAAGCTCAGGTAGGGGCATTAACTTTTCGACCACATCCCTGCTTTGTGGCATATTATTAATTGGGGGCACTGCTGATTTTGGGGCATGAGAGTGTAACATATTTTAAGTTACATGTACAACTCAATTTTTTTCATTAATAAAAGCATCTCATCACAGTAATATCAATGTAAGTCTAAAAAAATTCTAAATACATTTATTTCAACATTATATTTATATTACTGTTCCTTATAATAGTAATAACTTATCAAAGAACCTTATCAATAGGAGAAAACATTTTGGCGCCCTTTGTTCAGTCTTTTCCTTAATATCACACTGCAAGATAAAAGTTTGATGACGCTGCCTTGTAGATTCTTCCAGCGAAGGTATAAAAGCAGTATAAGCAAAGGTGCTGCTAATAATAAAGTTGTAATACAGGTCGAGTATCCCGTATCCGAATATCCGTTATCCAAATTATTCCGAAATACGGACATTCCAGAAAGTGAAAAAAAATTTTTTTTTTGCTAAAAACTCACTGGGGACATTTGTAACAGCATCACTGGGGACATGATATGTAACTGGCACTATATATGTGCAAGACAGTGATTGCTTGGCATTCAAATTCAGTGCTGAGATAGTACATAAATTTTGTTGCACGTTTTTGAAACCTTGTTTTTTGAACAATTAAAATATATTTGTGTGTATTTTATGTGGTAATAAAATATATTTGTGTGTATATTATGTGTTTATACAGCATAAATGCAAGATACTTCAAAATACATCATTGAAATATTAAAATATTCCGAAATACGGAATAATCCGTTATCCAAAATTCTCCTGGTCCCGAGCATTTTGGATAAGGGATACTCAACCTGTAATAAACATTATTAAACAAACATTATTAAAAGCTTAAACTTGTTGCCACTCCATGCTAAACAGATGCAAATCAAGTATGATAAATAATATTGATGTCACATCAATTTTATTTAGTATTTGTTTAAATTGTATATGCATTTTTAACCTTCTGACTATCTTCTGAAAATTGTACAGTTAAAACAAACATACATAATATAATGTAGTTTAATAACTAAGTTAACATACCGTATCAGATAATAAGAACACCATCACAACATATACTTCTTAACCATAGGTGGCAACTTTTAAACTCTCCTCTCTGGAGAAGCCTGGAGGGGAGGTGCACCTGGCTGCTAATATTGTAATGCAGAAAACTTCCTGTCCACAGAGAGGTAAAAGGGCGAAAATAACGCAATTCTGGTCTCTCCCCAATGACCTGTGATTTGTGCCATTAGTCTCTCCATAATACTTCATTGAGAATTAGGCAGGATGTGGGTGAATCAGTCACACACTCTGGGGGTGAGATTTAATAGGATGAGAGAGATTCAGAAAGTGAGAGATTTGGTAAGAAATCTCCAGTTTTTTTAAAGCTGCAACCATTTACACTACAAAACTAGTTTGATTTTGCAATGTAAATGATTGCCGCTTTAAAACAACTGGAGATTTCTTACCAAATCTCTCACTTTCTGAATCTCTCATCCTATTAAATCTCACCCTGAGTTTTATGAGACTAGTGGTGTATATTCCTACAGTAACTCCATAAACTGAACCGAGAGCTGAGCTCTAAATAAATCCTGTGTTTTTCATCATTGAGATAACTGACATAACCACAGCAGGTTATAACAAGACAACACGTCCTATGTAATAAAAGGCTAATGCTGTTTCTCTGTGGGCAATTCAAGTGCTTTGCACTGATATTACTGTTATGTTGTTCCAACTTATTTATTACTGTACTATAATATGCACACTTGTACTTTAATGAGGATAACATCAATATTATATTGCTATAGGGACTTAAGTCTATTATGATTTATACCAAAATAGTCTGTTGGGGCATGGTTCATAGGGCTGACAGAACTAAGGTTTACAATCATTAGGTCGACCACTATAGGTTGACAGTCACTATTTCGACACATGAAATAGGTCAATATGCATTAGGTCGATATGGAACAGGTCAATATGAGTTCTATTATACTTTCACTCTAGGCCCACTTGGATAGTAAAGTATGAAAAAACACTTTTTTTGGAAAATGCTTGTGTCAACCTAGTGACCATGTCAACTTAATGCTTGTAGACCTAGTGACTGCATTTGTTGTGATGCACATATACCGGTATCACAGATATTCTGGAACTTGATGTCCTTATGAGGTGAAAAATTATGAAATCCCAGGTGATAAATGTACAGTATACCTGTAGCAGTAGTAGCTCGACAAATAGAAGGTTATGGAATGTCCTTACTAGCCTACATTTCATGGAAATCCTTGTAGGATTAAATCAAGCAATCACTTGTCTATAGTAGTGCCCTATTCAGCAGTAAATGTTCTTTGCTAGCTACCATTTTGTCTTTGGTATGGCAGTAATTCTCCACTATTAACATATTTGTGTACATTCAACTGTGTAGCATTCTGACTATGGTACTTCCTAAAAATGGTGGTCATTTCCTAGGTAGGTTAATGGTGGCCATTTCCTAGGTAGGACAATGCTTGCCATCCTATGCAGAATAATGCTGTGCTCTGTACTGGGAGTAAGTAAAGGGAATGGGGTGGAACTGAGTTCACCACTTTCAATTCTAGCTGGAACTAGTTACACATCCAATGCAGCCTGCAAAGTAATTCCAACAGAAAAGCTTGACCTACCTCCCATATACATAGGTTAAGCAGGTTGCACTGGCATCACTTATGCGCTGGACCCACTTCCCACTCCTCAGATTCTGATGGCTCCATGGTTCTCCTCCATCTGTAGTCCACCCCTTCTGGCACTCATGGGGAAATGATTTCCACCACCTCTCCAGGTCCACCTTAAGCCATGGCTCTGTAACAATGGGACAGCCAGTTGGAGTATTACTCATTGCTACATTTTTCAGATAAGCTCATTCTTATTTATTTTGTTCCCATTTAGCAATATTTGGCAACTATATTATATAATGTAGTTTTAATAGTACTATAATATATTTCTACATTTTGGAATGGACACATTTCTCAACTAATCATGTTTTTTAGCGGGTTGGGATCATTTGGTCTATTGCATTATGGTAGAAAGTCATTAGGTCGAATCCATTAGGTCGACATGCTAAAAGGTCGACATGATTCTAGGTCGACATGGGAAAAGGTCGACATGATTCTAGGTCGAAAGGTCATTAGTTCGACAGGTCATTAGTTCGACAAGGTCATTAGTTCGACATTGTCTATGTCGACATTCACAAGGTCGACATGGGGTTTTTCACTGTTTTTTTACCTGAATGTCAACACAGTCGACATGGACACAGTTTAAAGTGCACTGCATCCCCTCGCATCGCTCGCTGCGCTCGCGATGCGTCGGGCACGGTGCCTCGCTATGCTCGGCACACTATTTTATTCTCCCACCACGCCCTAGTGGATGGTAGGGCATGAATTACCGCCTGTCGGCACATGTTGGCTCAAAAAACAGTGAAAAACTCCATGTCGACCTTGTGAATGTCGACATAGACAATGTCGAACTAATGACCTTGTCGAACTAATGACCTGTCGAACTAATGACCTTTCGAACTAGAATCATGTCGACCTTTTCCCATGTCGATCTAGAGTCATGTCGACCTTTTAGCATGTCGACCTAATGGATTCGACCTAATGACTTTCTACCATAATGCAGTAGACCAAATGACCGCATCCCTTTTTAGCAATTAATTTGTTAGTTTAATGCGTTAATTAAGAAAATGGTTCTCCACATGTTTTTGTAGATAGTGTTTTCATAATTGTGTTTCCAATATTCTAAATATTAAAATGACTGAATTCAATAGAACCAAACAACAGCAAAGGAATGAGAAAAGTTGGAAAAAATTAAAATAAAGAGAAAACAATGGACACTTGTAGACATATTCACAAGTATTAATTGTTTCTAGCAGTGTGTCAACAAAAACACTTTATTTACAATTCATGTTTTTTATTTCATGAGCTTAACATTTTAATAAAACCATTGTACTTTTTTTTTTCTCTGCATAGTTATTAACATAATCTGCTGCTCGTTAAAAAAAAAATAGACCAAGAAGCTTATGCAATATCCTATGAGTTGAGGGCTCTGGTAAGATGTTGGCATATTTTAAAATGACAATCATTTTCCAGATCTTGTTTCTTCGTTAACACCATTATTTAATATATTGCTCACCTTTTCAATATTTGCCGATATTTACGAAAGTTGGAAATATTAGCGCACACCTAATCAATGAAGCCATTTTTGCCCACATTTTCACCCCTGCAGGTTTGCCTTTGTTAAAAGTTGAATCTGCATTGTTGAACATGTCTGCTAAACTGTCAAAATTGTGTTATGTAACTGTTGTACTCCCATTGAAAGAACTTACAGTACTTGATGTCTTATTTGTAACTGTCAAGCCTTAATAAAGAAACATTTGCTTGAATAGAAAACCCAGCAACCTGCTTTTGCCTTTTAAATAATTGGCTCTTTAAAATATGGGCACACTCACTCATAAGCATCCAATGATTTGAGAACAGGGTTTAATTTAAAGTAGACTTCAGGCCTCAATAATATTTGGACATACATTGTTTTTTTTTGTGTAAGGTACTCTTGTCTGCAAACAAGGGTATTAGGGTATTAGGGCAAAAACATGAATTTTTGCCCTAATAATTAGGAGGTCTGGTATGTGAATTATTAGGAGGTCTGGTTCTTTAAAATACACATACACAAAAACACATATACATATAGTATATACAGAATTCAACATTTTATTCTCCAATAGGAGTTATTGGTGCCACCCTACTTTTGTATATGTACTACAAGTTGGGAGCAAATTTCCAAAAGTCATGTTATTGCTGGCCAGGTTAGCAGGAACTCCTGGGCTGAAATCATTCTAATGCCATAGACCTAAATAGTATGATAGGCACAGGTACATAAAGAGATCGTCCTGCTTGGCTTTGTGCTCACAGTTTGTCATGCAGCATTTCCATACAGTAATCGGCTTGCAAGTATGTCAGTGTGTATTTGTCTCAGTCAAGTACTTGAAATATCCCTCTTTATACCAAGCCGCTATTCCTTGAGTCATCATACTTGTGCAGTCCACCCTCCATCAAAGTATTTTAATATAAAACAATCAGGTTTACTTACTATTTTGAATTTAGCTTGGAGTTCGGTGTCATTGAAAGAGAGTTTTAGGTGGAGCCAATTCATTTTTTCTCAATTTTCTATAGAAACTTATAGCAATTCTAAACTGAATTATATCTTACATCTTCAGCTCAACATGTTAGAACGGGAACATGTGAAGTTGTGGCACTCCACAGATGCTGTAATAAAAACAAGATAGAAGAAAGGTCTCAAACAGTAAAGTGCTCTTGTTTCCCAGGACAAGTAGCAGGAACAACAAGAGCAGTTCCTTCTTGTGTAGATGGTAAGTACAATAACTTAATTACATATTGAGACCAGATGTACCACATTTCTGAATGCAATATGTGAATATTTCTTTCTGTTGCCCACTTCAAATATATTTGGAAAATGACATGTATTCATTCAACAAGCCTAGCTCGTTACTTGGAAAATATACATTTCTGATAAAAGTCATTATTCAAGGTCTACCAGCCTGCACACTGTGTTGACATGTAGGGGGAAATTTACTAGGAATCCAAGCTATGGCCGATCCTATGTACGAACGAATACGACCGGGATCGACTGTGATCGGTACGAAAATACAAACCGAGAATAAGCAAATTTACTAAACTGCTGTAATCTCAGGATTCGTATTTTCCGACAGTGAAATGTTTTGTATTTAGCTCCCGAGTTTCCTTGGCAGCCAAATCCTGATGAGGCTGAAGCATCAGATGGATCAGTCTAATCCGTGCAATGCTTCTTTGGGTAAAAATACAAAAATAAATAAAACAAACTGAGTGGGGTCCCCCCCCCACAAGCATAACCAGTCCCAGGCTCTTGGAGCTGATCCTGGTTTCAGAAATACAGGGGAAAACATGAAAGAGGTCTCCTTTTATTTCTATAACCAGCACTGTGATTTTGGACTGGTTCTGGTTAAAAAATACGGGGGTAAAAAATAATAACAGTCCCCAGTATTTTGTAACCAGCAACAGGGCTCCAACAGCCAGCAGTGCCATGCCACAGCCGAGGAAAACTTTTTATATAAGGTTCCCCAGCCAAAACATGACACCCTGGCTGATGAGTCTGGGCAGAATACCTGGGGGAGTGGGGACCCTCTTCAATAAAGGGATCCCCCTCCAGGGTACCCCCATCCTGGGTTAAAGCCCGGAGCTGTCTCCAGCATGCCTGGGTGGTGGATTCCAGGCTGATTATGTAAAAATAAAGAGTTAAAAATAGATTAAACATAAGTATTGGGACTTGCAGTATAACTACAAAGACCCAGTAAGCCTCCTCCACGTGCAGGGACTTAGAGAACCACATGTCCGAGCATGAAAGGTGTTAATGGACACTAATACTGCAATAATTGACACCCACACACATAAAGTATAATTTTAGTATATACTTCACACATCCATATCTACCTATCTTGATTAGTTAGGTTCAGTCCCCTTTTTCCAGTAGATAATCCCAATGGGTACCTGTGAAAAATAAATTATACTCACCACTCCTCCCTAGAGTAGATCGCATCCTCTTAAGTCCATGTAGGCACTCAGTAGGTTAAAAAATAAAAAAAGTCTCAAAAACCCAGTGCATATGAACTGAAGGAATCCCATGTATACACATGGGCTTCCCTCCCCTAAAGGTCTGGTCCACAGCAACACTGTGAAGGCCAACAATAGTTCCACCTGAGATGCAAATGTCCGATACAAATCCATGCTTACTGCATACACCTTGATCATAAGCATCAGACACGTTAAACGTGGACTTATGTGGGACATTTGCACCTCAGGTGGAACTATCATTGGCCTTCATGGGTTTGCTGTGGACCAGACCTCTACATCTGGATTGAAGACTGATTTTGGACACTTTATTAGGACCTGGCCCACTGCTGTTCTGCCTGGGGATATGTCTCATGCTCTATTTCTTGTCACTTCATTGTAAGTGCAGTTGTTTTATTAAAAAATATATTTTATAAAGGTTATCTGCACTATCTTTTAATCTTTCCATATCTCCCTGCATATGGTATCATTTGGGTCATGTGATCGGGGAGATTATCTTCTTATAGATCCAGATTACTGTATCTGAAACTACCAGCCATTCAGCTACAGTATATTGATCTGGAAGATTACAAGAATATGTAATTGGGTGATATTATGTTTATTTTAGAGATGTGCACCGGCCACTTTTCGGGTTTTGGGTTTTGGGTTCTGATTACCTTGAGGTTTTGGGTTCTAATGGGTTTTAGCAAAACACCTCCTAAGTGTTTTGTGTTTGGATTTTTTGGGGTTTTGGGTTCTGATTTTTTTGTTAAAAAAAGCATAAAAACAGCTAAAATCGCAGAATTTGGTTTTTTTTTTTGCTCCTACGCTATATTGACCTCAATAACATTTATTTACACTCATTTCCAGTGTATTCTGTACACCTCACACCTCACAATATTGTTTTTATTGCCAAAGTTTGCACTGAGGTAGCTGGATAACTATGCTAAGCCACACAAGTGTGCGGCACAAACACATGGCTCATGTAAGAGTGGCACTGCAGCGGCAGACATGATGGCAGTTTAAAAAAATAGGCCCATAAAAGATACCTATCTGGCTTGATCATGCACTGTTTACCATGTGCAGCCAAGGAGCGGTGGGCATTTTGTGCAGCACAGAGTTTGTCTGCAAGTGTGTAACTGTTTTGATCACTTTAACATCCAACAAGACCCTTATCTGGCTTGATTGTGTGATAATGTAATCTGATTGTTTAATTTTGTGATTATTATTCATTTATTATTACCAGTCGTCTCTTAAATCATTGCCTAATGGGTGTAGGTAGGGTGGCCAATCCCGGGATCGGGATCGGCGGGATCCCGGGATTTGGCCCCTAAAATGCCGGGATTTCAATCCCGGGATTGGAGTTTCCAATCCCGGGATTTCGGGATTAGACTGCGCATGCGCAGTCTAATGCCGGGCAGCGTCTGAGCTAGTGCTCAGACGCTACCCGGCTTCTCCCGTCCCGGGCAGCGCGGCTCTGCGCAGCATGACGGCGTCAGAGGTCATGCTGCGCAGGCCACACAAACAACCGCCTCATCCATGCGCGCCGCACTGACCTCCGGCCGCCTCGACGATACCGCCCACCCACCCAGGCTGCCTGCACTCGCCACTTACCGGACCCCAAAGCATCGCCCGATGAACCAGCCAGCCACCCACCTAGGCTGCATCCTCCTCCATGCCCAGCTCCATCGCCAACCGGCCCAGCCGCACCACAATTATAAGTAAATATGCGGGCGGCCGGGGCGGGATTTTGTATAGGAAGCCAATCCCGGGATTGGGCATTTTTCAATCTCGAATCCCGGGATTGAAAAAATGCCCCGGGATTGGCTTCCCTAGGTGTAGGGGAGTGGGCTAATCAATTTTAAGGTGGCAGATGGAAGATGTAATGTAATGTAAACCATCACTAGCATTGGTTGCAGCAGTGGCAGTAACTGATGGACCTGGCTGTGCAGATAAGGAGGATGCTGACAGCGATGATGTCAAAGGGAGAGCCAGCAAACTGTTGCTCCATGCAGCGCTGGAAAACTTCGCTGCCCATGGTGATGCCATAGGGCATGCGTAACCATCACTAGCATTGGTTGCAGCAGTGGCAGTAACTGATGGACCCGACTGTGCAGATAAGGAGGATGCTGACAGCGATGATGTCAAAGGGAGAGCCAGCGAACTGTTGCTCCATGCAGCGCTGGAAAACTTTGCTGCCCGTGGTGATGCCATAGGGCATGCGTAACCATCACTAGCATTGGTTGCAGCAGTGGCAGTAACTGATGGACCCGGCTGTGCAGATAAGGAGGATGCTGACAGCGATGATGTCAAAGCGAGAGCCAGCAAACTGTTGCTCCATGCAGCGCTGGAAAACTTCACTGCCCATGGTGATGCCATAGGGCATGCGTAACCATCACTAGCATTGGTTGCAGCAGTGGCAGTAACTGATGGACCCGACTGTGCAGATAAGGAGGATGCTGACAGCGATGATGTCAAAGGGAGAGCCAGCGAACTGTTGCTCCATGCAGCGCTGGAAAACTTTGCTGCCCGTGGTGATGCCATAGGGCATGCATAGGAAGACGTAGCACCCAATAGGGGTCATGAAGGCAGTAAGCATGGAAGAGGCTCTGTCCAGAGGGATCTGCCAAGACCCACACTTGGCATTCAGGGTGCTAAAGACCGTTGCACCTGGCATGTCAGTGATCGATGGTGCAGAGTGTGTATCTGTTTTGGTCAGTTTAATATTTCATAAGACCCCTATCTGTCTTGATTGTGATTATGATTATTTATAATTAATCTCATCTGATTTTTAATTTGGTGATTTGTAATATTATTCATTTATTATTTATTATTACCATTCGTTTCGTCAATCATTGCCTAATGGGTGGAGGGGAGGGGGCTAATCAATGACTAGGTGGCAGCTGGAAGAGTTCTATCTGGCTGCGACTTCTGTAACTCTATTGATCGCTAGGGTGGATTCAGGTGATCTGGCTCGCTAGGCGGGTGTTCCCTTTGCTCACTGCTTCACATGCGTCCCTCGTGAAGCTGCGCGCTCTGTCGAGGAGGATGTCCTTTGCCGGTAGAGAAGTACTGATCTTCTCTCAAGGTGTTACGACTCGTAGCTGCACTCCCCTGCTACAACCTCAAAACAAGCACCAAGACCCCTATCTGGCTTGATTGTGCACTGTTTACACAGTGCAGCCGAGGAGCAGTGGGCGATTGGTGCAGCAATCAGTGGAATGCAAAGAGTTATATGCATTTCAAAGACAAGTCCTTCATACAAATGACTCTCAGCAGTGGGCACCAGACCAGACAGGTAAAAAAAATTTTAGCCGCCCAAAAAGAAGTGTAATTGCAGCCGCCCAAAAAGAAGTGTAATTGCAGGCGCCCCCAAAAAGTTTAATTGCAGCCGGCCAAAAAGAAGTGTAATTGCAGCCACCCACAAAGAAGTTTAATTGCAGCCGCCCACAAAAAAGTTTAGCCGCCCAAAAAGAAGTTTCATTGCAGCCACCCCCAAAGAAGTGTAATTGCAGCCACCCCCAAAGAAGTTTAATTGCAGCCGCCCAAAAAGAAGTGTAATTGCAGCCGCCCACAAAGAAGTGTAATTGCAGCCGCCCACAATAAAGTTTAGCAGCCTCCAAAGAAGTTTAATTGCAGCCGCCCAAAAAGAAGTGTAATTGCAGCCGTCCCCAAAGAAGTTTAATTGCAGCCGCCCTCAAAAAAGTTTAGCCGCCCCCAAAGAAGTTTAATTGCAGCCGCACAAAAATAATTTTCATTGCAGCCTCCCTCAAAAAAGTTTAGCCGCCCAAAGAAAGAAGTGTATATGAGCCTTCCTGCCCCAGCCCTGACTCCCCCAGGTCAGGGAGATCACATTCTCACCCATGAAGGTGCAGCAATCAGTGGAATGCAAAGAGTTGTATGCATTTCAAGACAAGTCCCTCATTAAAATGACTCTCTGCAGTGGGCACCAGACCAGACAGGTAAAAAAAAGTTTAGCCGCCCAAAAAAAGAAGTGTAATTAAGCTTTCCTGCCCCAGCCCTGACTCCCCCAGGTCAGGGAGATCACATTCTCACCCATGAAGGTGCAGCAATCAAGTGGAATGCAAACAGTTGTATGCATTTAAAAAGACAAGTCCCACATATGAATGACTCTCAGCAGTAGGAATAATGAATGGTGATGCAAGATGGAATTGTCCTTGGGCCCTCCCACCCACCCTTATGTTGCGAAAATAGGACATGCACACTTTAACAAACCAAACATTTCAGTGACAGGGCCTAAAAAACTGTGGCTGAAATGATTGGTTTGTTTGGGCCCCCACAAAAAATAAACCAATTCATAATATCTCCCTGTATAAACTGGCTCTACAGCAACAAGATGTCATCATCACTCATCATCATCATCCTCCTCCTCCTCCTCCTCCTCTGATTCCTCGCCCCCTTCAGTGTGTACTTCCTCATTCTCAGAGATTATCAATTCGTTCCCACTGGACTCCACAATCACAGGTCCAGTTATAATCTCTGGAGGCAATTCCTGGTCTTCATTGAATAAGTGATAATTCATTTTTATAAACATAATTTTCTCAACATTTTTCGGGAGCAACCTCCTTCGCCGCTCACTGACCAGGTTCCCCGCTGCACTGAATACTCTTTCGGAGTACACACTGGAGGGGGGACAACTCAGGTAAAATAGAGCAAGTTTGTACAGGGGTTTCCAAACTGCCTTTTTTTTCTGCCAGTACAGGTAAGGACTGTCTGACATGTCTACTTGGATGCTGTCACCAAAGTAATCATCCACCATTTTTTCAATGTTGACAGCATCCAATGCACCGACAGTAGACATGTCAGCAATCGTTGGCAGGTCCTTGAGTCCGGACCAGATGTCCAAACTCCCTCCTGCCTGCCCTGCATCCCCGCCAGCGGGTTGTGTGGGAAATCGCAGCTGTTTCCTCACAGGCACAGGTGTGGGAGAAAATGAAGGAGGAGCTGGGGCCATGTCACGGTCCCCTTCAGATGACAATCTCCTGACCAGCAGGTCTTTGCACCTTTGTAGACTTGTGTCTGCCGGAAACAGAGACACAACATACGCTTTAAGCCGAGGATCGAGCACTGTGGCCAAAATGTATTCCTCTGACTTTAACAGACTGACCACCCTCGTATCCTGGCAAAGCGTATGGAGGGCTTCATCCACAATAGCGACATGCTTTGCGGAATCGCTCCGCTTTAGCTCCTCCTTCACTTTCTCCAGCTGCTTTTGTAACAGCCTGATCAGGGGAATCACCTGACTAATGCAGGCAGTGTCGGAACTAACTTCACGTGTGGCTACTTCAAACGGCTGGAGAACCTTGCACAACACGGAAATCAGCCTCCACTGCGCTTGAGTCAGGTGCAGCCCCGCTCCTCTGCCTATGACGCAGGGGGCTGTGTAGGCTTGAATGGCCTTTTGCTGCTCCTCCATCCTCTGCAGCATATAGAGGGTGGAGTTCCAGCGCGTCACCACCTCTTGTTTCAGCTGATGGCAGGGCAGGTTGCGGAGTTTTTGCTCCCGCTCCAGCCTTCGGCAGGCTGTGGCAGAATGCCGAAAGTGTCCGCAAATTTTGCGTGCCACCGCAAGCATCTCCTGCACACTCCTGTCATTTTTTATGAAATGCTACACCACCAAATTTATTGTGTGGGCAAAACATGGCACGTGCTGGATATTGCCCATGTTTAATGCCCGCACAATGTTACTGGCGTTGTCCGACACCACAAATCCCCAGGAGAGTCTAAGGGGGGTAAGCCACAGGGAGATTATTTCCCTCAGTTTCTCTAAGAGGTTGTCGGCGTTGTGCCTCTTCTTGAAACCGGTGATACACAGCGTAGCCTGCCTAAGAAGGAGCTGGCATGCAGGAGATGCTGCTGCTGCTGCTGCGGAAGGCGATGCATCTACCCAGTGGGCTGTCACAGTCATATAGTCCTTAGTTTGCCCTGATCCACATGTCTGTAGTTAAGTGTACAGTAGGTACAGCCGCATTTTTCAGGGCACTGAGGACACTTTTTCTGACCTTCCTGTACATCGCGGGTATCGCCTGCCTAGTGAAGTGGAATCTAGACGGGATTTGGTACCGGGGACACAATACCTGCATCAACCGTTTAAATCCCACTCCATTAATTGCGGACACCGGATGCACGTCTAACACCAACATAGCTGTCAAGGCCGCAGTTATCCGCTTTGCCATAGGATGACTGCTGTCGTATTTCATCCTCATGGAAAATGACTGTTGGACGGTCAATTGCTTAGTGAAAGACGTAGCGGTCTTACGACTTCCCCTCTGGGATGATGACTGACTTCCCCTCTGGGATGATGACTGACTTCCAGGAGCAGCAGCATAAGCGGCAGTAGTAGTAGGCGTAGTGCTGCAGGATCCTCCGAAGGAATCTATGGAGTCATTCATGCAGGTGAGATGGACTGCAGGACTCCCCCCTATCCGGATCGAGGAGGAATTTGTCGAGGAGGGAGTTGGTGGTGTGCTTTTCAGGCATTTGGCTCCAAAAGGAGGACCAAGTGATTTAGGTGTTGCTGGACTGCTAGCCGCACTTTCTGGACTAAACACTGAACCATGACGCGTCTTTAGGTGACGTTGAAGGGAGGTTGTCCCTAGGTGGGCAAGATCCTTACCCCTGCTTATTGGAGTTTTACATAAGCTACAAATGGCAATACTTTTGTTGTCCGGATGCGGATAAAATTCCAGACCGCAGAGGTGGATTTATTGGTCCTTTGTCCAGGCATGACGATGGGCTTTTTCATCCCATGGACAACAACTTTTTCCCCCACAGGTGCCTCATTCCCCCCTGGTGCGTCATTTAAGCAAACCAAGTCTCCATCCTTCTCGACAACTTCCTCCTCAGTGCCAGCTACATCAATATCCTCCTCCTGGTGTACAACATCACCTTCACTAATAAAATCTGGAACTAGACTGTGGGTGATCCTTCCAGCATATGCAGAGGGCATACTGCAAATGGTGGAAGGAGCCACCTCTTCACGTACAGTGATAGGAAGGTCCGGCATCACAACCACCGCCACCCTCGGACTCTCCGTGGGGAATTGGGATATGTCTTTAGAAGGATGAGATTTTTCCAGATTTATTTTCTGAATTTTTTTCTGTTTTTTTTTTCTGAAATTTTTTCAGACTTTTTTGAGTCTGTGTCAGCCTAACTCTCTTTAATTTCCTATTGGGTGGGGAGAGAGGAGGACTTTCCTCGTCATCTGAAGCTGCACCACTAGTCATGAAGTTAGGCCATGGCCTTAGCCGTTCCTTGACACTCCGTGTCGTAAATGGCATATTGCCAAGTTTAAGTTTCTCTTCCAACGATTTACATTTCATATTTTTATTCCTTTTACGGAAGTTTGGTTTCGATTGTACATGCCCTCTGCTTTCACACTGGGCATCGGCCGTGGCAGATGACGTTGTTGGCATTTCATCGTCTATGTCATGACTAGTGGCAGCAGCTTCAGAACTATGAGGAAGTGCATCTTCATCTTTCCTTTGTTTGTTAACCTCCATATTTTGGATCTCCATTATTATTGTGGAGTTATGTCACAGAACAGCGCCACTGGAGTGCAATTATATATGTCAGTGAGTATGCACCAGCAGGCAGTTATACAGATACAGCAGTATTAGGCAGTGAGCCACACACCAGACAGGTACGGCAGTATTAGGCAGAGAGCCCCAGACCAGACAGGTAGATAATGATATACGGCAGTATTTAGGCAGTGAGCCCCAGACCAGAGGGTAGATACGGCAGTATTAGGCAGTGAGCCACAGACCAGACAGGTATGGCAGTATTAGGCAGAGAGCCCCAGACCAGACAGGTACGGCAGTATTAGGCAGTGAGCCCCAGACCACAAAGGTAGAGATATACGGCAGTATTTATTTATTAGGCAGTGAGCCCCAGACCAGACGGTACATACGGCAGTATAGCCAGTGAGCCCCAGACCACAAAGGTAGCGATATACGGCAGTATTTAATTATTTATTAGCCAGTGAGCCCCAGACCAGACGGTACATACGGCAGTATAGCCAGTGAGCCCCAGACCACAAAGGTAGAGATATACAGCAGTATTTAATTATTTATTAGGCAGGCAGTATTTAATTATTTATTAGCCAGTGAGCCCCAGACCACAAAGGTAGATGTATACGGCAGTATTTAATTATTTATTAGCCAGTGAGCCCCAGACCAGACGGTACATACGGCAGTATAGCCAGTGAGCCCCAGACCACAAAGGTAGAGATATACGGCAGTATTTAATTATTTA
Source organism: Crinia signifera (assembly GCF_055691185.1). Lineage (NCBI taxonomy): Eukaryota > Metazoa > Chordata > Amphibia > Anura > Myobatrachidae > Crinia > Crinia signifera. The sequence goes on from NC_139220.1 coordinate 141,416,612, forward strand.
TTAGCCAGTGAGCCCCAGACCAGACGGTACATACGGCAGTATAGCCAGTGAGCCCCAGACCACAAAGGTAGAGATATACGGCAGTATTTAATTATTTATTAGCCAGTGAGCCCCAGACCAGACGGTACATACGGCAGTATAGCCAGTGAGCCACAGACCACAAAGGTAGAGATATACGGCAGTATTTAATTATTTATTAGGCAGGCAGTATTTAATTATTTATTATCCAGTAAGCCCCAGACCACAAAGGTAGAGATATACGGCAGTATTTAATTATTTATTAGCCAGTGAGCCCCAGACCAGACGGTACATACCGCAGTATAGGCAGTAAGCCCCAGACCACAAAGGTAGAGATATACGGCAGTATTTAATTATTTATTAGGCAGGCAGTATTTAATTATTTATTAGCCAGTGAGCCCCAGACCACAAAGGTAGAGATATAAGGCAGTATTTAATTATTTATTAGCCAGTGAGCCCCAGACCAGACGGTACATACGGCAGTATAGGCAGTGAGCCCCAGACCACAAAGGTAGAGATATACGGCAGTATTTAATTATTTATTAGGCAGGCAGTATTTAATTATTTATTAGCCAGTGAGCCCCAGACCACAAAGGTAGAGATATACGGCAGTATTTAATTATTTATTAGGCAGTGAGCCCCAGACCAGATGGTACATACGGCAGTATAGCCAGTGAGCCCCAGACCACAAAGGTAGAGATATACGGCAGTATTTAATTATTTATTAGCCAGTGAGCCCCAGACCAGACGGTACATACGGCAGTATAGCCAGTGAGCCCCAGACCACAAAGGTAGAGATATACGGCAGTATTTAATTATTTATTAGCCAGTGAGCCCCAGACCAGACGGTACATACGGCAGTATAGCCAGTGAGCCCCAGACCACAAAGGTAGAGATATATACGGCAGTATTTAATTATTTATTAGGCAGGCAGTATTTAATTATTTATTAGCCAGTGAGCCCCAGACCACAAAGGTACAGATATACAGCAGTATTTAATTATTTATTAGGCAGGCAGTATTTAATTATTTATTAGCCAGTGAGCCCCAGACCACACAGGTAACTAGATAAGATATACGGCATTATTATTTATTAGGCTGTGAGCCCCAGACCACAGACCACCAGACTGGCAGATTCAGTGCAGGCAGCAGTGCAGCACCAGTGGACTATATATATTTATTTCATATAATTAATTAATTAATTATTAATATATATAATAAATGGCACAGCACAGCACCAGAGGTATGCCCCAGCACAGAGGAGACAGTAGTACTACAGGCAGGTACACAGTTAGACTGTTCTCCTAAGCAGAGGAGAACAGAGTACACAGCAGCACTGAGGGAGACAGCCCCAGCAAATAAAATAATTAATTACAGCACAGCACACCAGAGGTAGACCGCACAGAGGAGACAGTAGTACTACAAGTACACAGTTAGACTGTTCTCCTAAGCAGGGAACAGAGTACACAGCAGCACTGAGGGATACAGCCCCAGCAAATAAAATAATTAATTACAGGCACTCAGGCAGCACAGCACACCAGAGGTAGACCGCACAGAGGAGACAGTAGTACTACAAGTACACAGTTAGACTACTACACAGCAGCACTGAAAGACAGCACCAGCGATTGCAAAAGCTCAAGGTCAAGCTCAAGTTTAAGCCCCAGCAGCAGCACCAACACACCCTCTCCCAACCCACTACTTGACTGGAGTGAAGATGGCTGGCGTGGCTGCCGCTTATAAAGCCTCGCGAAATCCGACGCCGGGAGATGACGTTCTAATCACGCGGACGGACCGAGTCAGGCGGGAATCTCCGAGCGCTGCTTGGAATCGGGCTCGGAATGATGACGTACGTGGGGGCTCGGATCTCTGAAATCCGAGCCCGCACATCTCTAGTTTATTTATTAGTACCTTGCGTGCTGGCTGATTTTTGTTAGGGATACCATTTGAGTGCTACTGGTGTGTATTTCTATTTCTAGCTGAAATTGGCTAGTAAACTAAAAGATTCTATTTTTCAGTTGTGTTTTAGATTGAATGGGTGAATTCGTACCCATTTGATCTTAGTATATTTCCCTGTTCCCTGTGCTGTTGTACAGGACTCATCAGTCACAATAACATCACATGTACTGTATGTGTTATTTTGCATTACTAATTAGACATAATAACAGTATATATCTTAGTCACCAGATTTAAAAGTCATGCTGATTATACTGCAGGTGTATGTTGGTTAGAAAGGGCAGGATACAGTATGTCGAAGCTAGTCACTGTGTTATTGAACAGAGCTGTACGGCTGTACAATGCCTTTCTCAAAAGATATTATTAACTTATCCTATTGACTGCATTTAATCTTATAGCACCTGTATCCTGTTATCTTTACTAAAAACTAGAGATGTGCACCGGCCACTTTTCGGGTTTTGGGTTTTGGGTTTTGGGTTCTGATTACCTTGAGGTTTTGGGTTCTAATGGGTTTTGCCAAAACACCTCCAAAGTGTTTTGTGTTTGGATTTCTTGGGTTTTGGGTTCTGATTTTTTTGTTAAAAAAAACATAAAAACTGCTAAAATCGCAGAATTTTTTTTTTTTTTGCTCCTACGCTATATTAACCTCAATAACATTCATTTCCACTCATTTACAGTCTATTCTGAACAGCTCACACCTTACAATATTGTTTTTAGGGCAAAAGGTTGCACCGAGGTAGCTGGATAACTATGATAAGCCACACAAGTGTGCGGCACAAACACTAGACTGATATGGCACACTTAACATCCCCTCTAGGCTGATACTGCACACCTAGAATTACCCCTGGACTGATATGGCACAGGTAGCATCACCCCTGGACTGATATGGCACACTTAGCATCCCCCCTAGTCTGATACGGCACACCTAGCATCACCCCTGGACTGATATGTCACAGGTAGCATCACCCCTGGACTGATACGGCACATTTAGCATCACCCCTGGACTGATATGGCACACTTAGCATCCCCTCTAGTCCTCTAGTCTGATACGGCACAACTAGCATCACCCCTGGACTGATATGGCACGCTTAGCATCACCCCTGGACTAATACAGCACACTTGGCAGCACCCCATGAATTATACGGCAGACTTGGCTTACCCCAGGAATTATACGGCACAGATGGTGGCACCCCTGACCTGATACAGCACACATGGAATTATACGGCACAGATGGTTGCACCCCTGGACTGTTACGGCACACATGGCGGCAGGCATGGAATTATACAGCAGACAAATTCCTGCAGTAAAAATAAAAATGTGTATTCTTTTAATTATAAAAAAGAGCAGCACACCTTACTTAGCAACACCCCATGAATTATACAGCACTCTTGGCTCACCCCTGGACTACAGCGCATTTAACAGCCCTTGCAGTAAAAAAAAAAAAACACCTTAATTTTATTTTCATTAAAAAAAAAGGGCAGCTCCCCTGGTCTGATATGGGACACATGGGGCACCCTTGGAATTATACGGCACACATGCGGGCACCCCAGGACTGATACAGGACACATGGGGGCACCCCTGGACAAATACAGCACACATGTGGGCACCCCTGGATGATACAGCACACATGTGGGCACCCCTGGACTGATAGTACTGGTAGCCAGTAGAAACAGCAGATTGGAATTATATACTGCAATAAATACTGGTAGCCAGTGGCAACAGACTGGAATTATATACTGCGATAAATACTGGTAGCCAGTGGAAACAGCAGACTGGATTTTTATATACTGTGATAAATAATACTGGTAGCCAGCGGCAACAGCAGACTAGAATTATATACTGCGATAAATACTGGTAGCCAGTGGAAACAGCAGACTGGATTTTTATATACTGTGATAAATAATACTGGTAGCCAGCGGCAACAGCAGACTGGAATTATATACTGCGATAAATACTGGTAGCCAGTGGCAACAGCAGACTAGAATTATATACTGCAATAAATAAAATACTGGTAGCCACTGCCAGTGGCAACAGCAAACTGGAATTATATACTGTGATAGGTACTGATAGCCAGGGGCAACAGCACACTGGAATTATATACTGCAATAGGTACTGGTAGGCACTAGCCAGTGGCAACAGCAGAGAGCAGACTGCAGCAGACACTAGGCAGTGCAGGGCAGGCAGTGGCACTAGCAGCACCAGTGGACTATCACACTGTGACTGACTATACAGGAGCAGACTCAGCAGAGGCAGGTCCCAGCACAAAGGAGAGACAGAACACAGCACCAGTCATCCTTGCAATGGTGATGTCTTGATCACTGAGCAGAGACACAGTACACAGCAGCACGGGCCCCAGCAGAGACCACACACAGCAGCAGCACACCCTTTCCTACCCTTCTCCGAGATTGGAGTGAAGATGGCGGCGCGAGGTTGCGGAATTTAAGGGTTCCGTGATCTCGCAAGAATCCGACGCCGGGCGATGACGTTTTGCCCGTGCGCCCGGATTCTAGTAAGGCGGGAAGCGCCGAGCGCTGCTTGTATCCGGGCCCGGATTGATGACGTCCGTGCTGGCTCGGATCTGAGGAATCCGAGCCCGCACATCTCTACTAAAAACCTACTATGGTTTGGGGTCAATGTGTGGACTAACCTCCTTGCTCACATCCACTATGCACCTAATATCTTGTTTGTATCTACCAATATCATGGACACATACAGTAAGCCCTGGCCAGAGTTATTACAAGCAGAGTACACTACAAAAAATACAGATCCTCATTTAAATATCATTATGGCTGGACATGTGCATGGCTTTACATGATGTAATAGAGAAAAAAGTATCATAACTCTTAATAAAGCTTTGCAAGATTTCTGGTTCATTAGTATTTTTGTATAGCCACTCTACCAGTGCCATATCCATGGGTGTGCTAGCAGTCCCATCACACAGGTCGGAAGACCTAAGGGGTTATCACCTGCATAAGGATTACACCCTGCTCTGGTCATGTACCCTGCAGACTGTGGAGCTGCTCCGGGCATCCGAAGGATGTTTCGGACACTGCTCTACCCCCCCAGAGAAACCCCACCAACCTAGGTGTGACATCATGATAACATAGATTTAGGGGGTTTGACGCACTTCTGTGTTTACATGGCGCTGACTCTACCCAAGTTAAATCCATCCAAAAGGTGTGTTAACCCTATATTCACCCATTTGCAGAATTACATTTTAATTCAACTGCTACAAATATTTGCATTGTTTGATAGACTTCATTATCATTATATCCATGATCAGTTTACATTGCATCTAAAGAGGTGTCTATTTACACTGTTGCTCAAGTCATGCCAAATATCCCCTCTTGGCGCACAAGGTCCCATTGCAACTTGATTGTATCAAGTGTATCTTTTGCTTTCAATGTGCATCTTTTTGGCAGAATTAATAGAACTAGAAGTGAGAAAATGATATTGCTAATGTATGCTGAGCACCTAGTACCCTTTGTACGCTCATGGCTTATGCTCTACAATGGCATCTACAGTATGTAAATGAAGATGGCTGTTTCATGGGCTATATTTTGTCTGCACAATTGTATTGAGACACAGTGTAACCCATGACCACAAAGCCTTACAGCACATATTCTTTCAAAGTCCTGAGTCGCCCTCCCACATGTAGGGAGATGTGGTTTAGATGTGGTATAAATATGGTATAAACTTAAAGTATAGGCTCTAAATAAAATTGGATAATAAAATTCTATATTTAAATATTCAATATAGCATTTGTTTTGTTGAATAATATAAATACATGACATGATATCATAGAAATCAATATAATTTGTCGTTCAATATTTAATATTACTGTTTCCTTACATTTTAATATTTAGCAGAAGGTACTGGTGGATAATTGTATTATTTTTGCAATTCAAACCTGTATATAGCAATATATCGCAATTGATAATTGTATAATTAATACTAAATTAGGGGCCGATTTATCACCATCCGCATCTGAGGATGCCCAAGTGATGTGACAATATTGGCCTAATCCTCAATGCAAATATTGTATGTCTATCCATTATCACTCTGCAACATTATTGAGGTACTGTTTCGCTACCACCAGACACACACCCTACTATTGCGACTATCCCTTCCCCTGCGCTACATCCCTCCCACTGCTGCTCATCATCACATAAAGCCAGGGACTGGTGTTTGGTGCTCTGGAAGCGCTGCCAGCCATCGGTTCCTCTTCTGCTGCATGACCTTTGATGCTGTAAAATAAGTTGTCATTTTGCAGCATCACTTTACTGCACCAGAGGTCATACACCAGAGGACCCAATCATTGGCAGCCCACACCGGAACACCAATCACTGGTCCCTGTGTGTAGATAAGTAAACATTTTTGTACTGGTTTCTCACAGTGATCAACTTTTTAAGTTAGTTCATAGTTAATTATGCTGGCCTGGTCCCCACATAAAACCAGATAAAGCTGGGCAGAAGGCAGGAATTGCAGTAAGCCTTGTGATTAGGCTATCTCAAGATGGTGTACAGTAATTATCACAGGGCTCACTGCATTATTGTTTTACGCTTGAATTTGTAGAAGCAAATTCGCCCAGATTGAAATTCACTTTATATATGCAAATAAAAGGGTTTGGAGCAGGTTTTCATAAAAACATGCTCCAAAAGCCCTTTAATAAATTTAGGTGATACTAAAATTAGGTGAAATAAGTGTATATAATGTTACTAAATCTGCCCAGTAGCGTAACTAAAATTTGTGCGCTCCCGGCCAGTAAAATTTGTGCGCCCCCCTCACCGCTGCATCTGCCACCGCCCGGTCCTTTACTGATCTACTGCAGGCCTGCCGGGACCAGCTGATGCTCCTGCCTGTCAGCTGACGCTCCTTCTTTTAAAATGTCACTTGCAAAATGGCCAACACATTACAGCGGACCATTGTTTAGGATGCAAAAGGAGTTCGCAGCCTCCTCTAGCTATCTTAATTAACCATCTGTTGTGAGGGGGCGGCCATTTTGTAAGGGGTATTTATAATAGAAATGAGTAGTGCTGGGACTGCAAACAGGACTTGGCCATGGCCCCGGCCCCATTAATGGAGCAGCAAAAGCTTCTGCAGACCCAGTGGCACCCAAACTTACCTATGGTCTCCAAGCCACCGCGGGTTCTGTAGAGCTATTGTTACTCCACTGAATCTGCCCCTTAGCCTATCATGTTCTTCCCTCAGTGGCTTCCCTCACCTATGCATCTGCCCTCTGTCCATGCTCTCTAGACTGTAAACTCTCAATAGCAGGCCCTGCTTGTGTGCCTCCCCTTCCCACTTTGGCACCAAAACTTTTAAGTTCAATAGTGTTGTGTTGATAGCTTGTAACCCATGTTATGCAATGTTTTGTACTGTACAGCAAGTCTTTTTGTTTTGTTTGTACAGTTTATTATTGTACTTTGTAAGGCACTTTGAAACCCTTGTGGCACCATATAAATAAATATAATACTACTACTAATGATAGTGATACCCATAATAATAATAATAATAATAATAATAATATGATAAAATGATCTAATCAATAGATACCTCACTATACTACATATACAAGAAATTGTCAGTAGTAACTATAGTGAAAAAGGATATTGTTAACTAATAAAAATAATAACTGATTCTATTTATGGCTATATGTTTTCTCTTAAATTTGATATTTTCGGAATTTAAGTTTTTATTCTTGAAAATGTTTTAGAGAAACTTTGGAGCACATTTATTTGAGTATGTTTTTAAACCACCACATATTGATTACGGTTTTCAGCTTAAACTCATAAGATTTATCAATATGTTAGTTCAAGCTAATAACTCAAACCCATGTAATATGATTAAAGCCCATGCCATTTCGATAAATATCAATTGGGATCATTGAGATTTACCAAATGCAGTAGCTTCAATACTATTCAGTCTGCAGACACCTAGTCCAGTCAGGAGCATTCTCTAATCAATTATCAATTGAGTGGTGAGATTGGTCCTAATTTGCTGCCCAGAAAGACATTTAAAGCATATTTGCTTAGTTTTGACAAAACCACTAATAGCATGTACTTGCACCTGTGCTTTTGCAGGTGAAAAAAGAGGATTTTATATTTCTTACCGGTAAATCCTTTTCTCGTAGTCCGTAGGGTATACTTGGGAATCATGCAGACAATTGGGTATATATGGGTCCATAGGAGCCAGTACACTTAATAAAAATCCAACATCCTGTGTGCTGGCTCCTTCCCTCTATGCCCCCTCCCACAACCCAGTCTAGGAAAATCTGTGACCAAAGGAGACAGTCATACTCAGAGAGAAGGAAACATTAATATAAGTAAACACATCATAGAAGCAGTATAACAAAAAAAATGCAAGTCAATCAAACCAGACCAACACAGGGAACAATCGAAGAATAGAGGAGGGCACCAAATATGCCCTATGGACTATGAGAAAAGGGATTACTGGTAGGTAATATAAAATCCTCTTTTCTCTAACATCCATAGGATATACTGGGGATTCAAGTAGACAATGGGGAAGTCCCAAAGCTCTCACAATGGACGGGAGAGTGCTGAGATCCCCGAAGAAAAGAATTGCTGAACTGAAGATCCTCTGAGGCCAGGTTGTCAAACCTATAGAACTTTAACAAGTGACAGCTCTGCACAACTGCAGTGCTGAGATTCCTCTGGCAGTCACCCAAGAAAAACCTACCAACCTAGTAGAGTGAGCTGAAACAGAAGTAGGAGCCGGACAGCATCTTGCGTGTATGCCTGATGGATTTTAAGTCAAATCCACCTAGCAATAGTTTGTTAAGTGGATAGCCAATCTTGTTGTCATCATACTACTGTATACATTGTATACATTGTACTCAAAGAGAGAGTCTGATTTTCTGGTACAAGCAATTCTTGACATGTAAACTTTCAAGGCCATAATCAAGTGACTTCGGAGTAGCGGAATCATCCGTGACTGCCAGAACCACAATGGTTTGGTTAATATGGAAGGCCGATACCACATTTAGTCAGAACTTTGGCCCTGTATGAGGCTCTGCTCTGTCTGTGTGAAAGACCAAATACGGGCTCTTGCAGGAAAGGACCCATAGCTCCGAGACTCTCCTCGCCTAAGGTAAAGCCAGCAACAGAACAGTTTTCCATGTGAGAAACTTTATATCAACTGAGGATAGAGGCTCAAACCATGAGGATTGCAAAAATTACAAAACCAGGTTTAATTCCCAAGGCACCACCGGGCGCACAAATGTTTTCACCTCAGGAATCAACGCCAACTGTGTCTGGAAAAAGACAAATAATGCAGAATTCAGAACTTTTATAGAACATACTGTAGGCGAAGGCCCAAATACACTCCCGCTTGCAGGAATCTCAGGAAACAACACAGTTTAAACACCTCTGGTGGGTACTGATGACTTTCACACCAGGAGACATGTCGCTTCCAGAACCAGTGGTAATGTTTTGAAGTGACAAACTTCCGAGCCCTGATCATAGTAAGGATAACTGCACTAGGAATGCCTTTTCTAGCTAAGATCTCCCTTTCATCCTCCATGCCCTTAAACACAGCTGACGTAAGTCGTGATAAATTAATGGCCCTTGCTGTAGAAGGTCCAACCAAAATGGCAGGGGCAGGGACAGTGCTGTGAAAAACACTTGAGCCCTTTCCCATTTGATGCATTGTAGTAGCCTTGGGATCAATCGAATTGAAACAAAGAGATAGATGAAGCAGTAGTTTAACGACGTGGTAACTGCATCCACCACCACAACTTGAGGATCTCTTGTTCTTGAGCAGTAAACTGGGAGCTTTTTGTTTAGGCGTGACATTATAAGGTCTACCTATGGACACTCCCCTCCCCTCTGACTGATTAAGGCCAGAAACACCTGTGGGTGTAGGCTCCACTTCCCAGGGTCTAAATCCGCTTCCCAGTTGTCTACACCCAGAATGAAGTTCGTAGAGATGGCTGCGTGTGCTTCTGCCTGTAGAAGAATCCTCAATACCTCTCGGATCACCGCTCTGCTTTTCGACACACTACTTTTGGAGAAGATGAGAGGAATCTAGTCTGTGCTGTCCCTACCTTTCCCTAACCGATGGAGGCAGCGCTGTCCACTTAGTTGTTTGTTATTCTCTGATCGGCTCTGGTCCCAGGATGCGGCTTGATGGCGTCAGCAGTTGAGGCGGGTGAGGGCAGCGGCAGGCGGCTTCTTGTATAGAGGTCTCTCAGTGGCCTTATCTCCTTTCTAAAACAGAGCTGATTAAGACCTCATGAGGTCATAGGCAAGACACTGGGCTAGGGCTACCCACTGATTTGTCTTTACAAATATACTTAATAATAAGTAATTTACAGTTTTTTAAATGTATTTACAAAATAAAGTATACACACCCTTGCCTGTATAGTATTAATTATTTTCTTGGAAGGACTTGGAAGGAGTGTACAGCCAGGTCTTTCCCCACTTAAAAATACCATGTACTATGACAACATTAGAAAACAATGCAATATTGTGTGACCCCGGTACTTCTCCAAGCAGAACACACCCAGTTTTACACAAGAAAAAAGTAGTACACTAAACTTGAGACTTTGAACTTCAACTTATTTTTCTGCCACTCATTTGCAGCAGCAATTTGGCACTTGTCTCACATTGCTGTAGCCTGGGCATTAACCAGTCACTAGATCTAATTAAAGCTGCAGAGGAATAGCTGCTGTTCCAGATGGACGTGGGACACAGTTCCTCCTTAACCATCTTACTGTCTACAGTATCAACCTCTCTCCAAGGAATTTCTTCCCTATGTCAGTTCATTACTGTACTTGGGGAATTGTGTACACTGACCCCAACCCCCTGAAGTGCAGCACTGTCTGACTAAAGATGAACTAATTTTGTATTGGAAAGAGCTGGTAAGTATACAGTATTTTCAAGTTATGTATTCCAGAAAAATAAGAAGATTGTAGGTATTTTCAGAACACAGCCTTGGGGAAAAAAAAAGATCAAGCCAATAGTACAGTAATTTCACTAATCAAGCAAATGTTATTTAGTTTATGTAATAAAGGGGGAGAATTTTTTGATCAAACTAATACATGTTTTATCATATATATATATTAATTTTAATTAGGGGGCAAATTATTTAATTATTTTCATTAAGGAGGGCAGCAAGCAATGGTGGTTATTCAGACCTGATCACCGATGGAGCCCTGCCATCAGATAGTCGCCGCCCCTACAGATTGAAAACCCACCCTGTCCAAGTCTACAAATAGCTTGCAAAAATCACGCCGATTGGCAGCTAGCTGCAAATCTATACGCAACTCACTCAAATCTAATGATTTTTACAGTGTGCATTTAACCCAGAACCTATTCTATTTGAGCAATAAATTAGACTGATCGAGGCTGGAGCTGACGTCAAACACCCTCCCTTAAAACTCCTGGGCATTCGCAGCAGCGATCAGGTCTTAATCAGAAACAAAATGCCGCTCTAGAGGGCACTCATATTATTGTTATCTATGTACGAGGAGCTACTTTGAATTTTTTCTTATATTTGTGGGTAGCCCAAATCTTTGTTTAATTTATATAAAGGTCTACACTTTGTAGTCCGCAATTGTAGTGTAACAAAAGTGTGCACTACATTTTTATGCTTATATCCTGGTATCCACAGAATATAAAAAAAGCCCAACACTATTTAGCATTTAACCCAAGAATTTTTACATGTAGGAGGAGCAAAAAAAAACTCACTAAAAAGTATGTATAGCAGCGCTTAATAATAAAATATGCAAGTGCCTTATAGTAGGATATTTTACTGAAACACAGAATAAAACACTGGTGTACACACTATACAATTGGCAATATAAAAATACATGGAATAAGTGGGGGAAAATTAAAAACCTTCACGTTCCCAGGATTAAGGATGGAGCAGCATGTGGGGGAAAAAGTAGAGATAGTCACATGGGTGGGTAACTTTACCAGTGGAAGTGGATCACCATTTGGCGAGTGGATTTGTAGTCTCTTTTGAAGCAGATCCTCACTAATGGTACGGTGCTCCCTAGCAACCGCTGGAGGAATGTGGATGTTTAACCTGCAGGGCTGGAACCAAGCCTCCTCTCACACAGATGGCCAAGGGGAAATTAAGCCACCGGAGGGGTCCAGGCTGCGGGATCCACAATAGGTTTGAAGGAGACTGGAAAGTACTTGGCTATTTCCACAGGGTCCATAAAGGTGAAGATAGTTTGTAAGCATCCAATCCTGGGTGTGAAACAGGAACACCTGATGCGTTTCACTGCTAGCTGCAGCTTTATCAAAGGACGTTTGGCCATTTTGGCAAGTTTTCACTGACCTTTATTTCTGAAGGGGAGAAAAATCAGTTGATGGTCAGCGACCATCGATTGATTTATTTTCCCTTCAGCTGCATGAGAGGATGTGTTCTCAGACACATCCCCTAGCATGTTACCAAGGGGATGCGGGCAGTGCTGGTGGCAGTGGGCTTCAGGGGGTGGCGGTTGGCATTTACCCGCTCGCCAAGCAGCGATAGAATGTTGATTAGATAGTGGGGCTGAATAAGGCCCTAGGAGTGACCAGTACCAGAGTCTGACCACAGACTTGAACAGCTGCACTCATAGGATATCGCCCACATTCACAGGAGTTTATGTAAAGTCATCAATTCAATGGAAAGCAGGGAGGGTAACCCAGATATGCCATATTGCACGGCCATCATTGGACGAGGCGGCTGACGATCCGGGGGAGAGTCAAACACACCCACCAGCCGGGGGCGGGAGATGTGTTTGAATGAGACTGTCATCCAAGAGGGTGAGTGCTTGTGAACCGGCCGCGCCCACTGACCAATCCAACGCCGCACCAGACATGGAGCGAGCGGAAGATTGGACGCGGCAAACATCAATCAAACTCAGAACCATGACGCCCAGCATAGGGGATGGTATATTAACAGCCTCAGTATGGCCAGTCGGGTTGGCCTTGAAAAAGCTATTGCGAAGCGTGCGCCGGCTAGCGGTGGCGCTCCCTGACTCACACACCGACTAGGATGCATTTTGATCTGTATTCTTTATTTACAGGAACCCCATTGATGCGATAAGGTGCAATACCTGACTCAGTGTGGTGTACGCAAACTGCGATACTTGTTTCGTCACTATAACTAACCCTTGGAAGGGCACACTTGAGCATATCACCTCTATCCAGCGATATTGCCTCAAACCCTCAGGTCTCTATTTAAAAACTCAGAATACCATCCAGCATTGCCTGGGACTGGGTGATTATACTTAAAAATACGCAGAGAAGGGTGTACTCACTGCCAATTGCCGCATGTATCCATATATCTATCAAACTATAAAGGATACTATGTACTCTTTGGCGGCCACCACATCTAGCAGTTCATCTATTTAGCCCTCCTGCCTAAAATGAATATGTTCAGCCAGTGAATACCTGAGAGATAATCACAAATTAAAGTGTGCATTACTATATGGAGACCCTGACTTGACAGCATTATAGTGAACAAACCGCCGATTATATACATTTGTAATAACAATGATTGACACAGTAGTCGACATGACAAAGTGACTACTCGCTTGCAGTAAAATCCACCAGCTGCAACAGGTAGCTGTGGAGTTGACACATGTATGTAAGGTGTAGTTGTAGTCTCAACAAATAAGAGCTACCTCACATCTGACACAGCTGGATACACTTTTTTATATATACCAGTACTTGTCGACGTATCGGGTCGACATCCGTGTTGACCTTGTTTTGTCACCGACTTTCATGAATGTGTAGACTTCTGGTGATTGACACTGAGATATCTGACCCTGGAAATAAAGTTAGCCAGTAATATACCAATCTGGTAAGAAACCAGTGACGGTGGTCGACATCAGTGTCAACTTAATCCAATAAGAATCTTACACATGTAAGAAATCAATGACTTTTTCTGGCAGACACCCAGACAATTACCAAGACACTACTCTTGGGTTCTAATATTTGTCTGCCGAAACGGTATATATATATATATAAAAAGTGTCAATCATACAAACCACCACATCTTTATCAGGTTCTTGCACTTACGCATAGGGGTACTCAGCCATCAAGACACCAGGATATTAAAAATACAAACCTATTATGGTTAGGAGTGTCGGCTAATAATACCTGTAAAAAAGCAATAAATCTTTACATTGATACACAGTCAAAAACCGTGTGGAGTCTGAGAGTCACCGTTTTTTAAACACATTTATGTTTTGTCTGTGTTTTTTTATATTTCGCTCTCTTAAAATTTATAATAAAAGTTAATTTTTATTAGTTTGAAGTTTATAAGATGCACCACACCAGGACATTCTTCTTCCTCTCTGTCAATTATGCATATTTATGTCCAGTGGTAGCACACCCCTGATAAGCTTTACTTAGAAATACCTATTGTATACATTACCTGGGGGTCCACCCATCATCCTCAATATCTATGAGGGTCCTGTGCGAGTAGCAACCTCCTTTTTGTAACCCAGATATGATTGCAGGCAGGAAGCAGACACAGACCCCAGGTGAGGTGGGGAGAACCCAAAAGTTGTTAGGTGGGAGAGTGGGGAGGGGGCACAAATGCTGGACTGAGATAGCAGAGGTGGGGATTACAGTTCAAGCCACAGATGCTGGATGGTTCCAAGGGTCTCCCGATCACTGCTGACCAAACAACATCTATTTATAACACCTCAATCACTATAAGTCCTGAAGTGACATTTTTTAATAACCTATCTATATCTATATATATATCTATATCTATCTGTCCTGTTTCTGTCCTGAAGACGGGCTCCGGCCCGAAACACTGTAGGAACGTTACAGTAAAAGTAGATTTACAAGCACCTGGAGTGACGCTTTTTCATTACCGACAATATCCATGCACTGGTCTTCACCAGTTGACAGCGGGCACCCAGGCCAAGGTGTAAAGTGGAGCAGGAGCCAGTGGGGAGTGACGTACTTTATTGCATTGTATATCTATATATATATACATATATATATATATATATATATATATATACTAGTCTGCTACCTACTGTGTTTTTGAATGTATGAGAGAGAGAGATGGAGTTTCACTCTTAAAGCAGATGGAAGTGTTTCGAAGACTCGCGGACACTAGACACACACACACACACACACACACACATATATATATATATATATATATGATATTAGAGAGAGAGAGAAATAATGAGGGGAGTCACCCTGTTTCTAGATTATCCATACTGTTGAAAATGCTGTCATTTATTGTGCTTTCAAATAATAATAATAATAATAATAATAATAATAATAATAATGCTGCAGCAGCATAATAATGTTTATTAGAATAAGTAAATAACAGCAATGGAAAGTAGTAAGGTGAAAAGGAATAAGAAGCATGGTAATCTATTATTTACTAATACATTTGGAAGTTATATGCCAAGGCAACAAGAACATTTTCTATTTGCCTTATTCCCCTCGGAAGGTTACAGTACAGCACTGTATATGAGGGAAGAAATGGCTGCTGTTGGTTTCTGTAAAGTCTTATTTACTTATTCTTTCTTTCCATGAGTTGAAATAAGTGCAATGTACAAGTGCCTGTACAATTGCCATGGAAATAAACCAAGCCAGATAGGGTGAGTATCACAGCCACTGTACAGTGAAGGGGTTAATGTCTGAAAAACTTTATAATCTACATCTATTAACTTTGCCTCTGAATAAAAACTGTACAAAATATACATGTTGACTTACCTTTGAAACAGTATACTCATCTGTTCAGTTATTTCACTGTGACTGGATTCTTAGACATTTTCTATGAAATTTGATCTTACTAAAGTCAGCATGTGAGTGTTTCTCATACCCTAGAGTCACCTGCGTATTATTGTAATCTATTGAGGTATAATGAATGCCGTCAAGCCAGTAGCCAATGTCAAAAACTTTACTGACTAAACATCTTCTTCGCATTTAAACCTGAACACACAAATATGGAAGCTTGAAAGGGCAAATATGGCTGTTACATTTTATTTGACAGAGGGTAAGTAAAAACAATATCAGACTGCTGTCTCCATTAAGCCTATAAGAGATTCTTCCAGCACCAAGAAACTGATAATATTCACTACCACGTATGACACTCAGGCCCTCATTATTATTACCGAAGGTCCCCCATGCGGGACCAATGGTGAAGTTCTCTGCATGTGCATATTGTCATATGCGCATGTGCAGGACTTATGTGTGAGCGCCCTTGCTGATCTGTACTGTTGGCGTGGCGCTCACACAGTAGTGGGGGTGGATGGGGGTGGTACAGCCCTCCGATATGGCAACGCCAATCGTTACATGAGCATTCCCGTGAAAATGCTGGGCATTTTCCTGTAGATTGCGATGCAGGGTGCTGGGGGCTGACATCACATGACGTCAGCCACCCGTCCTGTCTTCGGCCAGAAGCCCACAAATATATGTCAGTATACACTTTGCGAGCCTTGGAGAAATCATTTGATGGTCAGCGACTATAAAATAATTTCTCCAGCAACGGGCACATGCGAGGCAATGTGTTTTTATAACACATCCCCTCACATGGTTGTGAGAGGATATGGCGGTGAGGGTGGTGATTTGGCAGGGTGGCTGGGGGCGGACTTTGGGACTCAGTAAGTTGCGGGCTTTGCAGCTTACTGGGTCAACCAAAATTAGGGCCTCAAACTTTAATCTTATTGTATAAATATATTTCTGAAGGAAACACGTAGTTTAGTCAGATTGAAATAGTCTAGATATGCTGTACAAAGTAGTTTTGAATTTTAGGAGTTAATTTACTAAAGGTTTTAAAAATTAAATTAGGTGATGTTGCCCATAACAAACAATCAGAATCTATCATTTTCTAGGATGCAATAAAGAAATCATAGAATCTGATTGGTTGCTATGGGCAACATCAACTCCTTTCATTTTTATGAACTTTAGCAAATTTACAATATAACAAATACAAATTTACAATTACAATATTTCAATATGACTGGATTGCTTAGAAATAAGACATGCATCGCTCCACATGTATACTCCCCCCCCCACCCGAGCGTTACCATCGCTTGACTAGAATTAAATTACAGGTACTCAAAATTTAGTCAAATTGCCGGCCTGTGCTAATCAGAATACTGGTTAGCACAGATCGCCCATACACATGTAATGATGTGTGTATGGGCGACCTAGCCGCCGGGAAGCACAAGGGCGATGTGTACTGGGCTATACTGTCTTTTTAGGGTTTCTTTATAGTGCAATGTGTTGTGAACTCTGCAGAAATTAAATTATGATTTTTTTATTTGCAGTTTTAGTGCAATAAATACAATAGTTCTAACTATATTATACATTACAGCATCAATAGTGGACCAGAAATGGTGGTGTCAAATGGAGCCATGTCTTGAAGGAGAAGAATGCAAAGTCCTTCCAGACCAAAAAGGATGGAGTTGTGCCTCAGGGAATAAAGTGAAAACAACAAAGGTGAGTTATAGAGTAGATAAATGTAAAATGATTCCATTTTAATTAACTAATCTTTACTGTATAACAGATGCTTACCGAAAGCACAAAATGCTATATACAGTACTGTAGAAATCACAGTATATGTATATTGTAGATGGTAGAAATTAACAAAACAAACAAAAAAAAGACAGATTACTGTAGATTTTTCTTAATTATCATTTACTTACTATTTAAATTATTACTTTGATATTGACACAAACAGAAATCTAAGATTGATTGTAGCTGGATACTGAAAATTGATGCCCCTCACTGTGCGTTAAGGCCCCATACACCGAGGCGATTTGGTCCGATTTCGGCCGATTGCGACCAATCGGCCCATTAACTCGGACCAAATCGGCCCTCCCTGACATGCCGTCGGGTCCGATACGCGGTCCCGTGTGCATTGGACCCAACCAGGTGGTCAGACTGGCAGGCCGTCTGGCCACCCGTTCCTCCTGGCAGCGAGGTGGGCGGGAAGCAGGGACGCATGCGATCCATCACAATGGAACGCATGCGTCCCTACCGCAGCTCTCAGGCTGTCGGGTGTCCATACACTGCTGCGAGACATCGCAGGCAGTGTATGGGCACCTTAACTGTTTCTACAACATTGATAGAAGCTGGCTTTATAGCTGTGGACAGGGACATCTACTGTAGTCAGTTAAAAAAATGATGGTGGAGTTTGTTGCATGGTCAGGGGGTGGATGCAGAGACGTTAGATTAAATATACTTAGAGAGAGGGCAAGGAGGCATACATATACAGGGGGAGTAGAAAAAACCTACCATATTTTAAAGGTTAACAAAAAAAGGCATAGTAAATTCTATTCAAAAACTTGAGCTGGATCACGAGCTGGGGTGACACAGGGTTGAGCTAGAGAAAGAAGGGATGGCTTTTGAGAGATGCACTTGGCAAGCTAAAGAGCATTTTGTGTGTTTGTGGAGGTGGGGGTGGTGGTGGTGGCGGGACCAGAGTGTTGGATTTTGTTGGAGAGATGCAGGGGGTAAAGTGCTATAGAGATGTTGGGGGATGGTGCTAAAGATTGGCAAACCTAGTTTTTTGGGTAGGTGTGACAATATACCAGACACCACAGTATAAAACATATACATTTATTTGACAGATATCTGTCAAATAAATGTATATGTTTTATGCTTTGGCGCCTGGTATATTGTCACAACTACCCATTACCGCTATCTAACAGAAAGTCCAGGGAGACTTTTTGTGACAATTTCAAAGCGGCCAAAGTAAAGTGCGCAGGACACTAATACTCCAAACTATTTCCAAATGACTAGTTTTACATTTGGCAGGGACAAGGAACCATCAGAGAGTAGATTGTCAGTAAGGGTTGGGGTGAGTTGCCTATATCCTATGATACTGTAAAAAAAGTATCATATGAAATAATGTCTTAATTTGCCTGGTATGCAAATGATTTATGACAGCAGGAACAAAGCATTATGGTACTAGACTATCCTCTGTATATTTATATAAAATAAACCATGTTAAATGTATAAAAATATTTATTTCTATATGGCCGTGTTACATTCTTATTGCTTGAAAATTTTAAAAATGTCTATATAAAAACCTGAGCTGTGTAATTCAACAGCTGAAATGAGTCAGAATTGACTTGCAGCTCTCACTGCTGAGAATTCTTAAATTCCCAACCATACTGACTTTAAAACACATCATAATTTCAACAGCCGCTTTGTGCCCCTGGGGAACCTTGATTGCTCACCAGCGAATGGTGTTTCCATAATGATGAGGAAAGTGTGTTCAGCTCTTGGTTACAAACAAGAGATTTTAAAAATGGAATAATCAGAAAAGCACTAAACGTGCAATAAATTATATTTGGCTCTTCATGGCAACATGGGCGAATATAAGCATATTGTATGCATAATATGGTTGCACTTGTGTCTGTCAAGAGCACAAAAAATGTGTTTTTCATATTAAGTAGACAACAAATTCCCCGGCCACCCCAAATCACCTGGGATATTTTCCACCTGTATTCCTTCTGTTCATAGAGTGTAAGCATATTGTTATGTTGTTATTTCTAAATCTCAACTTTATGTTATGCGTAAATTTTTTTTTTCACTTTACATCCTTATTTTGGGCCAGGTGCACTAAGCTTCAAAAGTGATAAAATGGAGAGTGATAAACAGCCAGCCAATCAGCTCCTACCTTCCATGTCACAGACTGTGGGCAAGATGTACTAAGCCTGGAAAAGTGATAAAATGGAGAGTTATAAACCACCAACCAATTAGCTCCTTCCTGTCATTTTTCAAACCCAGCCTGTAACATGGCAGTTACTAGCTGATTGGCTGGTGGTTTATCAGTCTCCATTTTATCGCTTTTCAAGCTTAGTACATCTGTCCCATAGTTTAAAAAATGTTGGTACTTGTGTATTATCACGGCGCCCACAATGTTGGTCATAGTGCATCGCATGCAATATAGCGGCAAGCGACGCATGCGATGTGATTTTTAATTGTACAAGCACCCTGATGGGTGCTTACAATGTTAAATGCAGCCCCATTGTGAATGCCACCCCCACTATCAACACCAACCCGAAGCGTGGCAAGCGCAGCGACCCCGCGAGGGGCGGCGGTACGCGTCCTCCAACCTTTTCATAACCCCACTATCCACGTCAACGTGGAGTTGATTTTGGATAGTGTGGCGAGCGCAGCGAGCCCCCGAGCCCGAAGCGTGGCGAGCGGACACGGATGACTTTACATGTATTCCACGTCTGCTCGCCACGCTTCTGGCTCGGTGGCTCGCTGTGCTCGCCACACTATCTAACTTCAACTACACGCCAACGTCGATAGTGTGGGTATCAAAAGGTCGAAGGATGCGTACAGTCGCCCCTCACGGGCTCGCTGCGCTCGCCACGCTTCGGGTTGTCGTTGATAGTGGAGGTCGCGTTGAAAATGGGGGGGCATTTAACATTCTGGGAGCATTTAACATTGTATGCACCCATCAGGGTGTACAATTAAAAATCGCATGCGATCGCATCGCATGCCATTTGCTGGCATGCAATGCGATATTTAATTGTACATTTTGCCTTTTTAACGCGAAAATTGCATCGCATACCATCGCATACCCTATTTAGTGGTGTACGATGCGATGGGCGCAGTGATAATACACAAGTACCAAAATGTTAGACAGGAACTGATTGGCTGGATGTTTATCACTATCCATTTTATCACTTTTGAAACTTAGTGCATCTGGTATTTGAAATGTTACTTTCATTAGATTAGATTTGCAAATAACATGTCAGCTTTAATATTACTTGAGATAGCAAACACACCACTCTTAACACCCAAAACAATTCACAAGCCTCAACACATTTTCACAGAACATTCACATGGCATTGCTTGTCTTATCACAGTGATAAGTATAGGAGAACATTGATATTCCTATTAATTTATATTAAGCTGTGAAGAACAGTCAAACTTAATTTTTTTCACAAAATTTCTTAAACCACTCTGTACATCAGGGGTGGGGAACCTTTTTTGTGCCAAGGGCTGTTTGTGTGGAAAAAAAAATCCTTCGGGCGCCATATGTAAAAATGTATCTTACAAATTGTCCTGCTGCAGCCGTCCTACGCTCTGGTGGATGCCGCTGAATAGGACTGATAGTCTCCGGCTGCTGTTGATTAAGAGGAAACTCGCAAGAACTACGACCTCTCGTGAGAATTCCCAAGTACTTGATTCCCGGAAAAGCCGCCGGACGGGTGGGCGGGCCACTCAGACCGGCTACGGGGGGCCGCATATGGCCCCTGTGCCTGAGGTTCCCCAGCCCTGCTGTACATGAACAATTACTGATACTAGGATAATGAGCAATTCCAGGCTAAGGCCCTTATTCTTGTTGACTCGCAAAGGCAAATTCCTTTTTAAATGGACAAAACCATATGCACTGCAGGGCGGCAGATGTAACTTGTGCAGAGAGGGTTAGATTTGCATGTTATTTTGTTTCTGTGCAGGAAAAAAAGAATGGCTGCTTTATTTTTACACTGAAATACTAAGTAATACCCCACCCAAATCTAATTATGTCTGCAAATGTTACATCTGCCCCACCTGCAGTGCACATGGTTTTGACCATTTGAGAAGGAATTTGCCTTTGCGAGTCAACCAGAATAAGGGCCTAAATGATGATGCCACCAGTGATATTGGGTTTCCCTCCCACCTATAAATACTGCAGGCTATCCGAATGTGATACAGGAACTGCTTCACATCACTCAAACCTGTAGTGGTACAATTGTCGAGAAATTAAATCTAAAATAAATTTTGGATCATTTAAAAAAAGAATGTTAACATTTTTTTTGCAATTTACATTTTAAAAAATATATGAAGCATTGATAACTTTATATCAGCATATTAAATAATGTAATTTCAAATATTTTATGTACGAACAAGCATCTTCTTTTGCAGAGCATTTTCAAATATGTTATGAAAATGATGCTTCTAATGTACTATGACTACAGCTGTCATCCTTCCTTTGGCCCCTTACCTAAGCACTTTTATAGCATTTAAGAGTGTCCTGAGATACTCAAATCAGCGGCAATCTGATTCTTGAACAAATTGTAAAATTTGAAAACTCCCCATATTATACAAATTTCTGAAAATCAAGACAATAGATTTGACAATACTCTATATGGTTTGATTATGTTACTAATGGTTTGACGGTGTTTGGGTATACATCAAGATGTTTGAACTAAATCTGAAATATCTTGATTTTTTTTATTGTGAAGCTGAAATGGAATGTGCATTGTGAGTCTTGAATGGGGAACTCCATCTTTTTGTGAATCAAACGCTTACAGTATGTTCAATTGCTCCTGTAGAATTAGGCCCCATGTTGTAATGCAAGGGAAAAAATACATTTGAATTTTTTCTGTGCAGTGTAAATACTAGCTGCTTTTGCACATAGGGTGACATTCTATGGGATGAGATTTTTTCGCACTTTAAAAATATCGCATTTTTGCCGCGAATTCGCATATTTAATGAGGTGCGAATTCCGGAATGAAAAGTGCGATTAGGTGCGATAATGTGCGAATTTTAGGCATGAAAATGTGCGAA
Organism: Crinia signifera; assembly: GCF_055691185.1. Taxonomy (NCBI): domain Eukaryota; kingdom Metazoa; phylum Chordata; class Amphibia; order Anura; family Myobatrachidae; genus Crinia; species Crinia signifera. The sequence goes on from NC_139220.1 coordinate 141,439,098, forward strand.
TTTAAGGAAATGTGCGATTTTTTGTTCATCAAAAAAAAAGAAAATTGGCGTGGGGTCCCCCCTCCTGAGCATAACCAGCCCCGGGCTCATTGAGCTGGGGCTGGTTCCAAAAATACGGGGGACAAAAAGCATAGGGGTCCCCCGTATTTCTGAAACCAGCCCCGGACTCTTGGACCGGTCCTGGTTCCACAAATACGGGGGACAAAAAATCTGGGGGTCGCCCGTATTTTGAAACCAGCACCGGGCTCCAACAGCCCTCGGTGTCATGCCACAGCCGGGGGACACTTTTTATATAAGGTCCCCCGGCCGAAACATGAGCACCGTGGCTGGTCAGCCTTGGACGGGGTACCTGGAGGAGTGGGGACCCCCCCATAAAGGGGTCCCCCCCCCAGGCTTCACCCGTCCAGGGCTGAAGCCCGGGGCTGTCACCGGCGTCCGTGGCCAGTGGACGCCGGCCTGATAGTGTTAAATCTTCCATACATAACATTGCTTGATACAGAAGAACTACAAGTGCCAGCAGACCTCCCCCGCATGCTGGGACTTGGAGAACCACAAGTCCCAGCATGCGGGGCATTAATGGGCCCGCTGGGACTTGTAGTCCACCTGTAAAAAGAATGTTAAAAAAACACACACACAGAGAAGTAAAACTTTATTACACACACACAAACACACACCTCACTTTTACACCCACATACTCACCGATCCAGGATCCAGTGCTGGTCTCCCTTCTGCTGCAGAGCCGGCTACCCCCGCACTGACAGCGGGGACAACCGTCTCTCTCCGATGCCACTAACAGCCTATGTAGCGCTGTCCCAGCGCTACAGAAGCTGAGAACGTCTTTGGCTTATGCGTCTCCATGGAGACGCATAGCTCAGCCAATCAGGGCTGAGCTATGCGTCTCCATGGAGACGCATCGGGTAATCACGCTCTCAGCCTCTGTAGCGCTGGGACAGCGCTACATAGGCTGTTAGCGGCATCGGAGAGAGCCGGTTGTCCCCGCTGTCAGTGCAGGGGTAGCCGGCTCTGCAGCAGAAGGGAGACCAGCACTGGATCCTGGATCAGTGAGTATGTGGGTGTAAAAGTGAGGTGTGTGTTTGTGTGTGTGTAATAAAGTTTTACTTCTCTGTGTGTGTGTTTTTTTTAACATTATTTTTACAGGTGGACTACAAGTCCCAGCGGGCCCATTAATGCCCCACATGCTGGGACTTGTGGTTCTCCAAGTCCCAGCATGCGGGGGAGGTCTGCTGGCACTTGTAGTTCTTCTGTATCAAGCAATGTTATGTATGGAAGATTTAACACTATCAGGCCGGCGTCCACTGGCCACGGACGCCAGTGACAGCCCCGGGCTTCAGCCCTGGATGGGTGAAGCCTGGGGGGGGGACCCCTTTATGGGGGGGTCCCCACTCCTCCAGGTACCCCGTCCAAGGCTGACCAGCCACGGTGCTCATGTTTCGGCCGGGGAACCTTATATAAAAAGTGTCCCCCGGCTGTGGCATGACACCGAGGGCTGTTTGAGCCCGGTGCTGGTTTCAAAATACGGGGGACCCCCAGATTTTTTGTCCCCCCGTATTTTTGGAACCAGGACAGGTCCAAGAGTCCGGGGCTGGTTTCAGAAATACGAGGGACCCCTATGCTTTTTGTCCCCCGTATTTTTGGAACCAGCCCCAGCTCAATGAGCCCGGGGCTGGTTATGCTCAGGAGGGGGGACCCCACGCAATTTTTTTGTCAAAAAACACTTTTCCAAATTTTTTTACACAGGGCCATGCACAGATCTCTATGATCTGTGCAGGGTTCTGGCCAAATCGCATATCAGAACCTGGTCTGATTTTTTTGAGATTTTTAGACACATTTTTCAAATTTGCATCTCATTAAATATGCAAATTGTATACTTTTCAATGTGAAAACATCTGGATGCGAGTTCTGGCGAAAACTAAAAATCACACTTCTAAAAAGTGCGATTTCGCGGCAAAACCGCACTTTTTGCCGATTTTCGCATCTCATTAAATATGCGAATTATGGAAAAAGTGCGAAAACGGCCGTTTTTGCGATAAAATTCGCTAAAGTCAGATTATCTCATCCCATAGAATGTCACCCATAGTCCACAAATAATAGCTTTGAAATTTGCCATTTAGATTTGAGTTTGAACACATCCCATCCAAATCTAAATCTTTAACATTACATCTGCCTCATCTGCAATGCAACATGGTTTTGCGCAGTATTTTGCTTTGCTTGCAAATCGGAATCAGGCCCATTATACCCTGACTTGCAGGTTTTTTTTAATCTGCAATATATCACTTAACAATACTTACCTTTTATTTATTTTATTTACCCCAGATTTCCTTAATTGCTGCCTCTATCCCACATGAATTGCCCCTTGTGGCTTTCTTCTCCACATTTGCCCATGAATAATTTGCCCTTATTAGGTTTATCCAATACCGATGATATATTTTTGGCCCCAACAAAATGGACAATTAACACAAAATTTGCCTGATTATTAGGTCATTTTTTTTTGTCAAAATTTGTTTCAGATAAAAACAAATAGGTATTCAATCCCGGGTCCTGACAGTCAGTATGTCCTGACAGTCGGGACCCTGTCCCCTTTCTGGTCTTCTCACCAGTTTATTGGCAGGTGGGATTCAATGTCCTGCCTGCTTATTGGCAAAAAGGGGGCATGTCTGCGAAAATGAACGCGGATTGTCGAGACCTGGCTGTGATTTCGACAATCCACAGATGTTTTTTGCCAAAATGGGCCCGAATGCTTTTAAAGTCGGGTCTATTCTGCTGAGACGCCGCTTCAATGCTGTTGGGAAAGACAGCATTGAATAGGAACTTGTTGCTATTTCCCCCATTGGAAATAGTGGCAGGGATTGAATAACCCCCATAGGTTCAGCAAAAAACTGTAGATGTGTTAAAAAAATGCATGCTTATTGCAAATTTGGTTTTGCCTGCCCTAGCTACTTGACACAGAATCGCCAATAAGCACTAGCAGTGGGGCTAATTGGATAGCCCTGGGTAAGTTAATTGGCCATGATAATTTACTGTGGATACCAAATTATAACTGCCAATTTCTATTTCACTGGTGTAGCTATAGGATAATTTATATTTTACTCCTGATCCTTGAAGTGCACAAAGTAAAAGAAAAGTTCAACACAACTCAGAGATTGGTAAAACAACTAACATAAAATAAGATAACAATTAACATAAAATAGTAAATTTTGAATGGAGAATGAAAAATATTGCATTTACAGGCAACATTTACACTGAATGACAGAAACAAATCAGCAGCAGTTAATGAAAGCAAAAGTGAAATTTACTAAGATTGAATTGGCATGAATTGAATTAGAATGGTTAGGAACTGCGATCAGAAATTTACTAAACACAAAATTTGACTAATCTAGAAATTTAAATTATGGTCAAAAACACAAGTACGAATCAATAGATCATCTGACAAATGCTGCAGGTCTTTCCATAGGCAGCAGGACAACTCTACAAATTTACTATCATTTGTATAGCAAAGTTGGTCATTAATTCAGTTACAAATATACATGGAAAATAAACCACATTTTGCCATTCCAGTTTGCTGAAGCTTGCACAGATCAGTGATATCCTTGCAGTGCTTCTGTATATAAAATGTAAAGAATGGGTTAAAAATGCCAAAACATGGCGTGGGGCCCCCCTCCTGAGCATAAGCCACCCTTAGCTCTTTGAGCCAGTGCTGGTTTCAGGAATATAATGGAAAAATTCCCTGTCTTTCAAAAGTTAGTACAGGGTTCTTGGAATGGTCCTGGTCCCAAAGATATGGGGGATACACAAAATAAATAAAGGTTTCCCATATTTTTAAAACCAACACTGGGCTCCACTATTTCGTAAGATAATGCCACCACCAGGGAGCACATTTATACTGGACCCAGCATTACCCAACCCTCCCAACTAGTCAGCCCTGGCTAGGGTCCCTGGGGGAGTGGGGACCCCTCAATAAATTGGTCCCCCGCTACAAGGTACACAGGACTGAAGCTTGTGGCTATCTGCAGGACACCTGGACAGTCGATGCTGGGTTAATAGTCCAGGAAGTGTAAAAATTAGAAATGTATTTGGATTAGCTATGGAAGTAAGTCCCAGTAAGCCTCCCCAACATACTGGTACTTGGAGAACCACAGATACCAGCATGCAAAACATTAAAGGACTAGCTGGCACTTGTAGTTTTACAGCCAAACCAATAAAAAAACCACAGACACACACTTTGTTAGAGTATAACTTTAATAAACATACATGTTTACACACACACACACACACACACACACACATACCTATTTTGACACATGGGCTCGGCCCACTCTCCTGTAGAAATCCAATAGGGTTACCTTTGAAAAAACATACTTATCTAAGTCTAGTGTACCTAGTAGACCTGTTCGGTCCAAAATAGACATCCAGTGGGTTCAAAAAGAAAAACTGCAAACAACCCAGTCCCTGCCATGTAAGAAGTGATTATCTGAGCCCTGCTGAGATGTCACTCAAAGCAGAGCTCAATGTATTTTACTATGGGGAAGAAATTCCCATAGTATAGATACAAGAGAACTTTCAAGTTATCTGTAACTACAAAGGTTAATTACGTCAAATGTGCGGTGTGACCTAATTGACCTTGTGGTCAGACCACACACTTGAACTAATTAACCTTTGACTGAGTTGTGTAATGCTTCATGGTCTGCCAAGTTTGGCTGCGGGTAAACTCGGCAGCCAAATATGAATGACTTCGCCATCGAGAAATACGAATCTTGAGAACTTGGAAGCTAAATAAATAAGCTGAATTCTTGTACACTAAACAAACCCAATGAGGTTTGTATCCAGCCTAGTTGCGGATGGGCCAAAATGGCTGATCTTTGTAAAATTCTCTCAAAAGAGTCTAATTGGTTGACAAGGATTGTAGAGAAATTTGCACCTACTGTAAATGCAATGATAGAAAATGCAGTATCAAATAGCAATGTAAAAGCTGATTTAGTTTTGCTCCTGTGGGATTTATAGCATGATTGTTTTAGAAGCATTTTATCCCATGAGAATGCGCAATCAGTTGAGAATATGATTTCTTTTAGTAACCACTCTATTTGGCCTTTGAAAGTAATATGTCCTTATAAAGCTTTTCTTACAGAATGTCCTTTATTTCTGGTTGGAAAAAAAATATTTATTACATTGAATAATGTTTAAACCAATAATCATGTAAAATATTGAATGTTATAGAATAACTTAAAAAATAGAGAATATGGAAATTTAAAGAGTGAGGATTTAATTTTTTAAAAGTGTTAGAAGCCGATTTATTACCATCCGCATCCTCAGATGTAGATCTGCTGTGATAATGGGCCTAATTGAGACTTGGGGGGTTATTCTGACTCACTCGGAAAGGCACAATCAGTCTCTATTGGACAAAAACCTATGTAATGCAGGTGGGGCTGATGTAACATGTACAGAGAGAGTTAGATTTTGGTGGGGGTGGGGGGTGTACTTCAAACTGATATCTATATTGCAGTGTAAAAATAAAACAGCCAGTATTTACCCTGCACAGAAACAATAAAACACCCAAATCTCACTCACTCGGCACATGTTACATCAGCCCCAGCTGCAGTGCATATAGTTTTGTCCATTATAGAGGGATTGTGCCTTTCCGAGTGAATCAGAAAAACCCAATTAGGATACATTTTTTCCTGGAATATCTTGCAGAATCAAGTGATACCATAATTTGGGATTCCTGTGGATCTCTCTGTTATTGTATTGTTAGCCAGTGGCCCCTACTGTAGTATTTTTTGGTGCATGCAATGATAAATCATCAGATTAATGTATATGTATTTGCTTTGCTCCACAGGTGACACGATAACAGCAAGGATTCTAAAAATGAGAAGGCTAACTGGAAGATAATACTGAGGGCAATCTATAAACATTTTGCGATGCAAGCAATTCTTAAGACAATGACTATCAGAACTTGAGCTAAATTATTACATACTGTACAAAACAATGAGAGCACAATTACTACTGAAACCCATCCGAATTTAAGGAACGTGTTATGTGTGTTCATGTTGTTGAGTGCATGACTAGGCCAGTGTGGAAGTAAAGCAAGAAGTGTCAAACCTGTCATACAGCATATTATTTCAAATGAAGCAACATTGCAATCAAAAGCCCCGTTAAGCCACATTTTATGATCTGTTCTCTACCAATTTATTTGTAAGATAATATCCCTATCACACTTTCAGTAACAAAATTAACAGTTGCATTTCTAATGTAGCTGTACTCCCACGGTGATCAATGCCACTTCAATGTAGCATGTTTAAACATATCCTCAAATAATTACCAATGAAAAATCAAATCAGTAAGTTAGCCAGTTCGCCAGGAATAACTTTTTGACATTTACACAAATGCCTAAGATGAAGCTGATATTTCACAAAAGTAACTGGACCCAGTATTGTTTATACTGTAAGTATATATGACTTAATGGTTTCCTAAATTTATGTCAGACTATTTACAAAAAAAGTGTCAATTTAACTAAACACACGTAAATGTTTCACTTATTGTTTTTCAGATTTGAATTTTGTAACCAAAAATCTTGTTAACATTTCTGTATGATTATCTGAGGGCATTAAATGTTTTATAGTGCATTGTGTTAATGACAGTATTTCTGCTCTTCATGTGGAGAATTTACAAGTGGATGATAGTATCAATGTATCTTTAGTTTTTGTGTTCATTTTCTTTCAAATCTCAAATTTTTAGCAACAATAGTATATTGATCTCTGCACTAACTTTTACTTTATTATTTTATAATTTTTTTTAAAGTTCTCTAAAATCACCATTATGCATCAAATACATAAAGCCTTAAACATTTTTGGAAAGTAACTACTGATTTCTGCTGGTGTTAAAAATTTGGAGATGGAATTATGAAGAGAGACTGTTGTAGATTTACAAAATAATGATCTTTAATAATTTAAATGCAGTAAATGCCTAAATAAGTAGTAGTTTATACTATACACTAGAATAATATTTGCCTCGAAGAGTTTTATTAGAAGGACTATTTTGTCAATAAATTAAAAAAATATTTTCTGGAAATGATAAGTTAAGATGTAATGCTAATGTATTTGTACCATTGGCTCTAGATTAAATGTAACAATTTTGTAAACTAGATTGTTGCTGTTTAAAATATAAAACTAAAACAAGAAAAACACAAGATACAAATTGCACAGTGAAAGATATAACTGTTGCTAAGTTTAAAAGTATAAGTGTAAAGGCCAATACACACAATACTATTATCTTTCCAATCTGGCTGGTTGGAATGAAAATATGTAAATTTTTGGAAGCAAATGACAATTGACCATTTTCTCCTAAACATGGAAAACAGACAACATGGTCATTCAGACAAATTAGTTAAATCAATTTATGCATATGACTGCAAAAGGTTGATTGTAATTTGTTCCCAAAAATTTCCAGATTAGAAATATAATCTTATAGTGTGTATGGGTCTTAAAGGTAGATGATGAAGATTTGGGTAAACATGTATCTCTACCAATTCATGCTTGGACTGAGAAGCACCCATTGTCTAGCCCTCATCTTGTATAACTAGAGATATACTTGATGTCAGATTAAAATCTGCTTAATTTTTGTAATTTACAAATTATCAGGCTAATTACTGATAACGTCAATTAATCCTGCTCTCTTATGCAGAGACTGGTTTGCTGTTTGAAATTGTTTTAAATAAATGCATCATGTATTTTTATCCATTAATGTAGATTATAATGAAATGAACATTTCTAAACACAGGTATTCTGATAGTTTACATTAGAATTAACTTTAATGGTGTAGATAATACATTTGTTTTTCTGATATTTCCACGTGGATACAATACAGTATGTGTTATTTTGAGGGAGCTGGTGACTTTATTAGGATTTTTTAAAATATATGGAAAGGAAATTTATTCTCTAGTTCAGTTAATTTTATTTTTGAATTAAAGTACATGTCATGCTTTCAGTATGTGCCTGTTTGTGTCTATTTTTATATAATAAAATGAATGCATTCCATACATGGTGTACTGACCTTAAGAATGTGTGACTCAAGTAAACCATATCTAACGTGAGCTCACAAATTAAGCACAATATATTTAGAATTGTAAAAATTATTTACAGTATATTGCATTTATTATACATTTTTTGAGTGTACCGAGTTAGTTGACATTATACTTATCTGTTTGTGCTCAAGCTATAATTGCATCTATGATTAATGTTAAAAGAGCATACTGTGAAATAAGGAAACTGAAATAAAGAGAGATTACAATCAAAACCAAATAGAAATGCTGAGAAAACTTTACATACAGGAGTCAAATAAATATTTCAAAATAAACCTTAATACAGCTCTAACACCATTTTTTGTTTTCTATGTATACACTTTTTTTTATAACACATACAACACCTTTTAATAACATTTTACGCACAATGCAGCTGGATTATTCATTTTTCATGGTTGTATAAAGACATCCACCAATTTCAAAGTTTCATAAATTCTAACTGTATGGCTTAGAAAACAGTACCACTATTGCAGTAGTCAAGCTAAGAAGGTAGACAAAACAATTTCCTATAAAAAAGGAAAAAAGCTTAATTTCTCTGTAATGTCTTCTTCTCATTATAGTTCCAGATGCAAGCTATATAAGAAACCACACAAATTAATTTTAAAGACTGTTGAGGTATTTTTCTATATTTTGTTAATTAATGTTATTGTCTATAAATCCCTTCAGAAGAGGATCTCTTTTCCATTGATACAATATAAAGCAGAGATCATTGTGATAGTAAATGTAAGATAGAGATGCAATTCAGGCTGCAAATATAGAAAATATTCCTAGTCTGGTAGCTAATGCATGTAGAAGACATATTATATAAGGATTTTTGTAGAATATAAACATTAAAATAGTGCTGGCATATAAAGTAGACAACCAATATGATGAGTAGTATATACAGAATATAAAATCCATTTTTACAATAAAACTAGTGCAGTTCAGATTTATTTATTTTTGGCTATCCAAAACACATGAAAGCCAACTAGCCAAGAAGATGCTGTTTTAGAGACTGTACTGTGTCCAATTAAATCCAAACCACTCATAGTTAATATACAATACACAGACTTGTAATCTGACAGGTATTGTATATTAGATCTGTAATTCTGAGATTAATATAGATGATTTGAAATTTCAAAAAGTTTTAATTTAATTCAATTTCACCAGATTGATTTCCAAGAACACGTTAGCTGTATAGTAGTCATTAGATCTTTCTTTTAATGTGGTCCTAGAATTTACAGCTAACATTCACCATTTCATCATTCACTGGTCATTCACTGGTCACATTCAATGTTCACATTTTAATATTACACTTGCCATTCACAATAAATACTATTTTGACAATATGTTATTTAAAAAAAGACTGATGCTCACAAATTGCTTGTTAAAGCTCATCATTAAATGGTTAAATGCCTCCAATATATATACTGTATTCCACTTAGCTAAACATGTGGTTACATTCTGCAGCAGTGTCAAAAGACTCAATTTTGCGACCGGCGAGCTGCTCCAGGGTGGGGGTGAGAGGGTGCAATGCGGCCACTGCATCGCTTTGCATTTGCCGGGTGATGCTCCAGGGGAGAGTGATGCCGCCAATACACTCCAGGGAGGGGTGTTGTGGTGGCCGCCGAGGGGGGGGAAGGTAATGATCACTGCTCACCTCCATCTGGGGGGCCTCTGCTCCCAACTACTGCACCCCAGTGGCTGGCACCCTAGGCAAATGCCTAAAGCTGCATAGTGGTGGCACCGGCCCTGCCTATAAATAACAAGAAAGTATAAAATGGGGACCCAGTGCTATACATTTTGGTAGTTCTTGGACCTCCTGATACACTGATCATCACTGATCACTAACATGGCTGCCCTGGCAATCCTGGTTTTAGCCTGGTTAGACAATGTGCCCTTGAGTCTCCTCTTATGTACTTTGTATATACAGGAGCCCATAACTACACATCATATGTAAGGCAAGAACTACGTAGTGACTTACAATAGGGCCTCATTTTATGCATCTCAGGTTTCAGTATCCATCGTAATGCTGAATGACTTTTTCTGATTACCACTTTTGCATCAATCAATACCTTAATCATCACTATTACCACTGCATAGATTATAGCCATATATTTTGCTGGCATTCGACATCAGGTGCAGAAGTGCTGATTTACAATAGTGTAAAAATCATCTTGTAGCTAGTGCCATATATTTAAGCCTATTTATTGTAGTGTCCTCTGTAAAAGGCAGAACACAATGCTTTTAGCTGCCTTTATTTTATTTATGGAAATGTAAATACAACCTTTATTTCCCTGGTTTTAAGCTGGAGTAGTCGAAAAGCAAAGTGTGTAGCTCTCTAGTCTCATGGCACTACCGAATAAAATCATAAAAGAGTCAAATAAGAACTAGCATATGAATTAATGAACCACTTATATAGTAATAAAAACAGGGTTTCGTAATATCTGTATCCTTCAAACAATAGTTATTAGAGATAAAATATTGGTTTCAAGAAGTAGATATTAAAGGCTAGAATTTTATTGAGTGCAACATGTTTATTATAAACTTGAACTCTAGCAGCTACCAAACAATCAAGGTTTCAATCTCGTATCAATTCAGACACTTAAAGCAGAGCAAGAGAAGCAATAACAAAACAAGAAAACATCTGCTCCCATGATAGTTTTCATTACCTTCTTTTAAAGCAACCAATACAAATCCCAGCCTGAAATCACCAGTAACATCCACTTAATACTGTCGGAAATTATCAAAGTTTCTGGCACTGGAGAACAGTTGGAGAATCAAATCAAGGAATGTAATGCTAGGCTGTGTAATCATTTTCAGAAGAGTATAAAGCAAACACCATACAGATTCAGAAAACACTAAAAAGAAAAATAGCTGGTGTGCTCTATGCTTAAAATGACATAGTTTACAAAGTATTATTGCTTATTCCTCTATCACATTTCTGTTGTGTTCAGGTAAAGTAGATCGAGATCATTGCAAATGTTATATCATTTCAGATTTATGTGGATACAGTATACAATATAACAACATTATTTTATTATAGTTTTCATTATATCAATTTTAAACTGTATTTATTGATCCTTTTTTGGTTACACTTGTTCACTAGAACCCAGGGAGAATATGGTGATGTTGATGTAGAACTATTGTACATGTACAGCTGCAAAATCTATAGGCCTTAGATAGCTACTGCAAAATAGTTTTTAGTTTATGCACATATTGCAGTGACATAGTTGGAACAGCTTGACAACCATGGCTGGACTTTCCCAATCAGGTTAGCTGATGTGCATAATTCTGATAAAGGGGGGTATTCAATTCCCGCCGTCATTTCCGACAGTGGAATAATTCATTGTTGTCATTTCCGACCGCATTGAAGATGCAGCTTGACAGAACGTGTCACGATCCGAGCTGTCAGACAGACTTTCCTACCGGCTAAGTGCCTCCGCAGGTTCAGCTTGCGGTCCAGACGTCATCCCTGCCGGCGTCCTGTCTCCCAGTGACAGTCCCCAGTGCACGGCAATCCACTTGTCCGCCGCCATTGCTCCCAGTATCCAGCATGGTGTGCACAAACACACTTTCCCGCCATAGCAGACATGGGGGCTGCCATGTTCTTCCCAGTCACATGTCTGTGCTGTCCAATCCTGTTGGTTCTGATCTCCCTGTCATACTTCCTCGGCCAATCCTGGCCACCCAGTGGGGATAAGTATGCTGGGAGCTCTCAGAACCATTGCTAGTGCTTCAGTTGTCTCCAGTGTATGGTCAGCTGTCCTTGTCTCCGTGCAAGTGTATTTATCTGCTGGTGTTGTCTTCCATGCTGCAGTGTGTTCCAGGTTGTTCCATCTCCTGTGAAGTCCAGGTTATTCCACCGCCTGTGATCCTGCCTCTCAGCCCAGCGACCAAGCCTAGCTCCGGGAATCTGGTCCTTCCGATGCTCCAGCATCATCCACCATCGATGTTTCATCGTTAATCCGATATTCCGGATCTCCTGCTTCCGTCCGTCATTCCGGACCCACAGTCAAGCTCAAGTCTTCCGTCCGTCATTCCGGACCCACAGTTTCCACATCCGATGTTCCACCATCGATTTCACATTCCATCACATCTGTAAAGTATTGCAATCTGCATGAACTGTCATTTCTCCTGCATACTTTACTGTCTGTCATTATTACAACCATCTGCAAATAAACTCCGGTTGTATTTTACCTCTGACTGCTTATTGGCTCTGGGTGCACTGTCGCGCAGTCCATGCGCAAGGGTCCTCTCCAACCTCCCCGGTTCAGGTACCGGTCCAGGTCCCCACCAGAGGTCTCAGTCTTGTCGACTAAGCCCCCTGGTGTGACAATAAGCACTAGCCAAATGGATCCAGCCGCAAACCAAGCATCTCCACCCAGCCCTGTACAGCAACTGGCTGTTCGCTTGGATCAGCAAGAGGCTGCGCAGAGCCAAGTGATTCATTGTCTGCAAGATATGTCTTCCCGTCTGGATAAGCTACAGACCACTCTCAGTGGCCCTGAGCCTGTCAGAGAACTTCCAAGTCCAGTTCATCCTCCTGTAATGGCTGCTGCACCTCACCTTCATCTGTCTGTCCCCACCAAGTATGATGGGAACCCCAAGACCTGTCGAGGTTTTCTCAATCAGTGTGAGATTCACTTCGAGCTGCAACCCAGCAACTTCCCTACTGAAAGGGTCAAGATCGCCTACATCATCTCCCTCCTGTGTGGAGCAGCGTTAGAATGGGCGTCTCCCTTATGGGAAAGATCTGATGCCATCCTGTCCAATTACAAGGACTTCGTGTCAACATTCCGGCGTATCTTCGATGAGCCTGGGTGATCAGCATCTGCCTCCACTGAACTCCTCCGTCTCAACCAGGGATCCCGCTCCGTCGGGCAATATCTGGTCCAGTTCCAGATTCTGGCGTCTGAACTCTCCTGGTGTGATGGGGCCTTATACGCAGCTTTCTGGCATGATCTATCCGATCATATCAAGGATGAACTCACTACCAGAGACTTACCCTCAGGTCTAAGTGACCTTATTTCATTGTGTATCAAAGTAGACCTACGCTTCCGAGAAAGGGCTGTAGAACGTCACAAGAGCGCTCCAGTTAAAGTGCCAACTCCTCCGCCTTCTTTACCCACTGCTCCTGCGGTCCATTCCAAAGAAGAACCAATGGAGATAAACCGTTTCCGTTTGTCTCCAGGAGAACGTCGACGTCGACGGTTGGCACAGCTCTGCCTGTATTGTGCCGATCCTGCACATCAAATTTCTGCATGCCCAAAGCGTCAAGGAGAACTCCTCCTCCTAGCCCGTCAAGGAGAGGGTAGGCTAGGAGTAATTAAGTCCTCTCCATCAGCAATTGATTGTGTCCTTCCAGTTTCCCTACAAGTTGGTCAGCATTTCAAGACTGTCTCCGCACTTCTTGATTCCGGTGCCGCTGGCAACTTTGTTACTGCAGAACTGGTCCACAAGTGGGGGTTACCCACTGAAAGTCTTTCCAAGACTGTCTTCCTTACTGCTGTGGATGGCAGTAGGATTCCTGATGCGACAGTCTCCCGCAGAACTTTGCCACTTACAGTAAAAGTGGGAGTCCTGCACACTGAACTTTTGTCCTTCCTGGTTTTACCCCGAGCCACTCATGCTCTGGTTCTGGGTTTACCCTGGCTCCGTCTTCACAATCCTCGTCTTGATTGGAAGACATCGGAAATCCTTTCCTGGGATCCTTCCTGCTCCGGTACCTGTCTCCAAAAGGTACTCCCAGCTCGTCATTCTTCAGCCGATGCAGCAGACCTTCCGCCTCTTCCCTACCAAGAGTACTCAGATGTATTCAGCAAGTCTGGCGCTGATGTCCTACCTCCTCACAGACCGTGGGATTGCCCTATCGAACTTATCCCAGGCAAAGAACCACCCAGAGGTAGAACCTATCCTCTCTCTCTTCCAGAGACTCAAGCCATGACCAATTACATCAATGAAAATCTGGCAAAGGGATTCATCCGTCCTTCGACTTCTCCTGCTGGCGCAGGATTCTTCTTCGTCAAGAAGAAGGATGGAGGCCTACGTCCCTGCATTGATTATCGCGGCCTCAATGACATTACAGTAAAGAATCGATATCCGTTGCCCCTCATCACCGAGCTGTTTGACCGTGTCAGCGGTGCAACCATCTTTACGAAACTCGATCTGAGGGGTGCATACAATCTCATCCGCATACGAGAGGGCGACGAGTGGAAGACGGCGTTTAATACCAGAGACGGCCACTATGAGTACCTCGTCATGCCCTTTGGGCTCAGCAATGCCCCAGCCGTGTTCCAGCACTACGTCAATGAGATTTTTCGGGACATTCTGTATCATCATGTAGTTGTATATCTCGATGACATTTTAATCTACGCCAATAACATCACTGAACATCGTTATTGGGTCAAAGAGGTTCTGTCCCGGCTGCGAGCTAATCATCTCTACTGTAAACTGGAGAAGTGTGTCTTCGAGGTGAAGTCTATACCCTTCCTAGGGAACATTGTCTCCGGTTCTGGTCTTCAAATGGATCCAGGAAAACTGCAGGCCATCCAAGACTGGCCAATTCCCTCTTCGCTGAAAGGTATTCAACGTTTCCTGGGTTTTGCCAATTATTACAGAAAATTCATTCGTAACTTCTCTTCTATTGTGGCTCCCATCACTGCCTTGACTAAAAAGGGGTCTGCGGACCTGCTCGGAGTCTGAATATAGCCGGGCAAACCACTGTTCTTTGCCTGGCTGTCACCGCTTTCAATTCTACCTGGCTGGTGGCTGGCCTCATTACTGCGAGTGGCAGCATTTTACTCCCGGCATGGCAACAAGGATTTAATTCCCACTTGGCAACAAGCATTTCCCTCCCCCTTAGCAATGAGCATGTAATTCCTCTTGGCAATGGCATTTAACTCCACCATGGCAATGAGCATTTAACTCCCCTGTGGCAACCAGCATTTAACTCACCTCTAGCAATGAGCATGAAACTCGGTTAGCAACAAGCATGAAACCCCCATGGCATTGAGCATGTAACCCCTAACATTGAGCAAAAATGGGGTGTGACAAAATGTGTAATGGTGCAGTGTGTCTAAGGGGCTGTAGCTGGCTCAGTGTGGCATTGAGAAAAAAAACCCTAGCAATGAGCAAGTGGCACCTATGTGGCATAATATGTAATGGGCATCACAGTGTGCTGCACAATGTGTAATGGGCATCACGGTATGTGGCACAATGTGTAATGGGCATTTCGGTGTGTGTGACATAATGTGTAATAGGTATTATAGTGTGTGGCACAATGTGTAATGGTGCAGTGTGTCTCAGGGGCTCTAGCTGACTCAGTGTGTCTAACTGATTCTAGCTGGCACAGTGTGTCTAAGGGGCTCTAGCTGGTGCAGTGTGTCTAAGGGGCTCTAACTGGTGCAGTGTGTCTAAGGGGCTCTTGCTGGTGCCGTGTGTCTAAGGGGAACTACTGTGTGGTATAATGTGAATTGGTACTATTATGTGGCCATGCCATCAATTTATGGTACACAAAATACGTTTACCATCACCCCGTGCACATGCTGCATAACTTAGCTAAATCACACATTCCAACAGATTCATTCATGACACAAAAATAGTCTTACTATAAACAGGAGTAGTCTTTGACTTTAATATAAAATTCTTTACTGCTTTGCTTGGAATCTCTTCTCATCTAACAAGCAAAACCAATTCTAAATGTAATAACAAGAAGTACAATGCTCCTCATTGGACACAGTTAGGCTGTTGGAGATTCTCGATTCTTACATATATCTGCCTGTAAAGGATATACAGAAGATGGAAAGAATATACTGTAAATATGCAGCGATGGACTGGGCTTGTCTAACAGCCCTGGCATTGTAATGTGAAAATATGCTGGAGGAAAAGGGGGCATGGCCACGATTCACAGCGATATGATGGGTTAGCCTCAGCCTCTCTGTGTGGCCAGACCAGCCAATGATGCCATCAGCCCTTCTAGCTCAGTAGTCTGGCCCTGGATAAAGATCATAATACCTCATTGTATTTTTTTATCTTGTTTGTTACTGTGATTTTTAACATTTAAAAGCTGCCAACATTCCTCAGAAGGAATTTCAGGAATATCTTCTCAATGGTAGTAGACATGTAATAAATAAATATATTACTTCTCTACATTAATAGGAAATATTTACTATACAATTTGTGCATTGTGTCATTTAATTGGTAATGGAAAGTAGGTTGTATATATCACAAATGGTATATTCCAAATATATACTGGTAGCTTAATTGGCTCCTAACAAAATTAACCCTAGAATGTGTGTGTGTGTGTGTGTGTGTGTGCGTGTACATGTGGTAGGGAATATAGATTGTAAACTCTACTGGGGCAGGGACTGATGTGAATGTTCAAATAATCTCTGTAAAGCGCTGCAGAATATGTATGCGCTTTATAAGAAACTGTTAATAATAAAATGCAATGGGATTCAGATGTCTCTCTTAACTGACCCTTGTAGTGAACTCTATAGTCTACTGTCAACACACATTTGAAAACATGGCTGGAGGCACAATCAGTAGGCAACTGATGTATTTAGCCCCGTACACACAGGGCAGTGGCAGGTGCCATGTGCCCCCGGGCTGCTCTATCAGTTATTGCTATGGGCTGCCTGCTTGGTTACCTCCTTCTCCTGTAGCCGCGGTTTTCAAAACATGGCCGCAGCTAAAATAACATGGCCGCAGCTACAATAACATGGCCGGAGGCCTCCTGCATGAGGACATGCCCAGGATATAGGGGAGGGCTGTGTGTGTTAAATTAAGTTCCTCCTGGCAGTGACTGTCGCCGCATGGGTGACGTCATGATGCCGACGCCACCCACCCCTGCATCTGCTGTGGAGGAAAAGCCGGCGGGCGGAGAATGAAGGCTGTGGCAGCAACACAGGAAAGCAGGGCAGAGAGAGCCGGGAACCGCAGCAGTGGCATTGCAGCACACGGTTGTGGATTCAGAGGCCGGTGAAAGTCCGAAGGCACATGTTATTATTATGCAGGGGGAGCACATCTGTGGTGTGCGGGTATTATTATTATTATACAAGGGGAGCAGCCTGTGGTGTCCTTCTGTTATTATTATGCAGGGGGAGCAGCCTGTGTGTGGTGTCATGGTATTATTATTGTTATTTTACAGGGGGAGCAGCCTGTGGTGTCCTCCTGTTACTATGCAGGGGGGAGGGGAGCAGCCAGTGGTGTCCTCTTGTTATTTTTATGCAGGGGGAGCAGCCTTTGGTGTCCTGGTATTATTATTATACAGGGGGAGCAGCCTGTATTGTCCTACTGTTACTATGCAGGGGGGGGGGAAGCAGCCTGTGGTGTCCTCTTGTTATTATTATGCAGGGGGAGCAACCTTTGGTGTCCTGGTATTATTATGCAGGGGGAGCAGCCTGTGGTGTCCTACTGTTACTATGCAGGGGGGGGGGCAGCCTGTGGTGTTCTCCTGTTACTATGCAGGGGGGGAGCAGCCTGTGGTGTCCTCCTGTTATTATTATGCAGGGGGAGCAGTCTGTGTGTGGTGTCCTGGTATTATTATTGTTATTTTACAGGGGGGAGCAGCCTGTGGTGTCCTCCTGTTATTATTATGCAAGGGGAGCAACCTGTGTGTGGTTTCCTGGTATTATTATTGTTATTTTACAGGGGGAGCAGCCTGTGGTGTCCTACTGTTATGCAGGGGGAGGGGAGCAGCCAGTGGTCACAGTGTGGTGTTGTGGTAATATTATTATTATGATACAGAAGGAGCAGCCAGTGGTGTCCTCCTGTTATTATTATGCAGGGGGGGCAGGCCTTTGGTGTTCTGGTATTATTATTATTATTATTATTATTATTATGCAGGGGGAGCAGCCTGTGTTGTCCTCCTGTTATTATGCAGGGGGGGGGGGGCAGGCCTGTGGTGTCCTGGTATTATTATTATTATTATTATTATTATTATTATTATTATTATACAGGGGAAGCAGCCTGTGGTGTCCTGTTATTATACAGGGGAGCAGCTTGTGGGGTCCTGTTATCATACAGGAGGAGCAGCCTGTGATGTCTTGTTGTTGTTTTTGTTGTTATTATTATTATACACTGCTCAAAAAATAAAGGGAACACTTAAACAACACAATGTAACTCCAAGTTAATCACACTTCTGTGAAATCAAACTGTCCACTTAGGAAGCAACACTGATTGACAATAAATTTTGCATGCTGTTGTGCAAATGGGATAGACAACAGGTGGAATTTATAGGCAATTAGCAAGAAAAAGGAGTTGTTCTGCAGGTGGTGACCACAGACCACTTCTCAGCTCTATGCTTTCTGGCTGATGTTTTGGTCACTTTTGAAAGCTGGCGGTGCTTTCACTCTAGCGGTAGCATGAGACACAGTCTACAACCCTCATAAGTGGCTCAGGTAGTGCAGCTCATCCAGGATGGCACATCAATGCGAGCTGTGGCAAGAAGGTTTGCTGTGTCTGTCAGCGTAGTGTTCAGAGCATGGAAGCGCTACCAGGAGACAAGTCAGTACATCAGGAGATGTGGAGGAGGCCGTAGGAGGGTAACAACCCAGCAGCCGGACCGCTACCTCCGTCTTTGTGCAAGGAGGAAAATGAGGAGCACTGCCAGAGCCCTGCAAAATGACTTCCAGCAGGCCACAAATGTGCATGTATCTACTCAAATGGTCAGAAATGGACTCTATGAGGGTGGTATGAAGGCCCGACATCCACAGGTGGAGGTTGTGCATACAGCCCAACAACATGCAGGACGTTTGGTATTTGCCAGAGCACACCAAGATTGGCAAATTCGCCACTGGCACCCTGTGGCTCTTCACGGATGAAAGCAGGTTCACACTGAGCACATGTGACAGACGTGACAGAGTCTGGAGACGCCAAGGAGAACGTTCTGCTGCCTGCAACATCCTCCATCATGACCGGTTTGGCAGTGGGTCAGTAATGGTGTGGGGTGGCATTTCTTTGGGGGGCCGCACAGCCCTCCATGTACTCGCCAGAGGTAGTCTGACTGCCATTAGGTAGATCCTCAAACCCCTTGTGAGACCATATGCTTGTGCGGTTCCTCCTAATGCAAGACAATTCTAGACCTCATGTGGCTGGAGTGTCAGCAGTTCCTGCAAGACACAGGCATTGATGCTATGGACTGGCCCGTCCGTTCCCCAGATCTGAATCCAATTGAGCACACCTGGGACATCTTGTCTCGCTCCATCCACCAACACCACGTTGCACCACAGACTGTCCAGGAGTTGGTGGATGCTTTAGTCCAGGTCTGGGAGGAGATCCCTCAATATAATCAACTCCAGTCCTAATCTTCTTTATTAATACAAAAAAACTTCATTTAACGTTGTTACTTATGGGCGGGTGCTCTGGACTTGCCCCCCAGGCTAAAAGTTGCCAGCCATCCCCTGAGGGGGTGATGGGAGTTCTGTGTTGAATAAAGTACATAAGCACAGATTGATGACACACATGTGATGCACCAGCGTTGTGTGCTGAGCGATCTGCGCTGACCAGTGTTCTCTGATGAGAACACTGGTGATCTGACTAGATTTTAACTGTAAAGGGCTTTACAATAAGAATGTGACCTTTCATCCAGAACACATTTGAAAAAGTGAGCAACCATTACATGTGTACAGTATCAGTGCTCAAACCCACAAATATAGGTACATCGGTACATACTGTATATAGAATAACGTTTTGCCCTTTATTTATTTACTTTTTTTGCCCTTTGTTTATCTACTGGCTGGACTAAACAATTCAGAAAACATTTAAAGAAAATTTGAACAAACAAGATCATCCAAAATACTTACATACAATGTTTGATCTTGCAATAATAATAATAATAATAATTATTATTATTATTATTATTATTTTTATTAAGGAGCCCATACACGGTCCGTTGTGTAGGGCTCCGTTCTGTACTATGCGATGCGCGCTCCCACGCATCACATAGTATGGTACAAAAAGTACTGCTGCACATACTATTTGTACTAGGTACACATCGGAACGGATCGCAGTGCATGCACACTGCATGCACTAGGGATGCAATCCGATCCGATGTGTACTTTAAAAGTACAGAACGGACCGAAAAAACGGACCGTGTATGGGGGGGGCATTAGACTTCTCATTTGTTAAGGAAGCATGTTTAAACAATAAACATTAAACTTTTATGCTGTTAAATATGAATTCATTATACAGTACAGTAAATTTATTTTTCAATCTATCTATGCATACATACTGTATATTGGCACAGATTATCCACAAGGCATAAAAGGTATAATTTATGTACTTGTATAAAGAAGAGAATATCCTATTTTTATTTTAATGCATTTAAACAACAGCTGTTCCAGAATTGTGCAATAAATATATGTATATAATTTTTGCAAACTATAAGAGATTCAACTTTAAGCAATTATGTTTGAAACATTCACTGGAAAACTTGTAAAATTAAACTTTTGTTCAGTTTGAAATTTGTATTTTCAGCATTCAGGATTTTAACTTGAAGGACAGTTGATCTGAAATTCATTACAATCACTCATTACAAAGATTAAACTTAAACTTCTGTTAATCCTTGTTAAGCTTGCTTAGAAAGCTATGCAAGGGAAATATCTATACATCTGAACAAATATCTTACCTCTGTTGCTTTCAACTCCCAAATGTTTGAAGCCAATGGGGTCACATAGAGTTTACTGTAACAGTAAAAGTAAATGACATGATGAATAGGTGAAACTACTGAATCTGGAAATATTATTTACATGGAATTAATAGATTATTATTGTACATGTTGTAAACGCTACACACTGAAAATAATACATTATTGTGGTTTTTTTCATTTGTACCAGTGTTACTGCAATGTATTTGTCTTATTAAGATTGTTATGTCCTCCATTGTTTCCTTTCTGACAGATCACCATGCGTCATCCTTAATTCCATAGCAAAGTCTTCAGAATAAGTCAAATAAATATTTTAAAAAGTCTACAAAAAGATTGAATCTCAAGTGGTGGGCCCACTGCCTGGTGCTCTACCTACTGTAGTTCTCTAGGGAACAGGTTATATGAACTTGTTATATATGTTATACATATGTTATTTTATACTGCACTGGGCTATGAGTATATAGTGCATTGCTGTTATTAATATGGCCTAATATCATACAGGCACTACCAGTATTTACAACAGTGTACTGTATCTATCTATCTATCTATCTATCTATCTATCTATCTATCTATCTATCTATCTATCTAACAGGACCATGCACTCCCTAATGGTTAGCCAAACCTCTGTGGTGGTTGTCTCTGGAGATGGACCACACATGTGCAAGAACTTATAATACTTTTGACTTCCGGCGGGGCGTGGCTTGGCCTGGGACGTGAGCGGACGCTGGTGGGGAGAGCTCCGCTATATATCCTGATAAATCATCCTGACCCAGGGTCCGCTGGCAGACCACCTTTACCTCTTTGCTCTCCAAGGCCTCTCCTGCACCTTCTGCGCCGTCCTCGGGTCTCTGGGACGGCCTGTGGGGGGATCAACGGCAGATTGGGCCTGCTGCGCTACGTGCTTCCTTGATTCCGGACGCGAGCACCATCTTGGACCCGCTCTGCGTGGTGCACCTCCGGCCTGCTCCTGCCTGCTGTCGCATCTACGGGGCGCGCTTCAAGGACGCAGCTGACACTCTCCCCTTGTTGCTTTCTGCTCGAGTGGTGAGTGGGACTGCTGGGCTGTGGGGTGGCGTGGACTCACCTGCTGGGAGGCCGCCATGCCTGCTGCTGCCTCACACACAGCCCACTACAATAAGGACTTCTACACTACCCTGCACAAGAGCGGCAGCTGTTTCTCCCCTGCGCTCCTCTGACTGACTACTGTGGGTGTCCATGCTGACACGTGCTCCTCTAAATAGACCTTTTGCTGGCTACAGGTAGATGTGCTAGCTGCCAATTGTGCCCCTGGTGCCACTATCCTCGGTTTATTTGGTGGTGTGCTAGCCACCACCATTATTTATAAGGGCTCCTTCACAGCAGTCAGATTGCTATCCTTAAACTTTGGAATCCTGGCTGCAAACAATAATCCCATGATTATGGAAGTCTTTCTTCAACAACTACTGCAGCCTATATACGCTTCTGCCGACAGACTTATTGCTAAACTCACAAAAGAAATTCTGAGCGCAGATTGTGGGATTATGCACTGCAGCTGTCTCTAATTAAGGGGAATACCAAACCCCTTAGAAATTATGGAAACAAGCAAAAAAAAAAGGAATGGAGGCAGCGCTGTGCAGAATCACTTTCCTTATTTATTAAAAAGTAACATTAATATTTTAAAATTAAGAAGTAAAATAATATGACTATAAGTCACCAATATTAGCAGCCAACAACAGTAACACAAATTTCACAAGATAAGTAATCCCCTTCAGCTGATTAGTAACATGTAGTTAGTTGCATGCATGCAAAGCGTTTTAGAGTGATCACTATATTGCGTTTTTTAGATGGTTAGTAAATAGCTCAGTCCAGTCCCACCAATGTGCACATGGTATGATAGATTTTAAAGTATACTTATGCTCATCCAGGCGCTGGGTGGGGGGAAGGAAAGGGCTGTCAGACCCCGGTGTCACACTCCGACCGCTGGTGCTTTCCAAGTGAATGCGGTCATATCCAAGGTAGTCCACCGGCTCTGTATGAAATGGCTGCCAAATAAAAGGTCCCCGTTTTTCCTCAACGCGTTTCTCCGCCTTATTGGGTCTCAGCGGCTTCCTCAGGAGGTATAAATATCTCTCAGTACCGTTCTGAACTTTATAGCACCCGCCTCATGTTGCGCAGGCGCCGTGGCGTCTAAGCCAAGCCTCGTTTTCATTGCTTCCGGGTACGCGGCTTTTTGCGCCTTTAGTTATCTGTCCATGCCTCGTTTCCAGGCTATCGTCTCGCACTTCCGGGTACGCGGCTCGTATATTGTGGCTGTGCGCCGTGGCGTCACGGCCGAGCCTCGTTCTCATTACTTCCGGGTGCGTGGCTTATTGTGCCATGGTTACTTGACCAAGCCTCGTTCCCAGTCTGCTATTTCGCATTTCTGGGTGCACAATACGTGCATCATACAGAGTCTCTTTCCATATTGATTTTGCGTTCCATGGCAGTGTTTTACATCCGCCTTTTGCGTTCCACGTATAAGGTTCGCATTTTACTGCTTCTGCTAACGTGGATTTTCTTCAATAATGTTATGGGGTTTAGAACGGCAGATATTTTTAACTATTTATTTCAAATTTTTAGGGGATCATATCCTGTATATATATAATGCTCTTTCAAGCCTTAGTTATTAAATTTTTTTCCTATATATGCATACATATAGTTTAATTTAATTTCATCATATTACAGCGAGACATGTCTTTCACACTAATTTTTTATAAAACACTTAAAGGACCATATTAAGCATTGTAGTAAGATGAGCAACATTGTACATGTTTTATTCCAGGGTATATTTTACTCCTGGAATAATAGGCGTATTTTCGATCAATCACTATATACACTATTTTGGTGAGGTAAACATAATAATAAACCAAACAATATTTAAATATAATAAAAATATCTTTATAAATATATATGTAATAAGGTGTAGTGAATAAATTAAATGAATAAATCGATACCACCCACCACCCTTCCCCAACCTACCCTTATTTTACTACCCTATGATATGATACCCATATCACCCAACAACCCCTAAATATCTAATATCCCCCTTCCCCCCCCCCTCCCCCCCCCCCCACCTCCTAACATACCCAGGCTCCACAGGAAATGCATCAAAGTAATTACAGTCAATACAATTTTCAAAAATTGGAAGAAGAACGAGAAATAAGTGGGACTGAATACAAGAATTGGAGACAAACTTTTCCCATACTATCAAATATTGTTTAACTCAATAGTGTCGTTCAGTCCCCTCGGCATCAGGGTTCCCAGGCGGAATATCCAGAATGCTTCTCTGCTGCATAGGGTGTTAAATATGTCACCCCCTCTTGCAGTAGTTTTGATATGTTCTATAGCCTGTATTTCTACGTTTTGCATAGATGCTCCTTGACAGTTAAATATGTGTTTTGACAATGGATGAGTTTTAATTCCCGCCATGATATTCCGCCTGTGTTCCATGTACCTGAGGTTTAGACACCTTGTGGTGCGGCCCACATACTGTAGGCCGCAACCACATGTCATCAAATAGATGACAAAGGGTGTCTTACAATTGATGAAGTCTTTCACTTTAAAGACTTCTCCAGTCACCCCTGATTTGAAGTCAATTGTTTTTCTGTTTTTACCCTTACAGGTGTGACAATTATCTCTACCACACTTATGATAACCCCATGGTTTTTTCACCAAAAAGAGTGTATATAGTGATTGATCGAAAATACGCCTATTATTCCAGGAGTAAAATATACCCTGGAATAAAACATGTACGATGTTGCTCATCTTACTACAATGCTTA
Source organism: Crinia signifera (assembly GCF_055691185.1). Classification (NCBI taxonomy): domain Eukaryota; kingdom Metazoa; phylum Chordata; class Amphibia; order Anura; family Myobatrachidae; genus Crinia; species Crinia signifera. Next base: position 141,463,617 of record NC_139220.1, read on the forward strand.
ATATGGTCCTTTAAGTGTTTTATGAGAAATTAGTGTGAAAGACATGTCTCGCTGTAATATGATGAAATTAAATTAAACTATATGTATGCATATATAGGAAAAAATTTTAATAACTAAGGCTTGAAAGAGCATTATATATATACAGGATATGATCCCCTAAAAATTTGAAATAAATAGTTAAAAATATCTGCCGTTCTAAACCCCATAACATTATTGAAGAAAATCCACGTTAGCAGAAGCAGTAAAATGCGAACCTTATACGTGGAACGCAAAAGGCGGATGTAAAACACTGCCATGGAACGCAAAATCAATATGGAAAGAGACTCTGTATGATGCACGTATTGTGCACCCAGAAATGCGAAATAGCAGACTGGGAACGAGGCTTGGTCAAGTAACCATGGCACAATAAGCCACGCACCCGGAAGTAATGAGAACGAGGCTCGGCCGTGACGCCACGGCGCACAGCCACAATATACGAGCCGCGTACCCGGAAGTGCGAGACGATAGCCTGGAAACGAGGCATGGACAGATAACTAAAGGCGCAAAAAGCCGCGTACCCGGAAGCAATGAAAACGAGGCTTGGCTTAGACGCCACGGCGCCTGCGCAACATGAGGCGGGTGCTATAAAGTTCAGAACGGTACTGAGAGATATTTATACCTCCTAAAGGAAGCCGCTGAGACCCAATAAGGCGGAGAAACGCGTTGAGGAAAAACGGGGACCTTTTATTTGGCAGCCATTTCATACAGAGCCGGTGGACTACCTTGGATATGACCGCATTCACTTGGAAAGCACCAGCGGTCGGAGTGTGACACCGGGGTCTGACAGCCCTTTCCTTCCCCCCACCCAGCGCCTGGATGAGCATAAGTATACTTTAAAATCTATCATACCATGTGCACATTGGTGGGACTGGACTGAGCTATTTACTAACCATCTAAAAAACGCAATATAGTGATCACTCTAAAACGCTTTGCATGCATGCAACTAACTACATGTTACTAATCAGCTGAAGGGGATTACTTATCTTGTGAAATTTGTGTTACTGTTGTTGGCTGCTAATATTGGTGACTTATTGCTAAACTGTCTGATGTGCAGGGGGGCACCCTATCAACCTCCGTTGCTCCTGATCAGTATGACCCTGAAGATGGGAAGAAACCACCTCAGTGCCATGACCCTGCCACCACTGCAGCACCTACATTTGCTAATACCCTACTTGAATTACCCTGGATCGATATATCCGGTTACAATTGTACTTGGTATTCTATGCCTGCGTGCTTAGATGATAACGTTAATATTTCTATCCACTATGTTCTACACAAGACCATAGAAAGTTCCATTGCCAACATTCTGGATGTGTTTTCCTTGTTCCTTGATCTTGTATTCACTAGGCTATGCTCTGTTTCTGAATTACCTAATGCCCCTTTCCCTCTCTCGGATCACAACCTTATCACCTTCTCAACCTCCTCCATTTCTCCAAACTCTATAAGGCCTAAATCATGGAAGCCTTCTCTAACCTGCAGAAATACTAATGCTATTGATTTAAAAAGACTTTCTACCTCTCTGCAAAAACTTTCTACGTGCCTGTCCTGAGGCAGCTGTAACCCACCTGAACCAAACTCTACAAACTGCCCTTGATGAAGCTGCTCCAGCTACTCCTCACAATCCACACAGGCTTAGATGCCAATCGTGGCACTCTAAATTAACAAGGCACCTGCAAAAACTATCACATAGATTTGAACGTCAGTGGCATAAATCTCAAAATCCAAGAGACTTTGTCACATTTAAGACTACCTACCACTCCTATCGTAATGCTCTGGACACTGCTAAACAAACTTATTTTCATTCTCTCATCTCTTCTCATGCCACTAACTCTAAGCGACTTTTTAATACATTTAAATCACTTCTTTACCCTCCTTCACCCTCCCCACCTGCCAATATCAGTGCGCAAGGGCTTGATTCCTTTTTCAAGGAAAATATTGCTAAAAGATAAAATGGCATGCTCTTCCTCAGCCATTGACCTGCTCAATTCATTTCCTGAGCCCTTTGCCACTTTCTCCTCATTTGACCCCACAAGTGAGGATAAAGTATCCACACTCTTCTCATATTCCTTCTTGACTAACTCTCCTCTTGATCCTATACCCTTACAAGTTAATAAATCTCTGTCTCCTGTGCTTATCCCAAGCCTAACTAAAATCTGTAATCTCTCTCTACTGGTATCTTTACTTCTCTGTTCAAGTATGCACTTATTACTCCTATTCTAAAAAACACAATTCTGATCCAAACTGTCTCTCTAACTATTGTCCTATCTCTCAGCACTCATGCCTCTCGCCTCTCCAAGCTACTTGAGAGACTTGCCTACACTCGCCTCACACACTTTCTTAACTCCTACAACTTATTGGACCCACTTCAGTCAGGCTTTCGCTCTCAACTCTCCACAGAGACAGCACTGACTAAAGTAGTCAATGATCTGGCCACTGCTAAATCTAAAGGCCATTTCTCACTTCTTATTCTTCTAGATCTCTCAGCTGCCTTTCATACTGTCGACCACTCTCTTCTCATACAAACACTACAATCCCTAGGTCTTCAGAACATAGCCCTTTCTTGGTTCTCTTCCTACCTATAATCGCTCTTTCAGTGTTCGCTTCTCTGATTCTACCTCCTCCTCACTACCTCTGTCCGTTGGAGTACCACAAAGCTCAGTCTTAGGTCCTCTACTTTTCTCAATCTACACCTCCTCACTTGGGAAACTAATCAACTCTTTTGGATTTCATTATCATCTGTACACTGATGATACTCAAATCTATCTTTCTTCCCTGGAATTGTCACCGTCAGTATTGCTCCGTTCTCTGAATGTCTTTCTGCCATTTTATCTTGGATGTCATCTCGCCACCTCAAACATAACATTTCCAAAACAGAATTAATTATATTCCCACCAGCCAAGAGTAGTTACCAACCTGATATCTCTATCACTATTGAGAACACAACAATTAATCCTACTCCACAAGCCCAATGCCTAGGGGACATCCTTGATTCTGAACTGTCCTTCATTCCTCACATTCAATCTCAGTCTCTAAATCATGTTACATGCATCTAAAAAACATATGCAAAATGTGTCCGCACCTTACACAAGAACTGCAAAAACTTGAATCCATGCACTCATTATATCACACATTGAGTATTGCAATAGCCTCTTAACTGGTCTTCCTAAGAAAAGACTCTCACCACTACAATCCATTTTGAATTCAGCTGAGATGCTGATCTTCCTGGCTAGACATTGATTGTCTGCTGATCCACTCTGTCAGTCCCTCCGTTGGTTGCCTGTATATTACCGCAAAGCTTGTGCACAAAATAAAGTTTTTCTCATAAGTCCTCAAAGGAACAACCAGTCCCAGGTGTGACTAACCCAATGCCGAATCCTTAAAACAAGGCTCAACAATACTGGATTACAGTATCTGCACTTTACGCCATTCATTTGGGTAGGTGTCTTCCCTTTTTTACCAAATCCTCTTTGGATTAGTATGTCAGCAATCAAAAGGACAGGGTGTGCTACATACTACAGGTTGAGTATCCCTTACGCAAAATGTTTTGATTTTGGAATATTTTTGTCATACTTACCTGGTCCCCTGGTGGTGCCCTGATGATCCCCCAACATCCACGGTGTCCCCCGTTATCCACATCGGCCTCCAGGTTCCTTTTTAGCAGCATCTCCGGTCCCAGGGGTATATTGCGCAGGTGTGCCAGTGACGTCACTGGCATGTCCGCGCTTTCAATCAATGCACCCCTGGGACAGGAGATTCCACTGAAGACAATCCCGGAGGCCACTGTGGACATTGGAGGATGAGGTAAGTATGAAAAAAAGGGGCTGGTGGTGCCCCGATGGTCCACTGATCTTCACGGTGTCCCCCGGAATCCCCTGCGGCCTGCAGGATACATTTCAGCTGCAACTCTGGTCCCAGGGGTGCATTGCGCGAGTGCATGGGCGCGCCAGAGACATCTATTTTTAATGCTATTGTTCTTTATTGTGTCAATGTACAGTATTGAGACAACTAGTTTTAGTTTCTATAGATAACCCTTACGAAGGCTTATTGGATAAAATGTGTTGGGTGATTTGCTCTTGGAATTTATGGGTGTTCAGTGTGCTATTACCAAGTTTACACCCTAAGAATGATATAAAGTGTCTAAATAGATGTTATTATCTTTATTTTCCATGTTGGATTTTTAAACGTAATATGAAGTAAATCATTTCACATTGTGCCAAATTGATGGATGTCAATTTGGGTATTTCAATAAAAAAAATGTTAGGATTATTGAATCTTTTTTAAAGGCACTCCCCAAACTACTGTGTAAAAAAAAAAATATATATATATATATATATATATATATATATATCTCTTATATATTTGGCTACATCTGTCACTCAAAGTGGGTGTCTGTGTCTATAACGCTCTGTTCCTGGACTTTCCTCTTAATGTGTGATTGCCTTCATCTGTGCTGAACACCTTTCTGAGAAATTAACCTGTTTAAAACAGGTGATGGCAATCATACATTAAGGGGAAGTCTAGAAACAGAGCATTGTGTCCCTCCTGGAGAGGGTCATGTTGGGAGGTATGTGACAGAGAACCAGCCCAGTGAGCCCACAGACAGTGCCAGACACCCACTGCCTTCCCATGTTGCCCAGCACTGCTACTCCACAGCCACCAGGTGAGCGCCCCCCTCCCGCAATTTGCGGCAAAACCTCCCCCCGCGCGCGATTCGCGGCAAAAACACCCGCTCCCCCGCGACCCCCCCTACCGCGATTCGCAGCAAAAACACCCCCCGCGACCCCCCCTCCCGCGATTCGCTGCAAAAAGAACCCCCCCACGACCCCTCCCGCAATTCGGGGCGGCACCCCCCCTGCGACCCCCTCCCGCGATTCGCGGCACCCCCCCCCCCTCCCCGCAATTCGCAGCAGCCCCAGGATTAAATGGCACATGCAAAACACTGACATGGCTATGGTCGACAATGAAAAAGGTTGACATGAGTTTTTGAAGATTTATTTTAAATTTTTTTAATTTTTTCATATTCATTGTCATGTGTCGACATGGACACCAATGAAGTGGCACACTTATGTCAACATTTACATGTGTTTTCCTTTCTGTGTTGATTTTTTCTTGTGGCGATTCGCGTCACACCCCCCGCAACCCCCCCTCCCGCGATTCGCGGCAACCCCCGTGACCCCACACCTCCCGCAATTCGCGGCAACCCCCCACCGGAACCCCTGTGAACCCCGCCCTCCCGCGATTCGCGGCACCCACCCCCGCGACCCCCCCTCCCGCAATTCGCGGCACCCCCCCGGGATTCGCGGCAGCTCCAGAATTAAATTGCACATGGAAGACACTGACATGGCTATGGTCGACAATGAAAAAGGTTGACATGAGTTTTTTTGTGTCGACATGGATACCAATGAAGTGTCACACTTATGTCAACATTTACATGTGTTGACCTTTCTGTGTTGATTTTTTCTTGTGGCGATTTGCGTCACACCCCCCCCCCCCACAACCCCCACTCCCGCAATTCACGGCACACACACACACACCTCCCCCGCGATTCTCGGCACCCCACCCCGTGACCCCCCCTCCCGTGATTCACGGCGACCCCCCCTCCCATGATTCGCCGCAACCCCCGCCCCGTAACCCCCCCTCCCGCGATTCGCGGCATCCACCCCCGCGACCCCCGCCTCCCGCAATTCGCGGCACCCCCCCGCGATTCGCGGCAGCTCCAGAATTAAATTGCACATGGAAAACACTGACATGGCTATGGTCGACAATGAAAAAGGTTGACATGAGTTTTTGAAGGTTTTTTTTTTTCATTTTTTTAATGTTTTCATATTCATTCTCATGTGTCGACATGGACACCAATGAAGTGCCACACTTATGTCAACATTTACTGTGTTGATTTTTTTCTTGTGGCAATTCGCGTCACACCCCCCCGGAACCCCCACTCCCGCGATTCACGGCACACACACCCCCCCCCCCCCCGCGATTCTCGGCACCCCACCCCGTGATTCACAGCACACCCCCCGCGACCCCCCCTACCATGATTCGCCGCAACACCCCCCCCCCGTAACCCCCCTCCCGCGATTCTCTGCAATCCCCCCCTCCCGCGATTCGCAGCATCCACCCCCCCACAACCCCCCCTCCTGCAATTCGCGGCACCCCCCGCGACCCCCCCTCCTGCAATTCGCGGCACCCTCCGCGACCCCCCCTCCCGCGATTCGCGGACACCTAAGTTGCAATACAGGGCATCTTTCATACAATTCTAACCATATTTCTCATATACAAACGTTCACAAATTAAGGGGGCGCAGCCCCTTACGACGGTGTGAAGAGCGCCCGTAGGGCGCGATGAATCACCTAGTATATATATATATGACTCAAACAACAACGTGCAATGTATCCTGATGAAATTCTGATTGAATGAAATGTTGAAATGTTGTAAGCACCTCGATTGAGACTGCTTATTTGCTACGAGTGTCACACGTTGTTGTTTGAGTCTATTATTCCCTGGTTTAGTGAGGGCACCGGGCGCAGTAATTTGCAAAGGATTGGAGTGCCGGACCATTGGCATTATATATATATATATATATATATATATATACAAACAGGTGTACACCTGTCTGTTTGTGCAATCATGTTTGTGCAATAAACTCTACTTTTTTTCTTCACCATCCATTCGTGTGCCGGTTCCTATCCTTTTGCAAAGAAAAGGGGGGTATGTGCTTTCTTTATTCTACATTGTATGTTCTGGCACCGGATACACCATTTAAATACAGAGTGCCATCCTGTGAACCAAACTGCTATATATATATATATATATATATATATATATATATATATATATATATATATATATATATAGAAAAAATGTTGCATGGCAGAGGTCCACTCATTATATTAATATTCAACATACCCAGGTGCATGTACAAAAATATATAGGTATCCTGCCAGGTGGTACAGAACTCTGGGAATTCCGTGTAGGCAGCAATAACGGTCACAGACTCAAAATGTTACCAATGTTTCAGGGCCAGTTAGCCCTTTTATCAAGACATGGGCAGTGAGCTGCTGGAGTGACAGAGCCGGATATTATTATTATTATAATTTTATTTATAAGGCACCACAAGTGTTTCGCAGCGCCGTACAAAAGGAACAATACAGGAAGACAAAGCTTGGCATAACATTGAATAAATAACAAAAATACAGTACAAATAAAGAGCGCCACAGATCAATACACATTACAGCTTAAATGTAAGTAGTGAGGACTCAATCAACATACAACTAGAGGCTTGAGGCCAATGATGGAGAGGAGTATGCAGACGAAGATGGTCACTGAGTGTTGGAGTATAGGAGAGCTGTGAATGAAATGTGAAGAGAAGTGGGCTTTGACAACAGGAGGGAAGAGAGCCCTACTCGGAGGAGCTTACAATCTAGTAGGAAGGGGAGACAGACAGATTACAAGAGGTGCAAGCGAGTGGGTGGCGGTTAGATAGCAGGATGTAAACAGGCAAGGGGTCGGAGAACCAGCTGGTTTATGCAGTGGAAGGGTATGCTTTGATGAATAGGTGAGTTTTCAGTGCCCGTTTGAAGCTTTGCAAGGTTGGGGAGAGTCTAATGGAGCGAGGGAGTGCGTTCCACTGAAGGGGTGCAGCACGGGCAAAGTCCTGTACTCTAGCATGGGAAGCAGTCATCAGGGTGGAGGAGAGACGACAGTCGTCAGCCGACCGTAGAGGGCGGGAGGGTGTATGAATGGAGATGAGGTTAGAGATATATGGAGCAATGGAATTAGAGATGGCCCTGTATGTGAGTGTGAGGTGTTTGAAGAGGATTCTGTAGGGGAATGGAAGCCAGTGCAGATTTTGTTGAAGGGGAGTGGCAGAATTAGAGCGGCGGGAGAGGAAGATAAGCCTGGCTGCAGCATTGAGGACAGATTGGAGAGGAGCCAGTTGGGATTGAGCGAGGCCGGTGAGGAGAGCATTACAGTAGTCAAGCTGTGAGATGACCAATGAGTGGATGATCAGCTTAGTTGCACTCTGTGAGAGAAAGGGCCTAATGCGAGCAATTTTGCGTAACTGGAACCGTCAAGAATGAGCCAGGGCTTGGATGTGGGGTGCAAAGGAGATGGAGGAGTCAAGAGTGACACCCAGGCAGCGGAGTTGGGGAACGGGGGAGATGATGGTGTTGTTAACAGTGATAGAGATATTAGTAGGGGGCATAGCTCTGAGTGGGGGAAAGATAATAAGTTCGATTTTGTCCATATTCAGCTTCAGAAATCACTCAGACATCCAGGTGGAGATGGCAGAGAGGCAGTTGGAAACTTGAGAGAAAACAGTGGGGGACAGATCAGGAGAGGAGAGGTAGATTTGGGTGTCATCCGCATAGAGCTGATATTGGAAGCCAAAGGAGTTAATGAGTGCACCCAGAGAGGAGGTGTACAGAGAGAACAGAAGGGGGCCAAGGACGGAACCCTGAGGGACCCCGACAGGAAGGATGGAAGGTGGGATATGCATATAAAGGGCACTACTGTGGGCATTTTGTGTATTATGTACATAACTGTGAGCATTATTTGTATTAGGTGTACTACTGTGGCCATTTATGTGTAAGAGGCACTAGTTCTGTGGACATTTTGGGTAACAGGTGATACTGCTGTGAGCATTATGTGTATAAGCACCCCTACTACTGTGAGCAGTATTTGTAAGGGGCACAACTCCTGTGGGAATTGTGTATAAATGACACTACAGTGTGACATAGTTGTATGTTATGTGAATAAAGGACACTACTGATTAGAGAAATATGAAAAATATTCTATGTTCATTTTTGTTGGGAACCAATTAACCTACCAGTATATTTTTGGATTGTGGAGGGAAACTGGAGTACCTGGAGGAAACCCATGCAAGTATGGGGAGAATATACAAACTCTGCACAGTTGGGGCCATGACCTCAGTGCTGTAAAGCAGTAATGCTAACCATTACACCGTCTATGCTGCCCAAAAATATTTGATATGATTCTAAAAATATTTTATATAATACAACCTTATCAATGTTTTTTTTTCTCAAATTTGGCAAACTTACAAGGACAGTGTTTGAGTACATTTATGTACCATTTATTCCTAGTAAACTTTTTATTTTATTGCAAATATTGATTAATATATAGACAAACAGATGATAGATAGATAGATAGATAGATAGATAGGTAGATAGGTAGATAGATAGATAGATAGATAGATAGTTAGATTGTCTCATAAGAATCCCTTTCAAACATTTTTTAGGATTCAAAATAAATAAATAGTTTTCAATCTTTTTCACATCACAGATCAATCTCTAACAATTAATTTCCAATCTATCAACATTTTGTTTGTGCATTTATTAGCCACTGTAGTATACATTCATGCCTATGTAATTAGTATGCCATTTATTTGGGGAACAAACTATATTAGCATAGCTCTAAGATGTGCATCAAATGGCATTTGTCAAATCTTTAGTTGCATTGTCAGGTCAATGAAAGCATATCTTGGAGATATGATTATGGTCCTAGCTTTGTGAAAATATGAAGAGACACAATGACAATTAGACGTGACAGACGGATGCTTTTTACTAACACATTCCCAGGCAGAGGAAACAGTGCATCTTTTTATATACTGTTTATGAAAATAAAAATAAAATTCAAGCAAGTTACAAATTAACTGTCATGATTGATTACATGTAGTAACAAAGTAATTTTAGATTTTGATAAATAGAATTATGTACTGTTCATATTTTTATCTTAGAGACTACTTTTTTATATAATCTAAATAAAACTATTCTGCTAGTTAAGACAAAATGATGTCTTAATGAAACAAATGGCTCATACCAACAGCACAAAAAACATTCTACCATGTATTAGAGTCTACAGAATTAGTTCAGCCATTCACTTAATATACAAAAAGAGAATGTTTGGCTTGAACAAATAAAGGATATGCACATTTCATATGTTATTTCCCTGCACTTACTGACATTGGTCATCAAATAGCAATGCTGGAGTAAAGCTCAAACAATGTGAGAGTATGTTTATTCTATGATCATAAATAATACATTTTTATGTAATTTTCCTTAATATACAACAATTTTTGCTTAAAATACACTGGAGTATTCAAATTATACAGGTTGAGTATCCCTTATCTAAATATCCGTTGTCCAAATGATTCCGACAACCATAGTTTTTTTTTTTGCTAAAAACATACTGGGTACATCTGTAACAGTAGAAAGAGAAAGGTGAACCCTAAAAACCAGTTAAAGCTGCTGTATATGGGAGTGTGTAAGGCTCCCCGTAATTTGAAACAGAAAAGAGGGGGTATACAGCGCTGGGTTATTCTGAATGATGACCAAACACAGTTTATATAATAAAATACAAATGCATTTATTTCACATACAACAAATAAAGAGAGTACTCTCTAAGAAAAAATGTATAATAAAGATTCTTAAAAAATATATATTGCGCAATGAATAAAAAGGGGGGGATTTTCAAAAATGGTCAATGCATGCACATGGCTCCAGAGAATGAATGAGGTAGTTCATGGGCCAAAAACTGGTTTATAGTTACCACCATTAATGATAAAAGCATCAGGGTCTCATCTGGGGACCTGGAGATGGTTCCGGTGAATTCCCAGCTTGTTGGTCCAAAGTGCCTCAGGTGGATTGAGCAGGAGTGGTGGGTGGATGAAGGATTGACCACCGCCGTGAATCACTGCCAAAGGAGGTGTGGACCTGTGCCTCAGATGGAATAGAGCAGGAATGGTGGGTGGATGATGGAGTAACCACCGCCGTGAATCGCTGCCAGAGGAGGTGTGGACCTGTAGGCCCAGGATGGTGGAAGCTGGTCCGGGTGAGTTCACTGCTTTTTGAGCCTGGTGCAAGGTGGTGTTGGGCTCTCAATTAGGCCCAGGTGGAAGATAGGGCTTCAATAGATGTCAGGGTCTTTGAAATGGCTCATTTTCACGGCGGTGGTTACTCCATCATCCACCCACCATTCCTGCTCTATTCCATCTGAGGCACAGGTCCACACCTCCTTTGGCAGTGATTCACGGTGGTGGTCAATCCTTCATCCACCCACCACTCCTGCTCAATCTACCTGAGGCACTTTGGACCAACAAGCTGGGAATTCACCGGAACCATCTCCAGGTCCCCAGATGAGACCCTGATGCTTTTATCATTAATGGTGGTAACTATAAACCAGTTTATTGGCCCATGAACTACCTCATTCATTCTCTGGAGCCATGTGCATGCATTGACCATTTTTGAAAATCTCCCCCTTTTTATTCATTGCGCAATATATATTTTTTAAGAATCTTTATTATACATTTTTTCTTAGAGAGTACTCTCTTTATTTGTTGTATGTGAAATAAATGCATTTGTATTTTATTATATAAACTGTGTTTGGTCATCATTCAGAATAACCCAGCGCTGTATACCCCCTCACATCTGTAACAGCACTACTGGGGACATGATCTGTAACTGGCAAATATGCAAATATGCTTGGCATTTAAATTCAGTGTCTGAGACACTGTACACAAACTTTGTTACATGTTTTAAAATCTTGTTTCATGCTCAAATAAAATATATTTGTGTGTATTTCATGTGTTTGATGTGCCACTACAACATAAATGCAAGATTCCTCAAGATCACTGAAACAGAAAAATATTCAGAAATACGGAATAATCCATTAACCAAAATCTTTCTGGTCCCGAGCATTCTGGGAAAGGGATACTCAACCTGTACTACTCTTTGACACACAGAACAAAAATAAATTGTGTTTATAATTAAGGTAGCTTAATTTGCATAATCAAAATAATTATTTCCATCATAAACAATAGCAATTACTTGTTCTATTAATTTTTAAGTTAAACTCATCATACTCATAGTATCTCTTTGTTAGAATGCAGTTTCTCTTTTTATACTCTATCCACCCTTTTTCATCTATATTCAAGATAGATTTACTGGTACTCTTTACCTAGAACGGCGCCCGCGATTGGCATCGCGGGCGTCGGGGGTAAAAAATCGCGGGCATCGCGGGTACATAAAAAACGGGTGCGACGCGATGCCCGCGATGCCCGCGATTTTCCCATAGGGATCAATGTTAAAACTGTGATTGGACGCGATTTGACTGTTAAATGCCTCAATGCCCGCGATTTGGCCATAGGAAACAATGTTAAATGGGCCACAGAGCCCTAATAGTGCCCTTGAACTGTGAAATGGCCCCCACAATTGTTAACGCCACCCCACGATCAACGTTAACCCGAAGCGTGGCGAGCGCAGCGAGCCCGCGAGGGGCGGCGGTACGCGTTCTCCGACCTTTTCATACCCCCACTATCCACGTCGGCGTGGAGTTGAGAATAGAATAGTGTGGCGAGCGCAGCGAGCCACCGAGCCCGAAGCGTGGCGAGCGGACGCGGATACCTTCACAGGTAAATGCGTCCCTTCGCGGGCTTCACAGGTGTCTGCGTTGCCATGGACACCTGGGAAGCCCGTGAGGGGACGCGTATAACTGTGAAGGTATCCGCGTCCCCTCGCGGGGCTCGCTGCGCTCGCCACGCTTCGGGCTCGGTGGCTCGCTGCGCTCGCCACACTATTCTATTCTCAACTCCACGCCGACGTGGATAGTGGGGGTATGAAAAGGTCGGAGGACGCGTACCGCCGCCCCTCGCGGGCTCGCTGCGCTCGCCACGCTTCGGGTTGACGTTGATCGTGGGGTGGCGTTAACAATTGTGGGGGCCATTTCAGACTTCACGGTGACTATTTGGGCTCTGTGGCCCATTTAACATTGTTTCCTATGTAAAAATCGCGGGCATTGAGGCATTGAACACTAAAATCGCGTCCAATCTCACTTTTAACATTGATCCCTATGGGAAATCGCAGCCATCGCGGGCATCGCATCGCACCCGTTTTTTAGTGCATTTGATGGTCGCGATGGTCGCGATGGGCGCCGTTCTAGGTAAAGAGTACCGATTTACTAATTTTTCAAAACTTTCCTTGTGCGTGGGTATTCTAAATGCCCAGCTTGATTTTCATTTAAGCTTTTCTCATACTAGTAAAATTATATAACTGATAAACATAACAATCAAAAATGTTGAAAAATATATTTTAGCATACTGTATTGTCACAATCGTGAAAGTATACTATTTTTACTCTTTCTTTTAAATGTGATTCACTTCTAAAACAAAGCACAAAATGCAGGATGTAGCAAATTGTCTCTATAAAAACACCATGGGGACCTGAAAAAATGTTTCTATAAGCAGAATGTTCTTTCAGCAGGAATAACCTTCATAGAAGGGAACAATAATACACTTGGGATCATATAAAAACCCTTAAAAGCTAAATGCTGCATTAAAAAGAAAAACAACTCAGAACAATGTCATTAAAATGCAAGGTGCCCAAATTAAAATATAGATAAAACAGATCAGTCAGATTATTAAATAGATTATACAGTACATAAACAAAATATGTTCATGCTTTAATTATTTATTCTAAAAGATAAAAACTATTATTAAAATAAATCTTAATGCAATTATCTACTGGTATATCTGTATTGTTACAGGTATCATTCATAAATGAAAACAGAGAAAAAAAAAAGATCTAATCTAAGCCTTATATTACTAATGCTGGGCATTCATGCAACAATTTATTAGGCGACCCACTGGATATTGGTGACCAGACAATTGTAGAGTGTATGTGGGCAATCAATCCAAAAATAAGGTATTCATTGGATGGGCATACCAGAATGTCAAGAATGTCCTTCTGATGCAATATTTTCTTGGCTGAAATTCGGGTGATTTACATTTCCCATTATCCTTCACATGGGAAGGAATGGGGAAATGTCTCATCCCCAGGGAGGAAGCGCAGATATTGTGCCCAATAAACTGAGAGAGATCTCACATAGTATAACTACTGTATGATAACTGCAGGGTCAGCCAGAGAGGAATTTTATCTGCACTTACATGCCCAGCTTTTTATTAGGGCATATATTCTCAAACTCTCTCTTCAGAACCCCAAACATTTCAATGTTTCTATATATTATTAATATTATTAACAGTAATACATTTTATTTATAAGGCACTACAAGTGGTTTGCAGCGCCATACATATAGCACACATTAGAACAGTACATGGTACACAGAACTAAACATAACATTAACTGAAAACTAAAAAAAGAGCACAGGTAACAATTAGCAGTACAATTATCAGTACATAGCTGATATGTAGGGAAACAGAGGAGTTGTCCCACCAGGGGCATGTTTTTGTTAGTAGAGATAAATGATTCCAAGTGGGAAGACCTGGATGGTCGCTGAGTAAGAGAAAGTGTAATTGAAGTGCAAGAGAAGAGGGCTGTGAGAATAGGAGGGAAGAGGGTTTGTCTCCAAGGAGATTACAGTCTAGAGGGAGGGATCACCCAGCAGATGCAGAGGTGTGTTATCAACTATCACATTTTAAGAATCCACCAGTAACCTGGATAATATGAACTGTTTGGTGTCCTGAGACCCGTGTGAGAGCCACTGAGAAAACTTTTGATCTTGATTTTTAGTCACTTTTCCAACTTATATAACAACAATATTTTGTAATCTATTATAAACCCTTCTATTTAAAAAATTTTTTACATGGTATTATACTATTTTGGGGAGGATACAGTGATTACTAATACAGGTTGAGGATCTTTTATCCAAAATGCTCGGGACCAGAAAGATTTTGGATAATGGATTATTCTGTATTTTGAAATGTTTTTATATTTGAATGAGGTATCTTGCATTTATGGTGAATGAACTGACGCCTCCTTCTCTTCCTAAACTGGTAACTATCCAGCATTCAACATACTGATCTGGGTTGCAGAGTATTCCACCTCTTACGCTGAATTTGTTTAAATATCTGGGTAATCATATTTTAGAATTCAACTGCAGAATACCGCTTTAAATCTGTAAAAAGCTGTTATTGTGGTTTTTATCTGAGCTATGTCAAGAACTTAGAAATACTGGGATAGTGTTACTGACCTTACATTTCTTAGGTCTGATAAGCACCTATTGCTGGTGGGTGAGGTGTATTGGGAGGGGCAGTTAAATCAGGATGGACATATGTTTCTTTAAGCTGATTTTATTGAGAAAACTAAATCAGATGAGACTTAAGAACATCATGTGGCCTCAACTCACCTTTGCAATGAGAATATCTGGACCAGGCCCACCACCCATAAGGCTGAGAACACCAGGACTACCCCCAGTCCTACCTCTCATGGTGAGCATGGAGCTGTGGGGGGAAAGCACCAGGCCAGCCTATGTAGCAATACTTCCCCCATACTTCAATGTTCCCTCCTCCTTCTCATAACCACCTGTACTGCTCTCATGATTCCTGGACATTGATGATTCTTTGAAAATTATTTAAAAATATTTCCTTGTCATCGGTCTCCAACAAAGGTGTGTTCATGTCTTTTCTCTCTCTCTCCCCCCCACCCCTGCAGCACACATCTACCCAACCATGTGCTTTTCCTGTAATGTGTACCTCCGCAGATTGCACACCCTGCCAGCGCTGACCTATGCCGTGCACCCAGATGGTTGCTTCAGATGGTTTCTCTGCAGGAAGGATGTGGATCACATGGATGTTTCTGTGCAGGGTTTATCATACTACTACACAAGTATTTGCTTTCCAGTATATGCATTGGATCCTTGTATGGCTCGCCTCCTACAGTGTAACCTTCGCAGGGCGCCCACCATGGCTGCCTAATCTGGTGCGCTTGTGGATGGGATGAAAAATACATGGACCTGAATATATACTGAAATCGCCCATTTTGGGTAATCCTACACAGAGCGCCTAAAATGGCTGCCGCACCTGGTACCTTGTCATGGTGGAGTACACATCCCATAGAAGTTATTATCCAAAATGCTGCACCACTCCTGCATTATGCTTACTGTTTGCTCAAGGGTTTCTTTTGTCTGTGACTTGTATGTTACTGTACTACCTACATCCTCTGTATTGTGTGCATTGTTATAATGTCTGTAAAGAGCCTTAAGTCCTGTTGGAGAAAGTGTGCTACAGTATACATATTAAACTTACTTACTTGTATAAGCACATCAAACACATGAAATACATACTAATATATTTTATTTGTGCATGAAATAAGGTTTTAAAACATGAAACAAAGTTTGTGTACAATCTCAGACACTGACTTTAAATGTCAAGCAATCATGTCCTTGCACATATTTAGTGCCAGTTACATGTTATTTCCCCAGTAGTGCCAGTTACAGATGTAGCCAGTAGGTTCGTAGCAAAAAATTAAAAATAAAAGTACATTTTGGAGGCTATGGTTTTTGGAATAATGTGGGTAATGGATATTTGGATAAGGGATATTCAACCCGTAGTGTATTTTTACAGAATGGAAGAGTCAAGTAACTACAAACATGACCAACTACTGTAGTTCTATTAAAAGACAAGAAAACATTTTCATAGATTAAACAGCATATTGATAAACATCTATCTACCAAAGATGTTTTCAGGAATATAGTTGCACCTCCAAACATTGGCCAGTAGCAGCAACATGGCTATGGCATTCCAGGGGCATGATTGCATCATAGTAGACATGGTGGTCAAGCCCCCACAATGTTCAGGTGTTTCTTTTAAAATACCTTCAAACCTACCACAAATTGAAATGAATATCCTAAATAAGGGATAGCAAAAATCATATCTTATCATGTTAATTAATTACATTTTATTTTAATTAAATTCTGTATTATACACATCAACAACTGTACTGTACATTAGATATTTAAAAATAATATATAATATAGCTAGTAGTCGTGATGCTAAATTAGTTGTACAGGTTATGTTAACATTTGCAACAATGTCGATATGAGAATTTTGACATAGCTAATACATCATGTCGACATATTCAATATGTTGGTATGCACTATTTGGACATTCAGCAAGTCAATATTGATTGATGTAGGGCGATAATGTTGGCAATTAGTTTTTACCATATCTTAATGCAAATTATATTTTTACAATGTTGTATGTCAATACTTTACAGAAGTCAACAGTTAGAGATTGACATAAAGATGTCAAATGTTAGGTATTGACATTTTAAATTTAACAGCACCATAAAATTTGATATTCAGGTGTCAAAGTTTTGAACTCCAACACAGTGGAAGTCGACATCCTGACTGCAAAACCTTTATATATTATATTGTGCAATGCTAAGCTGCATGTATTATTATGGTATTTATACTTTCATTTCAAATGAATGGATGTTTCGAAATATGAATATTCTATTTATTAAGGTTCTATTACAGAATTCAATATTCAAAAATATGTTTATTTTTTTGATCACCAGAGTTTAGCTCACCTCTACAATTTTGTTTGATTAGCTCAGCTGGCTGTGATTTCATCTCTACACTCCTCACTGTTTTCATTCAGTTAACATTGTATATTGTTTAAAAAACTAAATCTCAATCTGTGTTCAGGAGAGTGATGAACTAAATAGCTAATAAATATGTCAACATACGCCTCTGTTGCCCTGTTTAAAATACAGCTATTATGTTTGAATTATACCCTTTTAATTTAACAATGTAGCATCACATTTTAATTACAACATAGATTATACGTTACAGCAAAGATTCAGTAAACAAATACCTAATTTGTGATGCTTCTTCACATAGTCTATCATTTACTGACTAATTATTTTCTCCATCAAGCTCCAAGTGATTGTAGTGGAGAAAAATCTCCCGAGGATTTAAAAGTTGTTTTTGAAGTCATTATAAATATTCTGGTAACATAACAATGGATAGATGCATTTATATAAGATGTATTTATATATTAAAAAAAACAATGCTTGATACTTCATTTTTTAACAACCTCAGATTTTACACCAAGTGGTCTTTCTTCTTTGTTTTATGAAATGTTTAATATTTTATGGTTGATATTAAGTGCAGCTGTTAAGAATTGTAGCAAAACATTTAATTTTCTTTTAAAGTAATTACATTTCGAAAAGCAATATAAATGACATATAATTAAAAACTACAATGTTGGCAAATAAAAACTACAATATACAGTATATAACAAAATCAAGTAACAGGTGGACAATAATTTAATGTTCACTCAAGTTTCCAATATTTGAGCATCTGCTCATGCATAGGAGCTTCACTGCACATCTACAGATCTAGTCCTGCTTCGTTGGATACATTGCAGCTGCAGCCATTTACTGAGTGACAGTATGCAGCATGTTTGGGGCTGGGGAGGGGGAGTATTACAAAAATTAGCGCGCATCAGCCACGTTTTCCAGTGGTCACTTTCTTTAATGCAGTTTCACTGTTCATGGCAGCATAGTTTTGCCGGACAACCTGAGTAACCTTAGGGTTGTGGCTGTGGAGGACCTAGTACTTGAGTTGTAGACCTAATACTGAGATTGGAAGCTGTTTTGAGGTGAAACCCAGGTATACTATCCATCTCCCTATTGCTGTATATCACGCCTTTTTTGTAAACGCTATACATACATGTACCAAGCTTTTGTTATTTGTCGTGACCTTAAGTGTCTAATAAATACTACAGTTTCCACTAAGATTAGTTCTTTTTAAATATTTTTTGAGGGAAATTGAAGACAAACAATTCACGAACTGCTGGTTCCTCTGATAAACCTTCTGTTTATCTGGCCTATGTGGGGCCTGAAATGGGTACGGGGTACTTACTCTTTGGGGTTTCTTGGTTTTCACCATTAGAAATTTCTTAATCTGCCCATTAAATCTTGTCTTTTTTGTTTTTGAGGTTGATTTGGACCAAGAACACTTTTTGAAATTACTGACTGTGTAGTGAAATTAATCTTTATTGGAAGAGAGACTGTATACTAAAAGGAAGCATGTGTTCCACTCATGGTATTTGTAAATATTTTAGGAAGGTAGTGGTACTGCAGGAAACCTGTTGATTCCATTTGAAGCGCATTGATTATATCCATGGTTTTTGTATAGAAATTGATGATACTACCATGGAAATGTAACAGGATAAGGGAATACTAGTGTAGCTGACTCAGTGCTAATGAGGATACTTTCTAGAGGTAGCAAGTGGCACATGGTACAATGATGTCTCCTCCTTCAGCGTCTCCAGCAACTGCACAGGGAAAAACTAAGCTTTGCCAAAAGACCCAATAGTGATGCAGATGAGCCATCA